>NW_020837967.1:22881552-23310305 GCF_003676395.1 Aethalodelphis obliquidens | reverse complement strand
TTTTTTTTTTTTTTTTTTTTTTTTTTTTTTTTAGATGCAGTGTTTTAATGCACAGTCAAGCTCTGTGCTTAAAAGAGCTCTATAATGGGATTAATCACCCTTTTAATTTCTCTTTTGTGTTGTAGGAATGTATACATATGTATATATAACTTAAATATAGATGTTTATACGTATATATCTTAAAGTGAATTATAATGAAAATTAATTAGTAGTACTTGTGTTTAATACTCTTGAGATAAACTGCCTTGCAAATATTTTGGTTGTGATATGTGATTAAGTGCAAGGACTCTGCTACAATTTTGTGTTCCTCAAAAGCAACAGGCACACTGCTCAGGCTATGGTGGACGCCTAATCCCATAAATTTTGTGTTAACAGTTGCTTTATTTTAACCAAGTTTTTTAAAAGTTTATTTATTTATTTTTGGCTGCACTGGGTCTTTGTTGCTGCGCACGGGCTTTATCTAGCTGAGGCGAGTGGGGGCTACTCTTCGTTGTGGTGCGCGTACTTCTCATTGCGGTGGCTTCTCTTGTTATGGAGCACGGGCTCTACGCGCACGAGCTTCAGTAGTTGTGGCACATGGGCTTAGTAGTTGTGGCTTGCGGGCTCTAGAGCGCAGGCTCAGTAGTTGTGGCCCAAGGGCTTAGTTGCTCCGCGGCACGTGGGATCTTCCCGGACCAGAGATTGAACCCACGTCCCCTGCATTGGCAGGCGGATTCTTAACCACTGCACCACCAGGGAAGTCCCTAGATTATAATGAGTTGAAGGTAAATGACAGGTAAGGAACTCAAGATGGTAAGTGTAGATTATTCTTTGGATTATAAAATGAAAAAGGCATATAAAGTATTAACTAGAGGAAAACTGAAGTTGGAAAGGAAGGGGTGTGTTAAGGTAGGAAAATTCCTGAAGAGACAGAATAATTGAATGAGTAAATGATCAATGTTTAGACTCTCCAGTCACGAATAATTAGGTTGAAATAGTCTTCTGCCACTTACTGCTTATATAATGTTAGGCAAGTTATAAAACCTCACGATAGCACAGTTTTCTTATTTGTAATATGGGGATAAGAATAATAATATTTACCTCATAGGCAGGCATAGATCCCGGTTTTGTGGGACCTTGAAATTCATACAATTTGGGGGGTCTTTTAAAGAAAAGGAATAAAAGATAAAAAATTAAAAATTAGACAATGCTTTGGATGACTTGTACAATCGAATGCTTTGAAATTTAAGTTTCATTAGTCTCACAGTAAATCTGCCACTGCTCATAAAGTTTAATCTCAGAGGATTAAATGCTATAATGAGGTAGACCATAGCCTAATGCCTGGCACCTAGAAAAGGCTCAATAAATGTTGCTGTGACTATTATTTGAACCTGTTTATAGAGTGGTGGGTAGAACCTCTTTAAAGGGAAAGCATGAAGATACAAGTGTGAGAGAGAGAGAGACAGAGACAGAGAGAGTGAGTGAGTGACTGAGAGAGAGAGAGAGAGACAGAGAGAGAGAGACAGAGAGAGAGAGAATTACCAAGGGAGGAAGACACAGGTGGAAATGAGATGTTAGAAAATAGAGGCAGGTGAAGAGAATAAGTTTTCAGAGAGCAGAAGTTCTTAGTTTGCTGAAAAGGAGGTTACATGTATGCACAAAGTTTTTAGGTGTATAGGAGCTCTTGATTCAAGAAACTCACGATTAATTGCCTCTGTCTTATCTGTAGGTTAGAGGCAAAATCACCTGTTGTGCGTAGAAGAACCCAGGTTGATGATACATTGCTTTAAAGGGCACCTGCATTAGTTCCTTATTGCTTTCATAAGGAACTACCACAAATGTAGTGGCTTAAGGCAACACAGATTTAATATTTTGTAATCTGCAGGTCAGAAGTCTGAAATGCATCGGCAGGGCTGTGTTCCCTCTGGGGGCTCAGGGGAGCATCTGTTCATTGCCTTTTCCAGCTTCTAGAGGCTGCCTGCAACCCTTAGCTCGTGGCCACATCACTCTGACCTTGGCTTCCATCATCACATCACCTTTTCTGATTCTGACCCTCCAGCCTCCCTATTATAAGGGCCCTTATGATTACACTGGGGCTTCCTGGTTAATCCAGCATGTTCTCCCCATTTCAAGGGTCCTTAACTTAATCTCACTTGCAAAATCCCTTTGCCATTCACAGGTTCCAGAGATTAGGATATGGACATCTTTGTGAGGGAGAGAGGAGGCTCTTATTCAACCTACCACATCATCTAGCTGAAACAGTAATCAATATTGATTGACTACTGACCCACTAAAAACGTAACCCAACAAAACGGCTTGTTTGTAAACTTTCCATTGGTGTCCTATTTGTCCTTTTTTAAAATTGCCTTCCAAATGTAAATAAACCTATTAGAGAACAGTTCTGCTCTAGCTCATTCTTTGTTGCCATTTACAAAAACTTTCATATGTAGTACATAATCTTATTTAATTCCTAGGATAGAACTCCATTGTCAGAAGAAACACACACCACAAGTATAAAATTCTGGAAGATAACGAGTAATGCATAAGGCTCCCCAAAGACAGAAGTATTCCAGACAATTCTAGAAAAGAGTTGAATTAAAATGATTACAATAACAAATCATCTCCATGATTTATGTAAGTTGATAGGTAGGAAGGCAGAAATATGGGTGCAAATGCTGGTGGGTCCATAGAAAGTTGGAATTTCTTCTTGATTCTTTCTTCCCCTGTCCTCATGCATCCACCTAAGTCACTAGGTCCCACTGAATTCCATGTGTTAAATGTCTTTCACATCTACCCACCTCCCTCCGACCCCATTGCCTGGATTACTGGAACTGCATTCTGATAGGTTTTTCTGCCTCTGTTCTTGCATCAATTGGAGACCTTTTCCAACAATCATCTGGCATGATCTTTTAAAAATGTTACATGAATCTGAGCCTGTTACTCTTCTGCTTTGAAACTGTTTAATGACTTGCCATTGGCCTGAGGACGAAGTTCTTCCTTGCTTACCAGGGCTAACAGGAAACTTCAAAAATAGGGCTGGGGCTCTGTCTCTCTCTCCATGCTATACTCTTGCCACTCAACCCCTCCCCTACTATGTACCAGTTTTGTACACGATAATTCCTTCTGCCTGGAATATTCTCATTTTGGTCTTTTCCTCTTCTTCCCCAGTGTCCCTCACCCCTCCTGCCTGGTTAACTCCAAGTCAGCTTTCTGGTTTTAATGTAACCATCTCTTCTGGAAGGCCACGTCTCCTTTCTGAGAGGTTTTTGTGCTCTTTGATTCAGTTTTAGATGAGATTAAATTAGATTTTCTTGCCATTTCCTCTGCCTTGCACCCCATATTTCCCTAGTTTTAGCATTCATCATATTTTTCACTGCTTAATAATTTTCTCTACTTCCAAAATAGACTGTGAGCTCTATGACGACAGTTGACTGTTTTCTCTGGCCCCTATGCCTGAGTACCCAATGCAATGCTTGTTGCTTACTGACCCTAAATAAATACTTGCTGGATATGAAGGATAAACTATTCTTATAGGTTCAGTTATTCACCTATCAATATATACCGAGTGCCTAATATGTGCTAGGTACTGCCCTAAGGCTGGGTCTACAAAGGTAAGTAAGACTGACGTGGAACTTAATGTTAGTTTTCATCGTAGCCTAACCTGTATTTTGGGTAATTATTTAAGCGACTCCATCTCTGCCACTGCGACTACTTCTTTCATGTGCCCATAGTGCCAGGCATGGGGTGGCTGAAGACAAAGGTGGGCTAATATCAATGGGCTAAATCATTCTGTCCACTAAGTTGTTCAGTGCTTCCTCGGTGGTGGATGCCTTCTAGTAGGCAATTACATGTGATGTGAAAATTTTCATATGTCCATCCACATGCCTCTGCCTAAGATCTTGTCTCTGACCTTTAAGCCTATTTTCTTCCATGCCCTTGATGAGCAGGCCAAGCAATTTGCTGCCGCCCAGGGGTCAATATATATTCTCATCCTGAGCCACTTCCTCCATGCAAAGTGGGTAGCAAATACACTGCTCACAGATTCTCTCATCAGGAAAAATTTCCCTTGACACTGTCATTCAAGGTCACCCCTAACTATGACTGTAGTCCCACCACTATCTAGTTTTGTCTTCTACCCACATACCTAGACAACTGAACTGAAAACCAACCTGTAAATTTTTTTTTCTCATTCAGCTGGTAGTAGAAAACCCCCATAGAGCCAGAGATGTGAGCTGAGGCAGAAGCAACTGTGGTGGGTGCAACTGTGGTGGGTGACATGGGGGTACAGGTTACTTCCTTATGTAGATTACTCTTGTTCATGCTTAATCCCAGATGTACCTTTTCCATCTCATGATGGGTTGCTGCTGGGTTCACGTCTATTTATGACTTGGTGGATCTAACAGAACCCAGCTTGTGATGGGCAATTTTTTTTTTTAATTTGCTAAAGGAAGGTTTATTGACTACCAAGAATTGACAACATTTTCTGTAGGGTAATCAGATGGGTCATCATATTGTATGTGACATTCTTCCAGATGAATGGGAAGATACTATCGATAATGCTATTGATTGCCCAGATAGAGATTATATTTCGGTAACAGCAAGACAAGAGGACAGACCTTTTTCTTAGACTTGCTCACTTTTCCAGACAGATATTTAACGCCTTCTCTTCTCAGAGAGTATTTGGCACACGCTCTGTCTTGTGTATCACATTAATTGCTTTGAGATCTCTCTGCCACGGAGTGCAGCCTGGTGTAAGTATTTTGCTGCATTGGTCTAACCTCCTCAGGACCTCTCTTAACCACTAATTTGGTTTCCCACATTTCCAGGTCCATAGTCTTTCGACTTGTAACCTCCAGACTTGCAAGCTCCATCATCTCCATCGATGAGGAGAAAGTAGGTCCCAGCTTCCTTTTCCAGGTGGACCTTGATGTTGAGGGGCTGCTCATACTGCAGTTTCTGGCCCTCGGTCTCAGTCCTGACCTGGTACAGCTGCTCCTCCAGGGCCCCGATCTGAGGCTGGATCTGGGCGAGCTGAGCACAGTAGTTGCCCTTGGTGTAACAGGCGTTTTCTGACACTTACTGTGCTGGGGTGGGGTGGGTGGGGAGATAAGCTCTTCGAGACTCTGGGACCCACCACTTCAGTAAATACTTTAGAGGTCAGGGGCATGTTGGAACATCCTTTTCAAGGGATGTCATTTTTTGTTCCGTCTTCCCTTACAATACATTGATTTTCAAGCTTGTTGTCATTAATGCCCTGCTAAGGAAACTTTTAAGGTATTTTTTTTTGTCTAACAACTTCCCCATAATGGAATATTAACAGTACAGGTATACTGTATATTTGTTGAGGTTACTGTGGCCTTTGGAGGACCACAAACCATTGTATTGTATACATTTTTTGCCCCCTTAGAACCACCTTTTGCCCCCATTACGATGACATCACCCCCAGCACACCCTACTACAAAGAAGGAAGTACAGTATCTGGCTGGTCTCTTTGGCTTCTGGTGACGATACATCCCACAACTCCGAGTACTGACCCAGCACGTCAAGCATGGGATGTGGAAGACGGCCACATTTGAGTTGGGCCTTTGGCAGAAAAGGGGTTTGTATCGCAGGTCCAGGCTGTGATGTAAGCTGTATTGCTGCTTGGGCAATACAATCTGTCTTTCTTTATGGATTTGGAGCTGTCAGTGATGGCAAAAGATGCAGTGTGGAGATGATGGCGAGCCCAAGGGAGACAGTCACAAATTTGAGGGGGTGCTCTCAGGGCTCACACGTGAGAGCGAGGGCCTCCTTAACGGTGCACACTAGGGGCCTCTCTTGCCTCATCATAATCCTGTCCCGGGGGTCAAGTTCTCTTGACTGCTCCTCTGACCTTGTTGGCTGTAGGGTAACTCTGGTTACTCCTATGTTTTATTCTAGAAGCTTTATAGATTTTACATGTAGGGACGTCTAGGATCCATTCTGAGTTAATATGTACTTATGGAGGTTAGTCTCCAGATGAATTGAGATTGATAGATTTCCAGCCTTTCCTAGACTTTTTTTCCCAAATCCTCTCATGCCTTCTTCATGAAATTAAATATTGAGAAATAGGGTTTTTATGTTTTTTTGGGGGGGATAAAAGGAAAGTTTTGGAGCATCACAAATTGAGATTAAGATTATATGATTATATCTAAGATTTTGTTTTGCTCTGGGGGCCATATCACCCCATCGAGAATACAAAACCCCAATGACCCTTATATGGGTGTATTCTTATAGGGGTCTTCCTCGTTTTTTTAAAGCTTACATTTTCTTTTTATTTATTTATTTAGGCCATACTGCACGGCATGCAGGATCTTAGTCCCCCCCACCAGGGATTGAACCCAGGCCCCCAGCAGTGGAAGTGTGGAGTTATAGGTGTCTTCTTTTGCTTAGACAATATGTATTTAGTATGCCAACTTCAGATCTGTAATATGGACCAACTTTAGAACACCAAGAGACCTCATCATCAACATAACCGTCACTTCAGTGGTGTCTAGCCAAAGATTGCCTAAATGTCCTCAGCACTGTTCACAAGTGCTGAACTAGTGAACTAATGTCCAGCAAATATCAATATATGCTTTATCAGCACTTCCTTTCTCTGGTTTACAGAGCTGTCCATCCACTTATTCATCTACTCCTTCAATATTTGAGTGCTTCTTATGTGGTAGGCACTGGGTCTGCAGCAGTGAGGTAAAGTCTCTACCTTCTCAGAGTTTACAATCTAGTTCACCTTGTTCCTTCCTCTCCCTTTTCTCCTTGATATCGATTCCAAACATTATCGGTGCTGTGGTCACAATCTTGAGGTTGCAAAAATTCCTTTGGAAATGGCTGGACTAGACATTTTCCTGATCACTTTCAGATGATTTAGCCACAGAAGAATTCCATAAATTTACCGAAGAAATATGCCGTGGTGGAAAAAGTAGGTATTGGTTTTAGAAGCCAGGTGGCTACGGTCTTTATCCTGACGTTCTCACTCATTGTGAGAGAGTGTATCGTACTTTTAAGAACACCTCCGTGTGAGATTTAAACAGAAAAAGACTTAAGAAAAAACTTCCTACAGTTCTGTATTAATGACAACGGTGTGTTTCAAAAAACACTGTCTCGGAGACAGAAGAATTATTTCTAGTTTCCTATTTTAATCACAGGAAACTAAGCGACTTTCATTAGGTCCCTTCTCCCTTTGAATCTTTCCTCACCTGAAACACACAGATTACGCCAAAGGTCTCCCGAGCTTTAAAGTAGAAATCAGCTCCGATACAGGGAACCTGTTAGGCTTATTCAACTAATTGTAAAAACTACCTGTGCGTTTTAAGGTTTTACCTGAGCATGTATGGATATTACAAGATCATTAACCCAGCTTTTAAAAATGTGAATAATGTTTTTTCACAACTGAAGTCAGACCAGCAAGCCTAAGAGAGGGAAGGTAATTTCAGAAAATCAAAGGGTGGATGATAGGCCCAAATAAATTCTGGTTTCATTCTTGCTTTGGAGATCACCCAGCAGGTAACTAATTGACTCCTCACCTTATTCAGGTTAGCACGACCCAACCCTCCCCAATTAGCACCCAGCTCTGCTCGCCCAGCTCCGCCCAACAGCTGGATCTGTTTGCAGGTCCCGGAGGCAGCTCCGCCTCCATCCCCTTAAAGCACCCGCCCAGGCCCTCTGCACGTGGATGCGCCGCGGGCGGAGCTGGGAAACTCCGGAGACGTGACGTAGCGGCAATCTGCGGCTGCGGATTGGAGGGCAGGGGAAGGAAGGGTGGGCCGCATTGCCGGAAGTGACGCATGCCGGAAGCGGCTTTCTGCCGAGAAACTGGGGCCGAGGGAGTGGAGGTTAGGCCGTGGTGATCCCAGCCTGGTTTCCACATCTCCGCCCAGTTCACGGCGGTTTCACTCCTCACGGTTTTTTGTTTTGTTTTGTTTTTTTTCTCTGCAACGTGAGTGGCGTTGCCTCGCAGTGATTTCCGTGGGCGTCGCTAAAGAAGGACCTGGGAGGAGAGGAAGCCGCTGCAAACTGGCCAAGCTCCAGAAGGCGTGGAAGTACCTCCGCGTTTCCCATTTTAACTCGGCGTGAGCAGCGCGCTCTTCCCGGGCCTCGGTGGTCCCGGCACGTTGTGGGTGGTATTCATTGCCCAGACGCTCCGTGTAATTAGGAGAGAGAAAAACCACCGTTTTCCAGCATTTCTCGTGGAGGAGGAGAACTAAGCGATAGGAAAATGTCTATTTTCCCTAAAATATCTTTGAGACTTGAGGTTGAAAGCTATCTGAAAGCGGGCTTTATGAATGAGGAGGTAGGTCAGATAAACACGTTAGATGCTATTTGCAAAAATTCAAATATTTACACGCTCTAGAGAAATAGAAAAATAATCTAAAAGGCAATCAAATGTGTACAGCCGTTGTGTCTTAGTATTCGTCTTTCCGAATGTAAAATATGCTAATATCTTTCTGCAGGTATTTAATGTATGCTTTCCGAGCTAAGAGGTGTATGGGGTGTATGTTTTAACATTTAGAAATGGGAAAGGAGGGAAGGGTAAAAAGCGGTTGTGTGTCTGGCGGCAAGAATGCGCTGAAGGGATTACAAGGGGCAAGACAAGATCCCCGTCTCCGAGAATTTAAGTCCCGAAGAGAAGAAACGCCTGTACTCTTAGAGCGCCTGCCCTGGCGCTCAGGTGAAAGGTTTACTATCGTTCCGTGAGTGCTGCTTAAATGCCACCAGTTGTGCTAGATGAACCGCAGACCTTTACATCTTAATCTGCGCAGTCTTTTTTTGGTAGAGATTTCCTCCCCAATTTTTATAGATGAGAGAACTGAGGGTCCAAAGAGCGACGTTAAGTGAATCAAATTGACACCGCTGTCATGTAACAGTGTTGAAATGTGAAGGTAAAGAGCTCAGGTCCAATGGGAAAAGGAATGGATTTGGGACCCCAAGCCCC
The DNA here is from genome assembly GCF_003676395.1 of Aethalodelphis obliquidens. Lineage (NCBI taxonomy): Eukaryota > Metazoa > Chordata > Mammalia > Artiodactyla > Delphinidae > Aethalodelphis > Aethalodelphis obliquidens. The sequence continues at coordinate 23,301,376 of NW_020837967.1, read as the reverse complement.
TGGTTTGCATCCCAGTGCTTTGAGTGAGCTACTTCACATCCCTTAACCTTTCTTTCCTTTTCTGTGAAATTTGAGGCGGTTAACAGTACTAAAATTTCAAGGTGGTTGTTTTAACGTATTAATCGTAAGTGCAAGCACCTGGCATCGTTTTGGCGCCTAATGGGTCCTCCACAAATGTTCCTTCTGTGCGCTGCTGGCAGTGCCGAGCCCAGAAGTCCTCAGTGAATGTTGATCGTCTTTGATTGCCAAGCCTGTGCTCTCTCCACCTTACCATCCCGCCTGCAGGCAATTTTGTATTTTCCAACTCTTTGATTTTCTATTCGAAATGAAGCCGCATAAATGTTACTCGTTTTCAAAGATTTTGGTGAAGCCATGATTTCTAGGTTTGATTTCTACATTTTATTTCCAGAGGTTATGTTAAGGGGCAAGACAGTACGGAAAGAGAAAATGCCTTCTTGATTTCAAAGAACTTATAGTATAAGGGGCGTATTAAGAGAAATAGAGGCAGTCAGCAGTTTTTTTTCCCAGCAGTTTTTAAAATGGTTAACATTGTTTTATAAAAAAAGATTCAAATGTCTGTCTGACACCACTTCTGCCGCAAACCCACTAACTATACGATTTTACAAAAAGAAAACCCATCCCTTTGTAAAAAGTATCAAAGGTAATGGAATATTCAGTTAAAAAAAACAAACCTTGAGAGAGTACGAATATTTTTAGGCTAGTGGATTATTAGGCTGGCAAGTGGTTTATGAAGATTCTGTGAGGCTGGGTATAGTCAAAGATGACAAAAAAAAGGAAATACTTGTCTCAAAAGCTTTAGTTAATTACAAGGAAACTCGGTTGTTTGAGTCTTTATAACTTTATTTCTGACAGGTATCTTGCTACCTGTCTTTTTTTGGACAATATCTTTTACATTTAATAATACTATATTAAGAAGCTGATGTTATGGGGGCTCTTTGGGTGACGGTATCAGTGTTACTTACTCTTCAAGTATTGGTGTTTTAAAACGTTACTAACCAATTTGCTCTAGGATACGGGGTTAGCAAGGAACTAATTCTACAGAAGTGATGTAACAGTTAATGTTTTTAGAATGAAATCCTGAATTTATATGAATAAATGTAGCAGATATGTTAATAATGTTTTTTGGCTGTGTTGGGTCTTTGTTCCTGCGTGCAGGCTTTCTCTAGTTGCCGCGAGCAGGGGCTGCTCTTTGCCGCGGTGCGCGGGCTTCTCATTCCGGTGGCTTCTCTTGTTGCGGAGCACGGGCTCTAGGCGCGTGGGCTTCAGTAGTTGTGGCTCGCGGGCACTAGAGCGCAGGCTCAGTAGTTATGGCGCACGGGCCTAGTTGCTCCGTGGCACGTGGGATCTTTCCGGACCAGGACTCGAACCCGGGCTCGAACCCGTGTCCCCTGCATTGGCAGGCAGATTCTTAGCCACTGCACCACCAGGGAAGCACGAGGCAGCGTTTTCTAAGCCCTTTTTGTCTGGTGTTTCACTATGTGTTTATTAGCATAACCCTGTGAAATAGCGCGATTCCCGTAGTGTTATTAACACATAAACAATGCAGAAAAGTGAAATGGAACCGAATAATTGCCGAATGATGTTTCATTAGTTGGAACAAATGTATAGACATATATCTTAATATTTTTAGTTTGTATAATGAAACTGAAACATTGTTCTTTTCTTCTTTTCAGGTTGTATCTGTTTTAGGTAAAGAAGCAGCAGAAAGGAAGTTTGAAACTCTGTTACATAAGTTGTCCCACCCTCCATCATTCACTACTGTCAGAGTAAATACGCATCTAGCCTCAGTACAACATGTGAAAAGTCTGTTATTTGATGAGCTTCAGAAGGTTCGTGCACATTTTTGTCATTATGTACAGAATTAGATTTCTACAATCTGTGTCATGTCACTCCTCACTAATATCATGTGAGCGACAAGTTTACAAATAAAGAAATTGAGGATCATGAATGTTGTTCAAGATTATGTAGTGAGTGCTCATGCTAGAGCTTGAACCTAGTACTTCTGATTCTGAATTAATTTAGTGACTGGATAGGTCACTCGACCCCTCTGGGCCTCCGTTGCTTCGTCATTAAAATACATAAGCGGTCCATTCTAACCCTAAAAGTCTGTGATATTGTAATAAGCAGCATATAACGACCATGAGGGCAGATCACGTAGCCAAGGTGAACCCAGAGGTAAGGAGGTGCCTACTGATTACCTGTAGGATTATATTTTTTATTTTAATATAATAATTTAATTAAATATAATAAAAGGAGGAAAATAATGTAAAGATATGTTTTAAAGATAAAACAACACAAATTTTTTTTTGTTCAACCAATAAAATAGTTTTGGCATAATACTAATTTTCTGTAAGTGAAAACAGTATTATAAAATGGCATTTTTAAAGTTCCATGCAGAAAAATAATATTGGAATTTTCTTGTTTATATTGTCTTCTTTGCTTTCAAAAGCTGTACTTTTTTTTTTTTTTTTTTTTTTTGCGGTACACGTCGCCTCTCACTGTTGTGGCCTCTCCCATTGCGGGGCACAGGCTCCGGACGCGCAGGCTCAGCGGCCATGGCTCACGGGCCTAGCCGCTCTGCAGCATGTGGGATCTTCCCGGACCGGGGCACAAACCCGTGTCCCCTGCATTGGCAGGCGGGCTCTCAACCACTGCGCCACCAGGGAAGCCCCAAAAGCTGTACATTTTATAAGTGAAATAAGTCAGATAGTGAAAGACAAATACTGCATGATATCACTTATATGTGGAATCTAAAAAATACAACTAACTAGTGAATATAACAAAAAAGAAGCGGACTCACAGATACAGAGAACAAACAAGTGGTTACCAGTGGGGAGGGAGGGGGAGGGGCAGTATAGGGGTGGGAGTGGGAGGGACAAACTATTGGGTGTAGGACAGGCTTAAGGATGTGTTGTACAACATGGGAAATACAGCCAATATTTTGTAGTAACTGTAAATGAAAGGTAACCTTTGAAAATTGTATTAAAAATTTTTTTAAACCAGAAAGAAAACCCCAAAGCTGTGCATTTTGTGTTTCATACACTGTGTACTGAAACTTGCCTCCAAAGAAATGTAAGATGGAGGAAAACAGATGCTTGGAGAGGGTACGTCAAGTTGTATTTTGTAGTTATTAAATCTCTTCTAACAAATAACCATGATGGGTGTCAGCAGACCTATTTCTACGTAATTGCCTAAATGAAAAGGAAGAGGTAAGCATGCTTAAAAGACTTGGATTTGTATATCACAGGCTGTGTTATCAGTTTACTTTGGATATAACTTAGAGAATTTTCACTGGTATTGATTCTTTTTTAAAAATTTTATTGATGTATTGTTGATTTACAGGGTTGTGTTAATTTCTGCTGTACAGCAAAGTGACTCAGTTATGCATATAAATATTCTTTTTTTTTTTGGTACGGGGGCCTCTCACTGTTGTGGCCTCTCCTGTTGTGGAGCACAGGCTCCGGACGTGCAGGCTCAGCGGCCATGGCTCACGGGCCCAGCTGCTCTGCGGCATGTGGGATCTTCCCGGACCGGAGCACGAACCCATGTCCCCTGCATTGGCAGGCGGACTCTCAAACACTGTGCCACCAGGGAAGCCCTAAATATTCTTTTTCATATTCTTTTCCATTATGGTTTATTACAGGATATTGAATATAGTTCCCTGTGCTGTACAAATAGGACCTTGTTGTTTGATTCATTTATTTTTTGTCTTTAATCTCATTACATTTATGGAATGTTTATTGTACTCTCTTTAAGAACAATTCTATGAACTTCCAGTTGTGAGGAGATGACCAGGTTATAAGAACCAGCTACGATTTCTGGCTGTATGAGAACAAAACTTAGTATAATAATTTTAAATAAGACTTGGAGAAAGGTTAATCTGATTTTTAATAAGAGCAGTAATTTTATTGAGAGTAATGGCATTAGGCATAAAATATAAGCAGTTCCTCTAAGCAACTAAGATTATTACTTTTATGTAGTCATGCATGTAGGTTTTCAGTATGAAGGAAACTGTTCTGAGGCCCGTAAGGTGTCCCTAAGTCAGGCAGATCCAGATTGTTTTCTTTTCTAGAAATTATTCCTAGAGCTTAGATAATCTAGGATCCCACTGTGATGGGAATAGAAGATCTCAGGAGTTGCATCTAAGAGCAGGCAGACGAAGTCACTCTGGGCTTTTGAGTCCCTTTCCTTGAAGGTTAAGATAAGACTGAGGAGGTTGGGTCGTGGGCACTAGGTAAGTATCTGGTGGTTTGAGCAGTGCCTGTTTGCAGCAGGAAAGGAGATTCGCAGGAGGTTTTAGATTGTACATCTCCTTTCTTTTGCCATGTCCCAAGCTCGTGTGTGTCCTAAAGACATATCCTGAATGATATATGAGTGGGTGCTTTGTCTCCAAATATCTCTGTGTCCCATATTGAAATTTAATCATTTAAAATTTCATTTGACTGGTGAGTGATGTGGAGAAACGGACCTTTATACGTTGCAGATGGGAAAGTCAAGTGGTTTGGCTTCTTTGGAAGACAGTTTGGTGATCTCTTAAAAAGTTAAACATAAATTTACTGTACAACCCAGCAGTTCCACTCCTAGGTGTCTACCCAAGAGACATGAAAACATACGTCCATGCAAAGGCTTGGGCATGAACATTAATAGCAGCATTGTTCATAATAACCAAAAGGGAGAAGCTGTGCAAATGTCCATCGACTGGTGAATAGAAAAACAAAACGTGATATGTTCACACAGGGGAACAGTACAGCAATGAAAGTGGTGAACTGATACGTGCTACCACTTGGGTGAACCTCAAAAACACTATAGTGAGTGAAAGAAGCCACACACAAGACAGTATGATCCTTTTTATATGAGATGTCTCGAAAAGGCAGATTTCTAGAGAAAGAAAGTAGGTTAGTGGTTGCCTGGGGTTGGAGCTGGGAACAGGCATTGGCTGCAGATGGACATGAGGAATCATAGTGTGTTGATGGACAGGATCTGAAATTGGATTTTAGTGGTGGTCACACAATTCTGTAAATTTACTAAAAATCATTGAATTGTGCATTTAAAATGGGTAAATTTTATGGTATGTAAATTAACCTCACTAAGGCTGTTTTAAAAAGGGCACGGGGTAGAAACAAACAGAAAGACAAGCAGGTGATATGCTTGGTTTAAAAAAAAGTTTGTGGTCTTTTATGGAAGTTACAGACGTGTGGTTTTATAAAAGTTTTATTTCTGTATCATTTTAATATCTGATAAAAAGGGAGAGAAGGGAAACCTGGCCTGAGGAGGATTGATCTCTCTGTAGACTATTTCTATAGTATAAAGAAATAGTACTTCCAAAGCAAAACAAAAACAAATGGCAAAATTCATTCTCTTCTCCTTGGAAGGATCCATAGTCTGGATGCTGTAAGGTATCAAACTGAGAGCACATGAGGGAGAGAGGGAAAAAAAAGGGAGAGAGGTTTGTCTGAATGAGTTTGCCCTTAAGGTTTCTTACTATTCTGTTGGATGTGGTTAGTTCACAGTATCCTTTGCCTGGAGGAAGCAGAAGGCAGAAGAGCTGTTGACTTGGTAGAAATATAGTCAGATTTCTAAAATCTGAAGAATTTTTTTTTCTCTTTCCATCAACTTAGAAATAGGTTGATTTTGGAAGTTTTCTGTAGGTAGTGTATGGATACTACAAGGCAATGCAAATATCTGTTATGGTCACTGCTCTTTGGTGTATTATGTGAAAATGAATGAGTTGATAATCCCTAGCTTACATGGCAGAGACTTGTTCTCCAGTATTTGCGTGCTGCCCTCCGATAGGGTACACAGCCCTTGCTGTCCAGTCCACTGTTCCGCGTGGAGTGCCCGGTTGTCTTCCGCCTGCAACGGTGGTGTGCTGGTACATACTGCACAACCCACTTTCTGGGAAAAATAATGCTGGTGTGTGGTGTTTGCTGAGTTTTGTGGTGTAAACGCTCCCACTCTGGTCTATTTCAAGCTACCAGCATGACCATGGAGTTGGGAAGAGCTGCAGAGTTGGCTCCCATGAGACTGGGAGTTGGCCCCAGCACCTATGCCACTGGCCCTGCACTTATTTCCAGTCTGAAGGCCAAGTACGGTAGAGGATACTGAAAATCCTGAGCCTTTGCCAGGAAGCATCATCCAACTGACATGGCATCCAGTGTTGATAATATATAATAAATAGCGTTTAGTAATCTCAATCTTTAATGTCCTATTCATGCAATCCTATATTGGATATGTGTTTTCAGAGTAAGTCACGTAAGGTCAACAATGGTTCGTGTTTCCAAAGTCAAAAACAGTAAGCAAAATTGAGCCTTTTACTTGTAAAGAAGTTAAGATACTTGAGAATCAAATTATAGAGAAAACGTTGTTGTTTTGAAGTCTTTGATTTTTTATAGTATCCCGTGGAATAAAGTGAAAATGCCCTAACTCAAGCTCATTACCGTGCTCTGCTAGGTAATGACACTGAAAAGCTCTGTAACTTGAAATTTAACCAGTATACTGATTGCTTTGTAATCCTGTGTGTTTATTTTTAACAGCAGTTTAATGGATTAAGTTTTCCTATTCTTCAGCATCCAGACCTTCAGGATGTCTTACTTATTCCTGTTATTGGACCTAGGTTTGTAACTATTTCATTTTCAAATTGTATTCTTCTAAATAAAAATGTCACAGGTTCTTTTTTACTGTTAGTGACAGTACTAAGTTTCTCCATTATTAAGATAGGAATTCACAAACTTGGTAAATGCTGACTCTATAGTCTTTCATGGAAAATATTACAAAAGAACACTAGGAATGGGCCCAGATACCTTGAGAGTAATGCATTGTACTTGCGTTTAGTGCAGTGATTGATTTTTTTTTTCTGTGTTATATCATGTTTTCTTTTCTTTTTAAACATCTTTATTGGAGTATAATTGCTTTACAATGTTGTGTTAGTTTCTGCTGTGCAGTGATTGATTTTTTTCCATTCTGTAAGAAAATTACTTTTACATTTGTTTCCTTGTATATCTTGATTCCACTGCTCAATTAAAACTTCATTGAGCTACAACAAAAATACAAAGCACCGTTTCCTACTTTAATAATTGATATGTTTGTAAAATTTTATTAATTCACAGTTATGTTAAATTACTGTGTTTGTTCTCTGAGTAGAACAGACACTATGTGTTTGGTGGGATGTGTTTAAAATTGGAAAAAATCGGCTTTCATATTATGGTGGGTGTTGTATTGAAAATCCCTAATTGTGATAAAATTTTTTTAATACCCCTAAGACTTATAATAAACATAAAAATGCTCATTTTGTTAAAGCTTTAAAGTAATTTAGCGGTCAACAGTAGAGCAGTGGTTTTTGGTTTATCCACGCAGTGGATTATTATATGGCCTTTATTATTATTATTTTTATGTGGCCTTTAATGTGGGAGAATTATATGTACAAAGAAAAGGTGATGTTCTCGATAAATTAAATACCAAAAGCATGTTGCTCTGTGTAGGAATGTAAGAAATCACATTTCTTTTGCGACTAAAAAACACAACTACAGATTTATATATATATTTATTTATATACGGAAAAAAGTCTGGAGGGTATAACATACCCAACTGTTGACAGGGATTAACTCTGAGGAAGTTGGATTGGGAGAAACTGAGTAAGAGGAGATTTTCACTTGTAATATTTCTGTCTTTTTTTTTTTTTTTTTTTTTACCATAAGCACGTATTACTTCTGCAATTAAAAAAGTTGATTTTGTAAACTCCCCCCCTTTTTTTTCTTTGGCTGTGTCGGGTCTTAGTTGCGGCACACGGGATCTTCATTGAGGCTCACGGAATCTTTCGTTGCAGCGTGGGGGCTTCTCTGTAGTTGTGGTGCGTGGGCTCTGTAGTTTGCAGCACGCGGGCTCTCGTTGAGGTGTGCGAGCTCCGTAGTTGTGGCGCGTGGGCTTAGTTGCCCTGCGGCATGTGGGATCTTAGTTCCCCAACCAGGGATTGAAACCGCATCCCCTGCATTGGAAGGCAGATTCTTTACCACTGGACCACCAGGCAAGTCCCGATTTTGTAAACTCCTTCTTCTAGCTCTTTGTTAAGGGGGAATTTGCAGTAGTGAAATGCAGAGATCCTAATTAAGTGTACTATTTGCTGAGTTTTGGTAAATTCATACAACTGTGTAGTCAAGACTCACCCCCATCAAGATATACACCATTTCCATCACCCAGAAAATTCTCTGCATTCTGCCCCTCTACCAGGAAACCAGTGTTCTGATTTCTTTCATCTCCTAGTTTTAAACCAGTTAGTTACTACAGTTGATCACAGTCACAGGTCTTTTGAGACCTGTGATTCATTTCAGAATGTACTGTGGCCTCCGTAGTTTTCCATAATCCTATATAACACTATTTCATTCTTTTTACTGGCTATGTAATAATTCTTTCATCTGTTCTTTGTAGTGAGCTAAATTACTCATTAAAACATTAGTGGGGACTTCCCTGGTGGTGCAGTGGTTAAGAATCCGCCTGCCAATGCAGGGGACATGGGTTTGAGACCTGGTCTGGGAAGATCCCACATGCTGCAGAGCAGCTAAGCCGTGTGCCACAGCTACTGAAGCCCATGCCCCTATATCCCGTGCACCACAACAAGAGAAGCCCGAGCACTGCAACAAACAGTAGCTCCCGTTCACTCCAAGTAAAGGAAGCCCGCGCACAGCAACGAAGACCAAAAACGCAGCCGAAAGTGAATAAAAAGTTAAAAAAAGTTAAAGCATTAGTGAACTATAAAACACAAACGGTGAGTTACTACAGGAAAGCACTAAGAAATCTTTTAGGATTGTGGATTCATATACCTACCTTTTGTTTCTAAAAGGAGCAGTTCGGCTCTTTTTTGTCTTTTAAACTCATCATCACTTTTATTAGGTATCTTTTGACTTTCCACTATGAAAATTGAAGAAATTCTTATGCTTAAATTTGCCCTAAAACCTCCACCAACCAATTTTTATTTACTGTTAGTTTTTTAACAATGTAAAGCTTTGTAACATTTTTATTCTACAAGCATAATTCAAATGAATGCAGTGCTTGCTTGTAGCCCTATTGGTAGTTTATTTCTGAGTTCTTTATCTTAATTGATCTCTTGGTTGATCGAATAGCGTCATGTAGCAGGTCTCCAGCACCTGCTTCCCTTCCCCCAAGTATGTCTCTTGTATGCTCTGTTTCCTTTCTCGCTTGAGAATTGCTTGTTGCCTTTATATTTAAACAACAACTTATAGGCTGATTATAGTCATTTCAAGTCACATGTTATTTCCCTCAGCCCTTTGTAGACACTGCTTCTACAATCTTAGGGCCCCACGTGTTGCTATGAAGAAATCTGAGGCCAAAAAATATTTCCCCCCCTTACAACAGAACCTTGATTTTTCACTTGGAGATCTATGGGATTCTTAGGCACTGGACTTTAGAAACTTCACTGGGGTATACCTTATAATAATAATAATAATTGTTATTAATATTTATAATAATAATTATTATTCTCCTTAGTTTTCATTGAAATGCAATGTAATTTTTAAATTACAAGTCTTCTGGTAGTTCTTTGAATATCTTTGTTACATATTCCTGCCCGATCTGTTAGGAGGACACTGGTGGTCCATGTGTTGGTTTTCCAGGACAGATGCTCCCTGTGTTGGGACACCCCCAGACAGCCCAGGGTCTTGTGACGGGCTGGAGGGACTCACAGGACTCAGCATCTAGTCAGGCTCATGGCGGGGATTTATTACACGAAAGGGGTACAAAAGCAGAAACAGCAGAGGGAAAAGGCATGCGGGGTAAAGTCTGGAAGAAACCAGGCGCAAGCTTCTGGACGTCTCTCCCCATGGAGCTACCAGGACAGGCTTCATCCTTCGAGCAGTCAGTTGTGACATGTATAGAATCATTGTCTATGAGAGGAGCCCATTAGAGACCCAGCACCCAAGGTTTTAGTTGGGTGCTGGTCATCTGGGCGCCCTCTGCCTGGCATGTAATGGAATTCCAGGCTCCCAAAAGGAAAGCAGGTGTTCAGCATAACCACACAGCTTGGACGAACAGTTTAGGAACAGTAATTCACTCTTAAGAGGTGGTTTTATGTCAGTGCTGGGGACCGTTGGCCAGTCAAGGTTCCAGATGCTGCCGAGGTCCAGCCTTCCCAGCAGGCCTTTCTAAGAATAGCTGTCGCAGGCCTGTTACATTAACTCTTGAATTTCACAGGGTTTACTATCCTTTACTTGCTGAGCTGGGCTAGTTCACTTTTGTTCTGTATTTTTTTAATCTTGTTGTTATTATATCCCTTTTCTAAGGTTCTTTTTAGTTTCTTTGAAACTATACAGAGGTTATTTGAAATTCTGCCCTTTTTTGGTCTGTACATTTTGTACTGCCTTTTGTTTATTACAGCTTTGTTTACTACTACGGATGTCCCTTGGTATCCATGGGAGACTGGTTCCAGGATACCCCGCTCCCCGCCAACATACCAATAATCACAGAGGCTCAAGTCTCATATGAAATGATGTAGTGTTTGCATATAACTCATGCACATCCTTCAGTATGCTTTAAATCATTTCTAGATTACTTACAATACTTAATACTATGTAAGTAGTTGCCAGTGCACAGCAAATTCAAGTTTGCTTTTAGGAATTTTCTGGAATTAAAAAAAAATGTTTTTTCATCTGCGGTTGGTTGAATCCATGGAGGCAGAACCTGAGGGTAGACAGGGCCATGTGTATCTACACATAGTTCCCAGTTTGAGTGAATCCTTGAATGAAAACTTTCACATAGATTCACCTAGTTTGCACTTCGGGTCAAGTGTGTATCTAGACAACTCATCAGATGTGTCTTTCAAAATACTTTCACCAGGTCTTTCCTAGTGGCACAACTCTAGTCCTGGTGAGCTGAGCTGAAGAAGACTAAGGCTCTGTGAGGGGATCCGGCTCATAGCTTCTTTGTTGGGGGCTTTAATTTTTGTTAACGCTTAGTGAACTCAGCGGAGGAGTGACAGAGTTGCTTGCGCTTTCCCTTCTCTTCCCTTAGCTACTTCTAGGCAGTTTGTCCAGTTTTGTTACAGAAAGCAGAGATTGTCTGCTTGTGCCAATTTTGCCAGTCCAGTCCTCCTTCATCTTTATCTGCAGGGCACAGGACACTGACAAGATGCTCCCAGATTCTCCTTTTTTCTGTCTGACCCTCTGGTCCTGGATCTAAGCAGTAAATATTTGTTTAGGCACCCAGAAGCCTTTCCTTTTCAGAAGCATTCATACCCTGTTGAGGAACTAGGTTTGATCCAAATTTTACTGTGTTTGCTAATTATTCTTAATCATTTGGGTAATAGCTGTTTCTTAGTTTTCTTGCAAATGGAATTTTCTTTTAGGTTTTTCATTCCCCATTTCTGTGGGCTTTAGAAAAAGGAATATATTTATACTTTTATTCTTTGACTAATCTTTTACTAGAAGCTCAACATCATCCAGTTATTTAAGATATCAAAACATAGGTTAAACTATTTATAGGCAGTAAACAATTTAAAAAGTAATTTCTCACCATAAAATTCAGGTTCCCTCATTTTATTTAACATGCTATTTAATTTACTGATCAAATATATTTTAATGTTAGGAAGGTTTTATCACTGGTAATTAGATTGAACATAAGGTTGTAATGCTGATTTTGATGGTATCAGTGTCAACTTTATTGAAAAACTTAGAGAAAATTGAATGCCAGGCTTTTCTTCATACAAGAGTATTTTTTTTTTTAAATCAAATTATAGTTGATTTACAGTGTGTGGTTAGTTTCAGGTGTACAGCAAAGTGACTCAGTTTAATATTCCTTTTCAGATTCTTTTCCCTTATAAGCTGTTACAAAATATTGAGTAGAGTTCCCCGTGCTATACAGTAGGCCCTTGTTGGTTGTCTGTTTTATATATAGTAGTGTGTATATGTTAATCCCAAACTCCTAATTCATTCCCCCCCACTCCCAACACAAGAGTATTTTTTTTTAATTGAAGTATAGTTGATTTACAATGTTGTGTTAATTTCGGCTGTACAGCAAAGTGAATCAGGTATACATCTACATATATCCACTCTTTTTTAGATTCTTTTCCCATATAGGTCATTATAGAGTATTGAGTAGAGTTCCCTGTGTATGCAGTAGGTCCTTATTAGTTATCTCTTTTATATATAGTAGTGTGTGTATGTCAATCCCAATCTCCCAATTTATCGTTCTTCTCCCCCCATGACCATAAGTTTGTTTTCTATATTGATACAAGAGTATTTTTTTTAATGTTTATTTTACTGTTTATTTTTATTTTTGGCTGTGTGCAATTAAGTACCTTCTTACTAGTTTTCCTCCAATCTTTATTACTGTTCAATTGGAAAATCATCTTTCTTTAATGTTGCTTCACTCCTTTATTTAGAAACAGTTCAATAAAAATCAAGCTTTTAGTATTTTTTATGGCTCTATGTCAACTTTTACATTTCCTTGCTGAAATTTCCGTGAAGCGGACATACACCTTGACACTTGCATATGCTATCTTACATTTTTATACGATTACTTCTTGTATTGAGGGATCCCCAAGACCACTCCCTGGCTCTGTGATTCCCTAGGAGGGCTCAGAGGACTCAGCATATAATCATATGCGTGCCTATGATTTAATCAGTGAAAGGATCTGAAGGAAAATCAGCAAAATAAAAGGTGCATGGGATGAGGTCTAGGGAAAACCATTTGCAAGCTGTAGGGTCTTTTTCCAGCGGAGTCATACACGGTGCACTTAACTCCGTCAGTAAACGAGCTTGACAACATATATGTGAGATGTCACCAGCCAGGGAAGCTCTAATGAGACACGGCATCCAGGATTTTCATTCAGGGCAGGTTGTGTGGGTACCTCCTGCCTGGTATTTACCCAGATTCCAGCCTCCCAGAAGGAAACTCAGTGTCCACCGTAAACCATATTATTTGTTTACAAATACATTGTTACAAACAGTGTAGGCACAGTGAGCTACCCTTATCAGTTCATAGTGGGAACTCCCCTGATTCTAAGTTCCAAAACACTAGCCGAGGACCAGCCTTGTCACCAGGCCTTCCAAAGAAAGGATAGCAGTTCTGGCCCCCTGTGTTAAGACTCATCTTTGTGGTCTCCCATTCTCTTCTCGCCGTGAAATGGTTATTCTCATAAAAACTTTCTGATTAACACTACAGGGTTCCATTTCACAAGATATTTTTTGAATTGGTGCTATGCGTGAGACCCAAAGATGTTATAAAGATGGATGAAACATAGTTTCTAAAAGCAGGGACTATTGGTACAAGTCAAAATGCAATAGATGCCGTGGTAGGGGTATGAATTAAATACCATTAGAGCATAGAAGAAGAGGGGCTGAGTGCAAAGAAGTGGGTAAAGGTTTTCTCCAAATAGATGTAACTTCAGTTGAGCCTTGAAGGTGAGTAAGAATTAGGTGGATGAGGAGATAAAGTAGGTAAGGGTATGTGAGATAGAGAACATATGCAAAAAGTACAGAGGTGTGAAAATAGATGGTGGTTCATGACAAAAGTGATCAGTTTGGCTAATCAGTTCTCAGATTGGTGAAAGAAGATGCTGAAGTAGTTAGGAGAGGTAGATGTGAAATGTAAAGGGTTTTTGCTTTTAAACTAAGGAGTGTTTTTTGCATAGAATATAGGAGCCAAATAATTTTTATTACAGTCATGATTTTAGAAATACAATACTGGTAGTAGCATAAAGGTATGTTTTCCAAACTGCATGTAGATCATGACCCATTAGTAGGTTGTGAAATGAATGTAATTGGTTTTTTATGGGCTTTTTTTTTTTTTTGCGGTACGCGGGCCTCTCACTGTTGTGGCCTCTTCTGTTGTGGAGTCTCCGGACGCGCAGGCTCAGCAGCCATGGCTCATGGGCCCAGCTGCTCCGTGGCATGTGGGATCTTCCCGGACCGGGGCATGAACCCGTGTCCCCTGCATCGGCAGGCAGACTCTCAACCACTGTGCCACCAGGGAAGCCCTATGGGCTTTTTTTAAAAAAAGAAATGGGGTATTTTATAATATATTGGATTGTACATAATAAGGTATTTTGTGAAATGTTTGCTATAAATGTATGTGTGTGTATACACATGTGTACTGGGATGTGATTTAAGTGCATTTCTTACCCTGGGTTACAGCCAAAAAAGCTTAAACACTTTTTTCAAAAGACGATGAATTGCAAAACTGGAGCCAAGTTAGGGAACAATTCAGTCTTTTATTCCCAGCAGTACAGTGAACTAGATAACTTGAGGATGTTTCTGCTACATAGGACTAGGAATACTGACTAAAAGGTCATAAAATGCACAGTGGAGTGATTAAGAACGTAAGTGAAATATTCAGTGGTTAGAATGAAGAGTAACTGAAAACAGAGCAGTAAGTGTGTGAGCTAAGATTAAGGGTTGGGGGATTTGAGGGAGAAAATGCTTGGTCCCCTGAATTTAGGGGCTTTGGCTTTTTAAAAAAATTTAATTAATTAATTTTTGGCTGCATTGGGTCTTCTTTTGCTGCACACGGGCCTTCTCTAGTTGTGGTGAGAGGGGGCTGCTCTTCGTTGCGGTGCACGGGCTTCTCATTGCGGTGGCTTCTCCTGTTGTGGAGCATGGGCTCTAGGCACACGGGCTCGGTAGTTGTGGCTCGCAGGCTCTAGAGCACAGACTGAGTAGTTGTGGCGCACGGGCTTAGTTGCTCTGCAGCATGTGGGATCTTCCCGGATCAGGGCTTGAACCCAATGCAGTCCCCTGCATTGGCAGGCGGATTCTTAACTAGTGTGCCACCAGGGAAGTCCCCTGGTGGGTGTTTGGTTTTAACAAGAGGATTCTGGTGCTAGGAGGTGAGAAACGTCCAGCAGTTAGTACAAGGCAGTAATTAGGATTTGGATCGCTCTTGCCTTGGAGTTTTTAGTTGGAGGAAAAAAAATCTGAGATGCAGAACTCAGAGGTTTCATACCTATAAGGGCTTGGAATTCAAATTCATACCACCCAAGTGGTCTGGAAACCTGCAGTTTGGGAAATTAACATAAAAATTGGATCCTAAGCTAGTTCCTGGGATGCTTGAAACCACTCTGGAGTGACACCCGTCAGCCCAGGCCATGCACCTTTGAAGACCAGTGTATACAACAAACTGAAGGGATTAGATTCCCCCAGAACTGTAGCAAATAGAGCTAACTGGTAGAGACTGTAAAATCAGTCTCCTTGAAATGATAAAAAACAAAGGAAGAATCTAAAACGTAAAAGACCCTAAGAGTGAAAAAAAGATTTGAAAAAGAATTTCTAGAAATAAAAATATCATTAAAATTAAAAACTCATTCAATGAGCCAAACTGAAGATTAGACCCAACAGATGAGAGAATTAATGAACTAGAAGATGACTCATAGGAAATTACCCAGAATGCAGCAGGTAAAGAAGGTAAAGCAGTTGAAAGTATGAAACTGAGTCATGGAAAAAAGAATGAAAAGGCACTACACGTTTCTAGTGAATCCCAGATGTATAGATTAGAAATAATGGGGAAAGACAGTATTCAAAAATATAATGACAAAGAATTTTCCAGAATTGATGAAAGTCAGATTTAAGGAATACAGTGCCTGAAGCCAAAAGTAAAGATAAATCCATATCTAGGTACTTCAGAATGGAACTTAAGAACACCAGAGACATCAGGAGCATCTGAAAGCAACCAAAGGTAAAACGTGGAAGCTATCTCAGTGATCAGGTTAAGAGGTGACGCACGTCTGATGTCAGGGGATGGGCCCGGAAGACCTGTCAGAGAATTAGAGGTGGCATCACTTGGTAACTCAGTGAATGTTAGAAGTTTTAGGAAGAAGAGATTTAAGATGATGCCAGGCTTTCCAGTCTGGCTATTCAGATAGATAATGGCACTTTGTTCAAGACTGGAAACATAGGAGGATGAGAAGCATTGGGGTGTTAGCAAGGATTTGAGGAGTGGGTCAGAGAATCATAACGTTGTTCAGGACTTGTTGAGTTTGAAATAACTGTGGGACATGTATATATAGCTACCTGCAGGTAATCAGTCTGGAAAGGCTAATCATTAGAATATGTGGGTTAATAACAAGGTCCTGAAAACATAGGAAGAACACTCTTTGACATAAATCACAGCAAGATCTTTTTGGATCCACCTCCTAGAGTAATGGAAATAAAAACAAAAATAAACAAATGGGACCTAATGAAACTTCAAAGCTTTTGCACAGCAAAGGAAACCATAAACAAGACGAAAAGACAACCCTCAGAATGGGAGAAAATATTTGCAAACGAATCAATGGACAGAGGATCAATCTCCAAAATATATAAACAGCTCATGCAGCTCAATATTAAAAAAACAAACAACCCAATCCAAAAATGGGAGAAGACCTAAATAGACATTTCTCCAAAGAAGACATACAGATGGCCAAGAGGCACATGAAAAGCTGCTCAACATCACTAATTATTAGAGAAATGCAAATCAAAACCACAATGAGGTATCACCTCACACCAGTTAGAATGGGCATCATCGAAAAATCTACAAACAGCAAATGCTGGAGAGGGTGTGGAGAAAAGGGAACCCTCTTGCACTGTTGGTGGGAATGTAAATTGATACAGCCACTATGGAGAACTGTATGGAGGTTCCTTAAAAAACAAAGTAGTGCTACCATATGACCCAGGAATCCCACTACTGGGCATATACCCAGAGAAAACCGTAATTCAAAAAGACACATGCACCCCAATGTTCACTGCAGCACTATTTACAATAGCCAGGTCATGGAAGCAACCTAAATGCCCATTGACAGATGAATGGATAAAGAAGATGTGGTACATATATACAATGGAATATTACTCAGCCATAAAAAGGAATGAAATTGGGTTGTTTGTTGAGACATGGATGGATCTAGAGACTGTCATACAGAGTGAAGTAAGTCAGAAAGAAAAACAAATATTGTATATTAACGCATGTATGTGGAACCTAGAAAAATGGTACAGATGAACCGGTTTGCAGGGCAGAAATTGAGACACAGATGTAGAGAACAAACGTATGGACACCAAGGAGAGAAAGCGGTGGGGGTGGTGGTGGTGGTGGTGTGATGAATTGGGCGATTGGGGTTGACGTGTATATACTGATGTGTATAAAATGGATGACTAATAAGAACCTGCTGTATAAAAAAAAATGTGCTTTGTTGGTAAAGTGTTTAAAGAAAAACAACAGGGTCCTACTGTATAGCACAGTGAGTTATATTCAGTATCCTCTGATAAACCATAATGGAGAAGAATATGAAAAAGAATATATATGTGTATAACTGAATCACTTTGCTATACAGCAGAAATTAGCACAACATTGTAAATCAAATATACTTCAATAAAATTTAAAAAAATATGTAGGTAATTTTTGTGACTATTGAGATCATGAGATTGCCAAGGTTTAGGATTCAGAGTGAGATGAGCTGCTTGGCATGCTTTAGAACCTGGGGGAATGAACCTCTTCTAGAGATAGCTAGAGAATGGGCAGTGAGAGTGTGGGACCAGGAAGGAGGATAAAGCTGAGAAGTTTACTGAGGTTTGATCATTTGGAGATCATGGGAAGAAAATGCACTTAATTTCCCCAGCAAGGAGTTATGACAGCACTTGTGAAATGTTGCCAACCAGGGAAGCCCATCAGACATGCAGTGCTCAACATGTTTGTTTGGGGTAATCACATAGGCACTCCTGACTTTTGAAAAAGGCCGCTCTGAGTGTTGGAAGTGAGACCCAGGCTTCAGTGATTTGAGGAATGGATAGGAGGTGAGAATTTGGAGAGCACTCAAAAAAGCTGGATAGTAAAGGAAGAAAAGAAGACTTACCTTTGTCTAGTTTAAAATATTAATAACTTACTGTGCACCAATCTACCACTTTAGAAATACTTCTGAATGCCTCGTATGTTTGTTTTAGTCTTTGAAGGCAGGGACTTTATTTCTCTTCTCTCCTAATGCTGTTATGAAACAGTAATGCTTGTTAAATGGTGAAGCAGTTTTTTATTTTTCCTTTGGGGGTTGTGATTTTAATCCACATAAAGCTTCATTGGGTGATTAGAATAGAAACACTTGATCATGTCCATTCTAACATGAAACGCATCAGAGCTGGGCCCCAAGGGGTCCCTTTTCCTGTTCTAGCCTGTGTGTCATTTCCTGTGACCTCAATCCTGCCTAATTATTTTTAAATTGAGGTATAGCTGATGTACAATATAAGTTACAGGTGTACGGTATAGTGATTCACAATTTTTAAGGGTTATGCTCCATTTATAGTTATAAAATATTGGCTATACCATTGGCTATTTTGCTGAAGTAATGCCATTTGCAGCAACATGGATGGACCTAGAGATTATCATACTAAGTGAAGTAAGTGAGAAAGAGAAAGACAGATACCGTATGATATCACTTACATGTGGAATCTAAAAAAAAATGATACAAATGAATTTATTTACAAAATGGAAATAGACTTAGAGACATAGAAAACAAATTTATGGTTACCAAAGGGGAAAGGGGGTGGGCGAGGGATAAATCAGGAGTTTGGGATGAACAGATACACACTACTGCATATAAAATAGGTAACAACAAGGTCCTACTGTATAGCATAGTGAACTATATTCAATATTTTGTAATAACTTATATAGGAAAAGAATCTGAAAAAGAAATATCTATATCTGTATATCTATCTATATAAAACTGAATCACTTTGCTGTACACCTGAAACTAACTCAACATTGTAAATCAACTATACTTCAATAAAGAAAAAAATATTGGCTGTATTCCCTGTATCATATAATAGATCCTTGTAGCTTATTTTATACCTAATAGTTTGTACCTATTAATCCCCTACTCCTTTCTTGCCCTTCCCCACTTCCCTCTCCCCACTGGTAGCCACTACTTTGGTCTCCGTATCTGTGGGTCTGCTGCTTTTTTGTTATATTCACTAGTTGTATTTGATGAAGCAGTTTTTGGTGCCACTTACTATCTTGCAATAGGATCCTCTTTCTGTTTTCTTTTTCTCAAGTGTCCATCTTCTTTGTAATTTTTTTAAAAAACTATTTCTTCCGTATTTATCTTTTTTCAGCTTTTTCTCATTTATTCATTAGTGGCATTCCTATGGGACGGTGAAGACCAAAGAGGTTATTTACTTAGGGTTCAGATTGAAACACTGAAAAGGTTGATAGGCGTTGGAGGTGTATCACTGTTCACATTCTCTCATCTTGCATCCCTAGGAATAATATAAAACAACAGCCCTGTGAAGTTATTGTTGGAGCCCAGTGTGGCAATGCAGTCTTACGAGGAGCCCACGTCTATGTTCCAGGAATTGTGTCAGCCTCAAAATGTGAGTATAACGTTTAGGTTTCTCTGTAGAACAGCCACTAAAATTTATGTGTATCATCAAATGGAAAATTTATTAAATCATCACTCAGATACATTTCAGATTTACTTTAATAAAGATATTTTCCAAGTTTTGGATTTAGTATAGCCGGTTGAGAGAGATATCTGATAAGGACTAACAAGTTAGGCATCCGTATATGGGTTTTGTGCCCATTTCTTTTATTCCCTTTGAGGACGTGTGTGATGATGTTTACAGGATCAGGACTGATGAATAGAGCGTAAGATGTCAGTGAAATTTTGTTTTGTATTCTTTACTCTGTTGCCCTAAAACCTCAGGCTGCTGTCCTGTCATTTGTGAGGGGAACATTCGGAGCCTAGAATCTTAAATATTGGGATGAATCTTAGCATTCTTAATTTACCCTCTTAGGGAATGTTAGGTTTGGGAAAAATAATTTAAATAGAAGATATCCTTCCTTTTCTGCTCAGCTAAAGACTTCCAGCTGAGGTCAGATGTTTTGAAGACTGTTCTGTATCTTTCTTTTCCTAGGGGAAAAAAAGCATCAGTTCGATTTATTGTTGGCAAACGTTTGAAAGTAAAAAGTTACATTTTCTATTAGGGGTTACAGTGAGATGGGTCAGTCTGCTTCATGCCCACTACTGATGCCCCTAGGCGTCCCCAGTCTTAAAGCTTGAAGACTTAAAGCTTAAAGAATTTTCACTATTCTGCTACAGTACAGATAGATCAGTGTGATATGATTTTCTTCTTTCTCTAGTTATGAAAGGTGGAGATGTTGTTTCCGTGTACTCTGATATTAAAGGCAAATGTAAGAAAGGAGCCAAAGAATTTGATGGAACAAAAATATTTCTTGGAAATGGGATTTCTGAACTAAGCCGCAAAGAGATCTTCAGCAGGCTCCCTGAACTGAAGTATGTCAGCAAATGCCATTTGGGGGAAATAAGCACCTGTGGTTCAAAGAAAATGAAAAACAACGTAAAAAATATATCTAGAAAACTTTAATGAGCAAGGGGGTTTTTAGTCCAGATATAGATGTGACTGCCTTAACTCTGTTTTCTATTAATGGAAATATACTTCACTGACCTTAAAAAAATTTATCTATCTGTCTATCTATCTAGTTGCATTATATGAATGATTTTTTTTTTTAGTATAAATTCAGCTGGAAAATACTTTAACCCATATTGCCATTTTTGAGGGGGAGATATCCTTTTAGGTAAAAGAGTAAATGCTCTGGTTAAGGAGCCTATTGTATATTAAGTTGAAAAGTTTTGTATCTTTGGAAAACATTGCTTATCTTGATAAAGGATGAATTAGACCACCTCTCCAGATCTTTTTTTAACAGTCTGTGGGCAAAGAAAAGCTTATGGCTTTAATATTAAAAAGAGAAAAAATATTTAACTGAAAAATTTACCAGGAAGCCAGTACTCACATGAATACTTGTGGTCCAAAATTAATGTTCGGACTTACACCGAATTAAAATCCAAGTTATGTTAAAATCATCTCCAGTTGCTACAGGTGCTGAATAAATTAAATTGGTGGACAGTCCAGTTTCTTATAATTTTTAAAAATTGAAGTATAGTTGATTTATAGTGTGTTAATTTCTGCTCTACAGCAAAGTGACTCAGTTATACATTCTTTTTTATATTCTTTTCCATTATGGTTCATCACAGGATGTTGAATATGGTTCCCTGTGCTGTACAGTAGGACCTTGTTGTTTATCCATTCTGTATGTAATAGCTTACATCTGCTAACCCCAACCTCCCAGTCCACCCCCTCCCCAAACCCCGCCCCCTTGGCAACCACAAGTCTGTTCTCCATGTTTATGAGTCTGTTTCTATTTTGTAGGTAGGTTCATTTGTGTCTTATTTCGCTTCGTGTTTTCAGGCTGTTTTAGGAATCCTGTGGACAGCTCTGTTACTCCACAGTTGACAGCTGATGGAAACATGCTGAAAGCTGTGAATTTATCCTGCTCGGACAGAGCCACATCCCTGATTCCTGGGACAGTTTTTTATATTAAAGCAATTTGGATTTCTAGTTTATAGTTGAAAGCTGTGAATTTATCCTGCTCGGACAGAGCCACATCCCTGATTCCTGGGGCAGTTTTTTATATTAAAACCATTTGGATTTATAGTTGAAATTAATTCTTCTAAGGAAATAGGCTATTCTCTCCACCTAGAGATAGCGGTACTTTCCAAATGGCCAAGAACAAATACTGTCTTCTCCTTGGAGCGCCTTCTGAAGATTATGCATACATCTGCTGTGTTAACCTTTGGGTCTGTAATGGGGAGTTGACAGCTTGACTGCTTCCTTTAGCTTGTTATTAGTGGTACTTGCTTTATCCTCTTATTTGACGTGGTGGTTCCAGTAACTGGGTCCACAGATTTCTGAGTACTGTTTTCTTTGTTGGTGGGAGTAGGAGGCAGCCATCTTTTAAGAAACTGTTGAGTTTAAAAAAAATTTTATTTTTTATTGGAGTACAGTTGATTTACAATGTTGAGGTAGTTTCAGGTGACAGCAGAGTGATTCAGTTATACGTATACACATATCTATTCTTTTCCAGACTTTCTTCCCGTGTAGGTTATTACAGAGTATTGAGTGGAGTCCCCTGTGCTATGCATGCAGTAGGTCCTTGTTGGTTATCCATTTTAGACATAGTGATGGGTACATGGTAATCCCGACCTTCCAATCTTTCCCTCCCCCCACACCTTTCCCCTCTGGTAACCATAGGGCATTCTCTAAGTCTGTGAGTCTGTTTCTGTTTTGTAAATACGTTCATTTGTATAATTTTTTTAGATTCCACATATAAGTGATATATGAAATTTGTCTTTCTCTGTCTGACATACTTCACTTAGTATGATAATTTCTAGGTCCATCAATGTTGCGGTAAATGTCATTATTTCATTTTTTTTAATGGCTGAGTAATATTCCATTGTATATATGTGCCACATCTTCTTTATCCATTCATCTGTCAGTGGACACTTAGGTTGCTTCCATGCCTTGGCTATTGTAAATAGTGCTGCAATGAATATTGGGCTGTGTGTACCTTTTTGAAGAATGAGTTCCTCCAGATACATGCCCAGGAGTGGGATTGCTGGATCATATGGTGGCTCTGTTTTTAGTGTTTTAAGGAACCTCCATACTGTTCTCCATAGTGGTTGCACCAATTTACATTCCCACCAGCAGTGCAAGAGGGTTCCCTTTTCACCACACCCTCTCCAGCAGTTATTGTTTGTAGACTTTTTGATGATGGCCATTCTGACTGGTGTGAGGTGATACCTCATTGTAGTTTTGATTTCTCTAATAATTAATGATGGTGAGCATCTTTTCGTGGCCATTGGTATGTCGTCTTTGGAGAAATGTCTGTTTAGATCTTCCCATTTTTTGAATGGGTTGTTTGTTTTTTTGAAATAGAGCTGCAGGAGCTGTTTGTATATTTTGGAGATTAATCCCTTGTCGCATCATTTGCAAGTATTTTCTCCCATTTTGTGGGTTGTCTTTTCATTTTGTTTATGGTTTCCTTTGCTGTACAAAAGCTTTGAAGTTTCATTAGGTCCCATTTGTTTATTTTTGTTTTTATTTTCATTACTCTAGGAGGTGGATCCACAAAGATATTTCTGTGATTTATGTCTAAGAGTATTCTTCCTATGTTTTCCTCTAAGAGCTTTATAGTATCAGGTCTTACATTTAGGTCTTTAATCCATTTTGAGTTTATTTTAGTATATGATGTTAAAAAATGTTCTAATTTCATTCTTTTACATGTAGCTGTCCAGTATTCCCAGCACCACTTATTGAAGAGACTGTATTTTCTCAATTGTATTGTCTTGCCTCCTTTGTCATAGAATAATTGACCATAAGTGCTTGGGTTTATTTCTGAGCTTTCTATCCTGTTCCTTTGATCTACAAGTCTGTCTTTGTGCCAGTATCGTATAGCTTTGATGACTGTAGCTTTGTAGTATAGTCTGAAGTCAGTGTGTCTGATTCTTCCAGATCCGTTTTCCTTTTTCAGGATTGCTTTGGCTATTTGGGGTCTTTGTGTTTCCATATAAATTTTAAAATTTATTGTTCTGGTTCTGTGAAAAATGCCATTGGTAATTTGATAGGGATTGCATTGAATCCATAGATTGCCTTGGGTAGTATAGTCATTTTGACATTATTGATTATTCCAACCCAAGAGCATGGTATATCTTTCTATCTGTTTGTGTCATCTTCAGTTTCTTTCATCAGTGTCTTATAGTTTTCAGAGTACAAGTCTTTTGCCTCCTTAGGTAGGTTTATCCCTAGATATTTTATTCGTTTTGTTGCAAGGGTAAATGGGATTGTTTTGTTAATTTCTCTTTCTGATCTTTTGTTGTTAGTGTATAGGAATGCAAGAGATTTTTGCATATGAATTTTGTATCCTGCAACTTCGAATTCCTTGATGAGCTCTGGTATTTTTCTGGTGGCATCTTTAGGATTTTCTATGTGTAGTGTCATGTCATCTGCAAACAGTGACAGTTTTACTACTTCTTTTCCAATTTGGATTCCATTTATTTATTTGTTTATTTTGGATTCCATTTATTTATTTATTTATTTATTCATTCATTCTTCTCTGATTGCTGTGGCCAGGACCTCCAAAACTATGTTAAATAAAAGTGGTGAGAGTGGACATCCTTGTCTTATTCCTGATCTTAGAGGAAATGCTTTCAGCTGTTCACCATTGAGAATGTGTTAGCTGTGGGTTTGTCATATGTGGCCTTTATTATGCTGAGGTAGGTTCCCTCTATGCCCACTTTCTGGAGAGTTTTTATCATAAATGGGTTATCATAAATTTTGTCAAAAGCTTTTTCTGCATCTATTGAGATGATCATATGGTTTTTGTTCTTCAATTTGTTAATGTGGTGTGTCACACTAATTGATTTGCAGATGTTGAAGAATCCTTGCATCCCTGGGATAAATCCCACTTGATCATGGTGTATGATCCTTTTAACGTATTGTTGGATTTGGTTTGCTAGTACTTTGTTGAGGATTTCTTGCATGTATGTTCATTAGTGATATTGGCCTGTAATTTTCTTTTTTTGTGGCATCTTTGTCTGGTTTTAGTATCGCGGTGACGGTGGCCTTGTAGAATGAACTTGGGAGCGTTCCTTCCTCTGCAGTTTTTTGGAAGAGTTTCAGAAGGATAAGTGTTAACTCTTATGGAAATGTTTGATAGAATTTGCCTGTGAAGCCATCTGGTCCTGGCCTTTCGTTTGTTGGAAGTTTTTTAATCACAGTTTCAATTTCAGTACTTGTGATTGGTCTGTTCATATTTTCTATTTCTTCCTGGTTCAGTCCTGGGAGATTGTACCTTTATAGAAATTTGCCCATTTCTTCTAGGTTGTCTGTTTTATTGGCATATAGTTGCTTGTAGTAGTCTCTTATGATCTTTTGTATTTCTGTAGTGTCCATTGTAACTTCTCCTTTGTCATTTCTAATTTTATTGATTTGAGCCCTCTCCATCTTTTTCTTGATGAGTCTGGCCTAAGGTTTATCAGTTTTGTTTACCTTTTCAAAGAACCAGCTTTCAGTTTCATTGATCTTTCCTTTTGTTTTCTTCGTCTCTATTTCATTTATTTCTGCTCTGATCTTTATGGTTTCTTTCCTTCTGTTAACTTTGGGTTTTCTTCTTCTTTCTCTAGTTGCTTTAGGTGTATGGTTGGGTTGTTTATTTGAGATTTTTCTTGTTTCCTGAGGTAAGGTTGTCCCTCTTAGAACTGCTTTTGATGTGTCCCATAGGTGTTGGATCATTGTGCTTTTCTTTTCATTTGTCTCTAGGTAGTTTTTGATTTTCTCTCTGATTTCTTCAGTGATCCATTAGGTTGTTTAGTAACATATTGTTTAGCCTCCATGTGTTTGTGTTTTCACAGTTTTTTTTCTTGTAATTTATTTCTAATCTCATAGTGTTGTGGTCAGAAAAGATGCTTGATATAATTTCAATTTTCTTAAATTTACTGAGGCTTGATTTATGGCCCAGCATGTGGTTAATCCTGGCGATTGTTCCATGTGTCCATGAAAAGAACGTGTGTTCTGCTGCTTTCGGATGGAATGCTCTGTACATGATCAATCAGGTCCACCTGGTCTAATGTGTTATTTAAGGCCTGTGTTTATTGATTTTCTGTCTGGATGATCTGTCTGTTTGTGAAAGTGGGGTGTTAAAGTCCCCCTACTATTACTGTGTTATTGTTGAGTTCTCCTTTTATGGCTGTTAGCATTTGCCTTATATATTGTGGCGCTCCAGTGTTGCGTGAATATATATTTACAGTTGTTAAGTCTTCTTCTTGGATTGATCCCTTGATCATTATGTAGTGTCCTTTTTTGTCTCTTGTAACAGTCCTTATTTTAAAGTCTATTTTGTTTGATATGAGTATCACTACTCCAGCTTTCTTTTGATTTCCATTTGCATGGAATATCTTTTTCCATCCCTGCACATTCAGTCTGTATGTATCCCTAGATCTGAAGTGGGTCTCTTGTAGACAGCATATATATGGGTCTTGTTTTTATATTCATTCAGCCAGTCTGTGTCTTTTGGTTGGAGCTTTTATCTACTTACATTTAAGGTAATTATCGATATGTATGTTCTTATTGCCATTTTGTTAATTGTTTTGTTTTTGTAGGTCTTTTTTCTTACCTTCTTTTGTTCTTTTCTCTTGTGATTTGATGACCATCTTTAATGTTGCGTTTGGATTGCTTTTTTTGTGTGTGTGTGTATCGTAGATTTTTGGTTTGCGGTTCCCATGACTTTTATATATATATATACAAGATTGTTCTAAGTTGCTGGTCTCTTAATTTCCAGTGCATTTCTGGTATCCGGCATTTGTACTCTCCTCACGATTGCTGCTTTTGATATCATATTTATGTGTGGATGATTTCCTACCTTTATGTTTGCTTTTACTGGTGAGCTTTTCGATTAGTAATTCTCTTGTTTCTAGTTGTGGCTTTTTCTGTTCCGTCTAGAGAAGTTCCTTTAGCATTTGTTGTAAAGCTGGTTTGGTGGTGCTGAATTCTTGTAGCCAAATCTGAATGAGAGCCTTGCTGAGTAGAGTAATCTTGGTTGCAGGTTTTTCCCTTTCATCACTTTAAATATATTGTGCCACTCCCTTCTGGCCTGCAGAGTTTCTCCTGAAAAATCAGTTGATAGCCTTATGGGGATTCCCTTGTATTTTATTTGTTGCTTTTCCCTTTTTACTTTTAATATTTTCTCTGCCTTTAATTTTTGGCAGTTTGATTAATATGTGTCTCGGCGTGTTCCTCCTTGGGTTTATCCTGTATGGGACTCTGTGCTTCCTGGACTTGGGTGGCTGTTTTCTTTCCCATGTTAGGGAAAGTTTCAGGTATTATCTCTTCAAATATTTTCTCAGGTCCTTTCTTTCTCTCTTCTCCTTCTGTGGCCCCTATAATGTGAATGTTGGTGTTTTTAATGTTGTCCCAGAGCTCTCTGAAGCATTCTTTTTTCTGTTCCATGGCAGTGCTTTACCCCATTCTGTCTTCCAGCTCACTTATCCATTCTTCTTCCTCATTGTTCAACTCTGTTGTTTAAATCTCTTGGCTCTTTCTTAAACATTTCTTGTATCTTCTTGGTCTGTGTCACCATTCTTTTTCCGAGATCTTGTATCATCTTTACTGTCACTACTATGAATTCTTTTCCTGTCTCCACTTCACTTAGTTGTTCTTCTGGTGTTTTATCTCGTTCCTTTGTCTGGAACATATTCGTCTGCTGTCTCATTTTGTGTAACCCTGTGTTTGCAGTCCCACAGGTTGCAGGATTGTAGTTCCTCTTGGTGTGTGCCACCTTGTGGGTGCAGCCCGTCTAAGAGGCTTGTGCAGGCTTCCTGGTGGGAGGGACTGGTGGCTGCCCACTGGTGGGTGGAGCTGGGTTGTGGTGGGTAGGGCATGTCAAGTGTTGTGTTTAGAGGTGGCTGTGGATTCAGGAAGACTTTAAACAGTCTGTCTGCAGATAGGTGGGGCTGTATTCCCACCCTGTTTGTTTTTTGGCCTGAGGAATCCCAGTACTATATCCTAAGGGCTGTTGGGTGGGGTCAGGTCTTGGCTTCAAAATGGTGGCCTCCAGGACAGCTCATGCCATTGAGTGCTCCCCAGTACCTCTGCCACCAGTGTCCTTGTCCCCACAGTGAGCCGCAGTTGCCCCCTCCCTCCCCAGGAGACCCTCCAAGACCAGCAGGTAGGTCTGGCCCAGGCTCCTATGAAGTCACCTCTTTTTCCCTTGGGTCCTGGTGTGCATGAGACCTTGTGTGCGACCTCCAAGAGTGGCGTTCCTGTTTCCCTCAGTCCTGTGGAGTTCCTGTGATCAAGCCCCACTGGCCTTCAAAGCCAAATACTCTGGCTTCTCCTCCTCTTGATGCCAGACCCCCAGACTGGGGAGCCTGACATGGGGTTCAGCACTCTCACTCCTGTGGGAGAACCTCTGTGATATAATTATTTTCCATTTTCTGTGTCACCCACCCAGCGGGTACGGGATTTGATTGTATCATGAACGTGCCCCTCCTGCTGTCGCGCTGTGGCTGCTTCTTTGTCTTTGGAAGTGGTATATCTTCATTGATAGGTTCTGGCCCTTTTTTGTTGATGGTTGTTCAGCAGTTAGTTGTGATTTTGATGTTTTCATGAGAGAAGGTGAGCTCTGGTCCTACTGCTTCTCCATCTTGTTAGGAAACCAAGAAACTGTTGATTGTTAAACTCAGCATTCAGGTAGGCCATTATGATTTTTTTCTCTGTCTATGTGAGAAAAAATGTGCTTCCACAGCAAAGAAATGTGGCATTTAGACACTGTTTATTATTTATATTCTTTTAAAACTTAGGACCAACTCTTTTAACAGTACATTTGTACAGTCAGTGAATTTGTGCCCTTTGGTTTCTTGAATGCCAGCTGAGTCGAATCATTAGTAGACTCAGAGATAGATTAGTTTACTAACAGATTGTTCATCCTATGGGGTGTTATATTTCACATTATTATGTGGAGATATATGGTACAGAAATAGTTTCAAAGGAAACATGTCAGCCCATACCGGAACAATAACTGGCTTAAATTATTTTGTCACGTTACTTTAAATTAAATACTGTACAGATGGATACTCTTGTGCTGGTAGGCGTGGTCAGAGGGAGATAGTGCAAGGGGAGCCAGAGCTTGAAGCACTGGTGGGAACTGGGTTAGGAAGGCAGGTGTATAAGTGTTCGTTTCAGTATTTTGCAGAGGACTGGAGCCCTGCAGGATAGAGTCACTTGAGCGATGATTCAAGGCATTCAGTAGTGGGTCTAGATGCTTGCACTGGGGGCAAGGTGTTGATCAAGGTAAGTGCCCCAGTTGTCTCAACAAAGGACTGACTTTTGAACGTGAAGCAGTGATTTTCGTAAGTTTCTTTTGTGTATTTTCTGCTCAGGGGCAAGAACTATTTAACTAAGAAGTGGTTTGATTTGACCCTGACTGGAGCAAGGACGAGGCTTAACTCTGATGAAAGGTGCAGATTTGGAGATACCAAGTGTTGCACAGATGAGTGAGGGTAAAAGGCATGGGAGGAAGAAGAAGGAGTTAACATTGGTAGTCAGACCCACTGCAGTGACAGTCCACAAATGCCTGCAGAAATTATTTCACTCTTAAGGGTCAGCATAAACTTACTCTGCTGTGGCATAATAAGAAATACATAAATAATTGGATCTATGTCCCGGGTTGCTGGCGTACAGCTCCCAAAGCCCTTGGGATCTCAGGAGCGGTAAGAGTGCCTCTGTACCCCCGCCCGGCAGCTTCAGGACGGGGCTGTTGGCCGGAGCAGCCAAGCACGTGATCAGAGGGTGGCACGTGTGCCTCATCCCAGGCCTCCGGGAAAGAGAGAGGGCGTGGGGACTGCGCTAGCCACCAGTGCCCGCGACGCAATCAGCCACGCCCACGTGACGCAGCCTCCCGCAAAGCCACTGAACGAGGGGCCTGGACAGCCTCCAGGTTGGTGAACACATCTGGGTTCTGGGAGGGTGGTGTATCCATGCCCCCTCTCACGCCTTGCCCGACGCATCCCTTCTGTTTGGCTGTTTCCCCAGTTGTATCCTTCATAGTAAACTGGTGACCGCAAGTGAAGTCATCAGTTTTTGTTTCTGTTTTTGTTTTTTTACAGAAAAGAAAGTCAAACTTATTTAATGAAAAACTAGAATTAATAAAAATTAGCAAATACACACACAAAATATACACACACAGCAGCACTGTGTATTGACTCACATAGGGGAAAAGCAGTGGTCCAAGACCTCTCAACATGGCTTGTCAGTTAAAGAAAAAAATACCCACACACACACACACGCATGCGCACACAAAAAAACAGAACAGAAAACAAGAACCCAATATTTTTCAGCAGTACACTCAATCTACAACCAACACAAATTCAGAATTATTTTACAATGCTTCCTTTCTTAATACAAAAGATGCCCATCTTGGGTGTGTATATATATATATATATATTTTTTTCAGTGGTTTACTGTTGACTTATTTTTAAATATATTAGTGTTACTACATGTGACTGTTTCCCGTATTTAATAGCCTTTCCTTTTATTTACCTTCATGTGCCCAAAGCTTCCGGTTGGTAGGCAGACAGGTAAATTGTTTTCCTGAGTTCTGTGAGTTATCCTGGTGAATTGTCGAAGCTGAGGAGGGAGTCTAGGAGCCTCCAAATTCATAGCCAGTCAGTCTCAAGGCCAGGTCGCAGCTGGGAGGTGCAGCTGGCACCTGGAGCGGGGCCAGTCTTGTTGGACTGAACCTGTGGATTCTGACGATGACCCCAGGCAGTCTGTCAGAAGTTAAGTGAATTGTAGGACACCCACTTGGTGTCCAGAGAGGTGGAGAGTTGGTGGGTGAGAGAGAAGCCCACACGTGTGGTGTCAGAAGTGTTGTGAGTACGTCACGTAGGGTACACACGTCTGTGTAGGTGCTTCTTTGCCACGGTCAGTTCATAAACTCCGAACTTACCTGCATGCTGTGTCTGCAGGCCCCGTTCTCCTTTCCGTGCCCCTGTAATCCCTGAACAGCACGTTGACTTTCCCGTCTTCTCGCTCGCTCTTGTGGCCTGTGCAGCTGGCCACGCTTGGCTTTTCTCTAACAGTGTGCTCGTGTACCTCCTGACCCCTTGGACAGCCTCTCTGACTGCGAGGTTTGTCTCAGTGGATCCCTGTCCACCAGGCCATCCTGGGCCCTGGCCCTTCCTGCTCCGATCAGGTCCACTGCCACTCACAGTTGGGGACAGAGGTGGCAGAGGTCATCCTGTGGATGGTGTCAGTACTGGGCAGTTACTCCCTAACGAGATGAGAGGGAAGCAGTGTGGCACGTTTGTCATGGCTTATCACCAGCATGATTCTTAACATATGTTTTTATTTTTCATACAAGTACCGAGCATAGTGCCTGGCAAACTGAAGGGATCCCAAAATGTTTGTTGAATTGAAAATCTCATCACAGTGGTCATAAATCTGTTACCAGAAAGATGAGAATGCATCAGTGAATAAAGACTCAGATGGTCTTCACTTTTTAGTCCGTGCAGATCTCTAAAGGAATGCAGTGGTGCTCAAATGAAAATTTTATGTGACTTTATCCTTTTTAGTGCTTCCAGTGGCCTACTCTACTGTGGGTAAAAATGCAGAAACACTTCATGGGAATACTTTAAAGTATTTTGGTGTTGAGTAAAAAAGGTTTTAAAAAGGCATAACATCTTATATTTGACTTGTTACTTGTGTCTATTCTTAGAAATGGAGATTGTGTAGATTGTCTAATTTATACTGAGTAATGTTAGATTTCCTGTTTTTCAGAGGCATAGGCGTAAGAATGACAGACCCAGTGTATCTGAGCCCCTCATTTGACAACGTACTGCCTAGCTACTTATTTTTACAAGTAAGTATTTGTAAAAGCAAAATACTTAGTGACACTGAAATACACTTCAGCGAATTATTTGAAATCTAAGGGTTTGTTTTTTCGCTTCTATTAACTTTTTTTTTTGCAGTGTATTTATGTTTTCTGATCTACCTTTGGTTAAGTAGTAAGGAAAAGCTTAGTAAGCACTTTCTCTTTTTCTCAAGTGATGAACTACCTTTTCTCCCTTCATTTGCCCAGCGGTGCTTATCGTAGGATAATAAGCACAGTACGTAGGGTGAGAAGGCGTGCGCAGGGCGCTGCCGCGACTCCGGCTCACCCTTAGGAAAGGAAAGGCTCCACCGTGTGAGACGGCGGGGTCTGTGTCATTTCTTTCGGGCACCAGTTCTGAGCTGTAGTTTGAGAGCTTCTTCCTGAATGTGCTTTCCTTCCTCTTTCCTACCCTCAAGTTTAATAAATATGGTTGTACTTTTCTTATTATAAAATGTCTGTAACTGCTGTAAAAAAAAAAAAACAACCTACTTAGTGTAGCTTATTGTAATGATTGCTTTCCATTTCCACTATTAACTCCTAAATAAAGCATGCATTTGCTATACATGTAAGTGTTCCATGTGTAAGTCTGAGTGAGATTCACATGGTTTACTACTAGCAGATTTTGGTCAGATGGTTATCAATTGCTGTGATATAACAAGTAATTTATTTTCCCTTGTCCAGTTTATGATGTACTTTCATGTACATTAGCTCATATGATTTGTTACAGTCTGCTTGTTAGGTGGCATTTTTATTATTTTATTATTATTACCAATGTAACATGAAGATACTGAAGGCCGGATCTGGTCAGGTTCTTGAATAAGGTCACATAATGGGTAGGTAGTAGCATCTGTACCCTAACTTAAGCGTAGATGACATTTGCTTTCTACTCTGATTAGTATGTAACCAAAAGTCATTTTATAAATCCAGAGATTAATTCTGGGGTGAACAAATAGAAAAACAGATTTACATTTGTCCTCTGATTCTACATTAGTGATGGTGTAAACCGTTAGGATGCATAACCTAATATAAAGTCATACACGGTTACGTAGACTCTTCAGTAGTCTCTGCCAGCCTTTTTTTTATTACTTTCTATTTTTTATTTAATTTTTATCTTTAAATTTTTTTTTAGAGAAACGGTTCCCAAGAGTGCTTTTCTTTTTTTTTTAAAATTTATTTATTTTATTTATTATTTATCTTTGGCCGTGTCGGGTCTTCCTTGCTGCACGCGGGCTTTCTCTAGTTGCGGCGAGCAGGGGGGCTACTGTTCGTTGCGGTGCCCGGGCTTCTCACTGCGGTGGCTTCTCCTGTTGAGGAGCTCGGGCTCTAGAGCACAGGCTCCGTAGTTGTGGTGCACGGGCTTAGCTGCTCCGTGGCATGTGGGATTTTCCCGGACCAGGGCTCGAACCTGTGTCCCCTACATTGACAGGCAGATTCTTAACCACTGCGCCACTAGGGCAGTCCTGCCAGCCTTTTAAAAAGTGTGTTGTTGTGCTGGGCTCTTTGAATATATTATCACAAGCCTGCACTGGCTGTAACTGAAGAACACTGATACCAGTTCTTGAATGATGTTCAGCAACCTCTTAACTTGTGAAGATGAGGTAGTTCATAGGGTGATTGGCTGAATACCTTGTAAGCCCCAGAGTTAGGCAACTAATACTTTGTCCATTCTGTGCGATTATTGAAGGTACTTTACAGAGAGGTAGAGTTATATACTTGGGAAAATCCCTGGTGAAATTTGTGGGGTTTTTTTTTTTTTTGATGCCTCTTGCCTTGCCTTTCTCTGGAAACCATTATCCCCAGATCTGTACTGTTACTTGTTTGCAACAGCTAACGTGGAAGCTTCACATTGTGGGTTCCTTGTTGAGGAGAGGAGGTTGTAAAGGGCTGGTGATAATTGATTATTTCTCATGTAGCAGTTGAAGTTACACAAGGATGTACTTTATAAAGTTAATTGGAGTGTCGCACACAATCATTAAAATTACGAATGTGCAGTATTATTTGGTTTTTCAAAACCACAAAGGAAACTTTTGATTTGTCTGACCACAGTCCACAGAACTGTAGAAACGCCTTTGATGTCTTTCACGATTGAAATGATTGACAGTGAAAGGTTTAATACTTAAATATTTACAACAGCTGTTTTCAGTTATATTCTAGTTGCATTCTAGGTTATCTGGAATCAAAAATGGTGCTCCAAAGTTGATCTTTTCATTGCCTGCTTTCTTGGAAATAACTGATTTAAAAGCCAGATGAGGTTGGATAATCTGAGAGCTTTAAATACATGCTGCTGCCTGGACTCTACCACGTGAATGGGCTTTAGTTGGTCTGGCTGGGGTGGGGCCTGGGTCAGGATGCTGAAAAGCTCTCCCAGGTGGTTCTAGTTTGCAGCTAAGGTTAAGAATGGCTGTAGCAGTAGCAAGGTTGCACAGCTAGCTGCATGTTAAAAGCACCTGGGG
This sequence comes from Aethalodelphis obliquidens, assembly GCF_003676395.1. Classification (NCBI taxonomy): domain Eukaryota; kingdom Metazoa; phylum Chordata; class Mammalia; order Artiodactyla; family Delphinidae; genus Aethalodelphis; species Aethalodelphis obliquidens. The sequence continues at coordinate 23,267,660 of NW_020837967.1, read as the reverse complement.
AGATCTTAAAAACACTGATGTCTGGCCCTATTGCCAGAAATTCTGATTTAACTATTCTAGATGACTGCGCATTAAAAACAACAAAAGACAGAACTCACCAGGTGATTCTGTCGTCAGCCAGGATTGAGAAATACTGTAGAGAAAGGTAGTAGATGAAATTGTTTTAGGGAAACTTTGTCATCATTTAAATATTTAATGAAACCTCTTCTCTGGGACTATTTCATGCTTTCAACTGATTGCATACCAGAAGGTTCTTAACGTATTACGTTGGATTGGAAATTTCTGTCATCTTTGGCCATTGCATTAACGTTATCTTTGTTAGGAGTGAAGCATCACTGTCATCTCTAGATGGAGAACCACTGAATCTTCAGTGGCCACATACGTGTTTTAGTGTCTTTATATTAGAGTTCAGTTTTTAATGTGTCGTGTCTTTACGTCCTCTGATTCTGAAACTTAAAATGATCTTGAGTCACTGATGACAGATTAATTTTTTTTCCTTATAGAATTTGCCGTCTGCTGCAGTAAGTCATGTTCTGGATCCTCAGCCTGGAGAGAAGATTCTAGATTTGTGTGCGGCCCCCGGAGGCAAAACAACACACGTCGCAGCGCTGATGCATGATCAGGTGAGGCCGTCTTCGTGCAGAGCTGCTCTTGATACACTGCGTGTCTCAGTGATGGAGGTGGAAGTACGTGTGACTTACGGAACATTGTACAGACATGCATAATCTGGTCGATTTCGATTCAACCAAAGAGAAGGCCGCTCAGTGATGTCATTCATCACATATTAAGTTCAGTAGACCATTGTCATTTGTGAAGACTATCTCAAGACCTTCTTGAATCCCAGATTTGCCTAATACATTTATGGAATAGAATTTTTCCCTCAAATGATTAAGTCTAAATGAAACATTTAAGAGATCTTTTCATGTTCTTAATTACAGGACTTGACACTTTTTAAACTATTCAAACAAATTCTACCACTGAAAGTTAACTTGGCAGCCCGTTATTAAAGTGTCCAAATATATATTGTTGATATATATGCAAATATAAAGATGATGATAAATATATTGGCTTGGCCAAAATGTTCGTTCGGGTTTCTCCGGAAGATGTTTTTGGCCAACAGAATACATGCACACATACTGAACGTCTGTATGTGTCTGTGTTCTTCTTGCCTTGGAGTTCATAAAAAGCATGATTTGGCTTAATTAGTAAAGCCTGCTTCATTGTGACAAAAGAGAAGTCTGTCCTTGGATAACTTTAGCTCAAATGTTACTGCTTTTCCTATGTATGCATATTTGCCGATGTGTTTTCTTGCATCGTGCGCTAGTTTTATCTGTGTTCAAAGCTGTGTGGCCTTGTAACCACTCTGTGCTTCAAATGAGATTCTTCAGCTTGAGAAGGATATGGCCAGTTGATGCTATCTTTCCCGTTTGTTTCAAATTCTGTAAAACCAAATGGTTCCTAAAATGTTTGCACATGCTAGTAGCTTCACCTACAGTATAGTTCTTGATCTAGAGTCAGATTTTAATTGATGGACTGATTAAAAAAATATTGATTTATTCTTACTGTGTGCCAAGTACTGGCGTACAGCAGTAAACCATAGTGACCACAGTTTCCTTCTTCATGGAGCTTACGTTGCAGTAAAAGGACACAGATGAGAAACAAATGAGTGAGTAAGAGATAAGGCATATATAACTGTGGGAGGGGTATGGGATTGGGAACACTGGGGAAGGGAGAGTGAGTTTGCAGTGGGTGGCGAGGGAGAAGCCCACTGGGAAGGTGGCATTTAGGGAAGACTTACAGGTGGGAAGAATGTACCAGCGAGAGAAGACGTAAGTGCAAACGCTCAGGCTGGACGCTGCCCGACTTGCTGGGGAAACCGGGGTCGGGGGAGGGACCGTGGTAGTTTTGCGGCATAGAATAAGTGAGGAGCAGGGTGGGGGTGGGGGAAGAGATCAGAGAGTGGGGGCCGGGGCATGGACGGAGCAGCTTAGCAGGCTCTTCCGGGACTTCACGTCTGCTCCAGCGATGGGACGTCCTTGGAGGTTTGGGGCAGAAGAGCGACGTAAGCTTGCGAGCTCCTTACCTTGGCCGCGGCGTTGCAGACAGGCTACAAGAGGGCAGCGGCGGAAGTAGAGAGACCGCTTAGGAGACAGCAGTTCAGGGGCGTCATGGAGGTGGTAAGAAGTTGGTCGGATTCTGGGTGTGTTTCGAAGCTGGGGCTGTTAACAAAGAGCTGTTGGTGGATTGGACGTGGGTTGTGAAAATGAGAGGCCAGCGCAGCGTGACTCCTTAGGTGTTTGGCCAGAGGACCTGGAAGGATGGAGCAGCCGGGTCGGGAGGGGCACGTTTTGCAGGGAGAGATCAGCCGTTTAGTTTGGGTTATACTGCAGTGCGGTCCCATTAGACAGCCAGGAGGTGGCGTGGAGCAGGCAGTGGGGTAGTTGAGTCCAGGGTGCAGGAGAGAGGTCGGGACTGGAAATGGAGGTCTGGAAGTCGTCAACACGTGGATAAAACATGCGAGGCCGTGAGGCTGATGTGGGCGGGAGAAGTAGGGGAGGCCGGAAGGCGAGCCTTGGGGCTGCGGTGCGCCGACGCTCGGGGCTCGGGGAACCAGGAGGAACGGCCACCGTTGCGGCAGGACCACAGAGGCCCGTGATGCCCTGGGCGCCGCGCCAGGAAGGGGTCGAAAGGGGACGGAGCAAGCAGCTGGGTGAAACGTCCCGGCGGGGCCAGTGAGGTGAGGCCCGAGAACCCCCTCCCCGTGGACTCATCACCTCGTGGGTGATGGCGGTGAGTGGAAACGCCTGCTTGGATGGAAAATGAGAGGAAGCGAAGAAAGTGAATCAGGACAACTCCTTTGCGGGGGCAGGGCACGTTTTTACCGGAGGGCAGAGAAATGGGGCAGCGCTTGGAGGGTGGACTCAGGGAGCCCTTTTTTTAAGATGAGGGAAATAGCAGTGCATGCTGGTGGAGAAGAGCGATTAGAAGGGGAAATTGGTTTACCCCCGAGGGAACGGGAAAATGGCTGGAACAGGATCTTGGGGTAGGTGAAATGGGACAGGATTTGATGCACAGTGGCTTTAGATGGTGGCATGAGACGGTTTATCCGTGGAAGTAGGAGGTAGGGCCGAGGCTATGGGCAGAGGTGTTGGTGGACTGGTACACGTGGTGGGAGACTGGGAGTTGGCTTCTGGTTGTTCCAGTTTTCTCTGAAAAGGAAGCAGGGTCTTCAGAGGGGAATGGGGATGGGGAAGGGGAAGGGCAAGGCAGCGGGGTCAGGGGTTTGAGAAGACAGGAAGTGTCGATCTAGGATAAGGAGTGAGAATGGCCTACGGATGCGTCATGAGAATTCAGTTGTGCGCCAGGGCCCCATGAGTACAGCAGTCATGGATTTAGAGTGAGATGAGTTGGGCTAGTGATGTGCTCTTTGGCTGCGTCGGGGGGATAGACAGGAGGTTGGTGAAGGCCTGGGTTTAATCACAGCTGAGCTTTTGTCCCTTGGATGTGCGAGAAACAGACGCACGTGAGTTGAGGATGTATATAAGGGAGTGTATGTAACGTGCCGTAGAATCTCAGCTGGGGAAGAGCAGAGCAAGGACACAAGAACAGTGAGGGCCGTGTGTCCGTTGTCACTTTTCTAATTCAGCTCAGATTTATACAGCAGTAAAAACGCTTATGTGCCTAGGAAACTCAGCGGTTTTCTTCCTAGTACTAATTTATAGATAAGAAACAATTACCTACTGAGGTAAGACTTTCTCGCATGGAAACCTCCATGAGGCTGATTTAGCAAAAGCCTTTCTGCTCCAGCTAATTTGCCTGATAAAAGTTACAGTATTTCCCACTCTCGCAAGTGCCAGATGTTGGACTTTTATCAGGTGGTACATTTTTGATCTATATTTGATGACGCTTAGGACTGTCAAGGGATTTACAAGCAATCTTGCACAGAAAATAGTTGGAAATTGTACTGTGTCAAGGATGAAATTATAACTTTTCCCTTTCATTAGTGTAGATAACTTTAATTGTCCGAAGACTTCTGATGAAAGTTGTCATTTCTTACACATTCATATTTGACACTATTAGAATATCTGAAACATTCACAATGTCACAAACGGGGATAAAAATATATAAATATAAAATTTTATATTTTCAGTAAATACGCTGAAGGCCTAAACCTGTCATCTCTGCACTATAAATGTGCGTGTGTAAAATCCATACACTGTATGCTCTTCGCATATACACAGACACTTGCAGTAGCACTAATATAACCTCAATGAGCAGCCTTCAATCTAAGAAAGATCTCCAATAGAAAAAGGTATTTGTCGTTTAAATATCGTGGAATTGATATCCGTGGTTCATTAGAGGAGATACACTTGCCTATTGACTTACACTACTCTTTGTCAAAAAAGAATTTAAGGTGGTAACAGTAAAAACAAAACAAAACAAAAAAACTCTTTAGGGAAGAAAATGCATTAAATACCACCAGTGTGTAAAATGAACACGGAACAGAAGGGTTCATTTTATGGAATTGTGGTATTTAATGCAAATCATTTTTCAGTTTTCCTGAAAGCTCAGATGGAAAGATTACATGCTCTGAGGAAGTGACAATTATCCCCCTCACTTACGGTGTGATATTTATTGTGTTTGCTTAAAAGTATATTCACTCAGAGGTATTTTCTGCTCTCCAGTAAGAAGTCTTTCCAAAGAGAGGCTGGGTATTAGAGGTGTGTGCATTCTCTGCTGGTTTTATAACGCGGTGTGAAAACAGCCACACAGCCTCGGTGGCACTGCATCCCCTCCGGAGTCTGGGATTCAGTCGATGGCCGCCAGCCTGACTGTGGCACCTGGTCCCTGTGGGGTGGCCGGAGTTTCTCATGGCCTTGGCTGGGCTCACTCACTTGGGTTAGGCTCAGGTCGGCTCAGCTGAGGCCACTGGAATGTCTTGCCTCTGGTCCCTGCATCTCTTGCCCTCCTGTGGGACTAGGGCACTAGCACAGCAGAGCGCAGTAGCTGAGGGTCAGCAGTGGCAGAGGACAAAGCAGAGCAAGGCCAGCGTTCCGCATCTCTCCTTGCATCACTCCTACTGTCATCCCATCAGCCAGTGCAAACCAGGTGGCCGAGTCCGACTCGGACCAGCCGGGTGTTGCAAGGTCAACGGCAGAGGGTGGGGATACATGGAGACTTGAAGAGTTGGGGCCATTTAGGCAGTCTCGCAGCGGGCCAGCACCCAGGAACCTGAACAGAATTATTTGAGCCAGAATTGAATCCCAGATTTTGTTAATACTTTCAGTTTGTCATTGTTGATTTTTTTGTTTGTAGTTAAGCAGAATTTTGTATAAGTGAGGCTTCCAGTCTTGTACTTTTGTAAGAGCAGCCTTCGGCCAGTGCAGTTTCTCCTTCACTGTAGTTGCAGTGGAACCTTATTCTGGTGGGTTTTGCCTACTTTTCCAGTTCAGCTCACTCGAAATGGTTTCCCCGTCCGTCGAGGTATTAACTGGAACTATGCCGGCCGCTAAACTTAGTGTCACATTCAAGAACACAATCAGCAAATCTTCAATATTGTAGTCTATGCAGTCAATGCGTATGTCACAACAAGGAGGAACAAAAGCAAAAAAAAAAAATACACTGAAACGTTTACATCACCATCTCTGCAGAACATTTCATAGTATGTTTTAAAATACCATGTGACTATCACAACTCATTCACAAAACTGTAGCCTCTTGTCTTTATTGACTTTGACTTAATCGAAGTGTTCCCATGTAAAATTATTTTTGAACTACTACCAGTGCAGAACATTTGCTGTGATATACAGGCTTCTATTTTTCTGTCTTTAGTTGTCAGAATTCACGTGAATTTTGTTACATGTATGTATCTCAGAAAGTATTGGGATGAGGATTCATTTTTTACAAGTAACATTCATCTGTATCTCAGAGGACCAGAAGGCAAATGTCTCAGAACGTTAGTTGATGCTCTTCCAGAGGTGAGCAAGGCACATCAAATTGGCGATTTTTTAATATTTATCTCAAATGGGTATTTTAAAGTTTCTTTAGAAGATTGCAAACGCTGCTTTTGCTTTTGAGTTTTGCGGATTAAAAGTAGATGGGTATTATAAGAAAATTATCTGGCAAGATTGTGTTCTTTAAAAGGTAAGACTTAAGTATTGGATGTAAATTTGATATTCATTTGGATGATGACTTCAGCTTTAAAACTAGGGGTAGGAGGAAAGTGGGGAAGACTGTAATTGTCCGTTTTTCTCATTATTAATAACTTTCATGACTGCTTTGGATTTTCACTTTTTTATGTGTTTGTTTTGTTTTTTAGGGAGAAGTGATAGCACTGGATAAAATATCCAACAAAGTAGAAAAAATAAAGCAGAATGCGTTATTGTTAGGGCTAAATTCCATCAGGGCATTTTGCTTCGATGGAACAAAGGCCCTTAAACTTGATATGGTTAAGGACACAGATGGTGAGTTAAATTTTATCTTTTCAAGGCTTTTATAATTGGCTTTACAAACAGATTGTCAGATTTTGCTACCTATGTTCTAGCCCCTAAATATCCACAGGGCCTTGGCATGGATCTAAGGTATTTTGCTGTAATAGATGTCTTCTTGCTTTTCATCTCATCTTTGAATATCAAGTTTTTAATACCGAATCAAACCTCCAAGACTTGGTCAAACTCTTTGTTCTTAACCTATTTATTTTATTTTATTTTATTTTTTTATTGAAGTATAGTTGATTTACAGTGTTCTGTTGATTTCTGCTGTACAACAAAGTGATTCAATTATACATATATATACATTTTTAAAAAATATTCTTTTCCATTATGGTTTACCACAGGATACTGAATACAGTTCTTTGTGCTACACAGTAGGATCTTGTTGTTTATCCATTCTATATATAAAAGCTTACATCTACTAACCCCAATCTCCCACTCCATCCCTCCCCCAACCCCTCCCCTTTGGCAACCACAAGTCTGTTCTCCATGTCCGTGAGTCTGTTTTGTAGATAGGTTCATTTGTGTCATATTTTAGATTCCACATTTAAGTGATATTATATGGTATTTGCTTTCTGACTTATTTCACTTAGTATGATAATCTCTAGTTGCATCCATGTTGCTGCAAATGGCATTGTTTCATTCTTTTTCTATGGCTGAATAGTATTCCATTGTATATATGTACCACATCTTCTTTATCCATTCCTCTCTCAGTGGGCATTTAGGTTGTTTCCATGTGTTGGCTATTGTGAATAGTGCTGCTAGGAACATAGGGGTGCGTGTATCTCTTTGGATTAGAGTTTCCTCTGGATATATGCCCAGGGATGGGATTGCTGGATCATATGGTGGCTCTATTTTTAGGTTTCTGAGGGATCTCCATACTGTTCTCCACAGTGGCTGTACCAATTTACGTTTCCGCCAACAGTGTAGGAGGGTTCTCTTTTCTCCATATCCTCTCCAGCATTTGTTATTTGTAGAGGTTTTAATGATGGCCATTCTGACCGGTGTGAGGTGGTACCTCATTGTAGTTTTGATTTGCATTTCTCTAATAGTTTAGCAATGTTGAACATCTTTTCATATGCCTACTGTCCATTTGTATTTCCTCTTTGGAGAAATGTCTATTTAGGTCTTCTGCCCATTTTTCTATTGGGTTGTTTGTTTTCTTTTTGTTGTTGAGTTGTTTGAGCTGTTTGTATAACTTGGAAATTAAACCCTTGTTGGTTGCATCATTTGCAAATATTTTCGCCCATTCTGTAGGTTGTCTTTTCGTTTTGTTGATTGATTGTTTCCTTTGCTGTGCAAAAGCTTGTAAGTTTGATTAAGTCCCATTTGTTTATTTTTGTTTTTATTTCTGTCACCTTGGGAGACTGACCAAAGAAAACATTGGTATGACTTATGTCAGAGAATGTTTTGCCTATGATCTTTTCTAGGAGTTTTATGGTGTCATGTCTTATGTTTAAGTCTTCAAGCCATTTTGAGTTTATTTTTTGAGTATGATGTGAGGGAGTGTTCTAACTTCACTGATTTACATGTGGCTGTCTAACTTTCCCAGCACCTCTTGCTGAAGAGACTGTCTTTTTCCCATTGTATATTCTTGCCTCATGTGTCAAAGCTGTGTGATTGACCGTAGTTGTGTGGGTTTATTTCTGGGCTCTCTGTTCTGTTTCGTTGATCCATATGTCTGTTTTTTGTCCCAATACCATGCTGTTTTGATTACTGTAGCTTTGTAGTATTGTCTGAAGTCTGGGAGGGTTATACCTTCTGCTTTGTTCTTTTTCTTCAGGATTGCTTTGGCAATTCTGGGTCTTTGATGGTGCCATATGAATTTTAGGATTATTTGTTCTAGTTCTGTGAAAAATGTCATGAGTAATTTGATAGGGATCGCATTAAATCTGTAGATTGCTTTGGGTAGTATGGCCATTTTTTTTTTTTTTTTTGCGGTACGCGGGCCTCTCACTGTTGTGGCCTCTCCCGTTGCGGAGCACAGGCTCTGGATGCGCAGGCTCAGCGGCCATGGCTCACGGGCCCAGCCGCTCCACAGCATGTGGGATCTTCCTGGACCAGGGCACGAACCCGTGTCGCCTGCATTGGCAGGCGGACTCTCAACCACTGCGCCCCCAGGGAAGCCCAGTATGGCCATTTTAACAATATTAAATCTCATCCAAGAGCATGGGATATCTTTCCATCTCTTTGAATCATCTTCAGTTTCCTTTTTTAATGTTTTATAGTTCTCAGTGTATAAGTCTTTCACCTCCTTGGTCAGGTTTATTTAGTATTTTATTTTTGGGGGTGTGATTTTGAAAGATATTGGTTTTTTGTTTGTTTTTTTTTTTACATTCCCTTTCTGCTATTTCGTTGTTAGTGTAAAGAAATACAGCTGATTTCTGTATGTTAATCTTTTATCCTGCTAACTTCTTGAATTTGTTTATCAGTTCTAGTAGTTTTTGTGTGGAGTTTTTAGGGTTTTCTGTATATAGCATCACGTCATTTGCATATAATGACAGTTTTATCTCTTCCATCCTAATTTGGATACCTTTTATTTCTTTTTCTTGTCTGATTGCTGTGGCTAAGACTTCCAATACTATGTTGAACAGAAGTGGTGAGAGTGGGCATCCTTGTCCTGTTCCAGATTTTAGTGGGAAGGCTGTCAGCTTTTCACTGTTGAGTATTATATTAGCTGTGGGTTTGTCATAAATAGCTTTTATTATGTTGAGATATGTTCCCTCTGTACCCACTTTGGTAAGAGTTTTTATCATGAATGCATGTTGAATTTTGTTAGATGCTTTTTCTGCATGTATTGAAATGATCATGTGGTTTTTGTTTTTTTCTGTTGTTGATGTGGTGTATCACATTGATTTGCGTATGTTGGACCATCCTTGTGAACTTGGGATGAATCCCATTTGGTCGTGGTGTTTGATCTTTTTTATGTGTTGTTGGATTCAGTTTGGTAATATTTTGTTGAGAATTTTTGCATCTATATTCATCAAAGATATTGGCCTGTAATTTTCTTTGTTAGTGGTTTTCATATCAGGGTGATGGTGGCTTCATAGAATGTCTTTGGGAGTGTTTCCTCTTCTGCAATGTTTTGGAAGAGTTGGAGAAGGATGGGTGAGAGTTCTTTGTATGTTTGGTAGAATTCACCTATGAAGCCATTTGGTCCTGGACTTTTATTTGTAGGCAGTTTTAAAATTACAGATTCTATTGATATTTCACTTCTAATGATCAGTCTGTTCAAATTATCTATTTCTTGATTCAGTTTTGGTGGACTGAATGTTTCTAGAAAGTTGTCCATTTCTTCTAGGTTGTTGAATTTGTTGGCATATAATTGTTCATAGTATTCCCTTATTTTTTTTTGTATTTCTATAGTGTTGGTTGTTACGTCCCTTTTTCATTTCTTATTTAGTTTATTTGGGTTCTCTCTCTTTCCTTCTTGGTGAGCCTGGCCAGAGGTTTGTCGGTCTTGTTTATTACCCTTTCAAAGAACCAGCTCTTGGTTTTATTGATTTTTTTTTTCTATTGTTTTTAATCTCTGTTTATTTCCCCTCTGATCTTTATTATTTCCTTCCTAATGCTGACTTTAGGTTTTGTTTGTTCTTCTTTTTCCAGTTCTTTTAAGTGTTAACCTATTTGTTTTAGTTTCATATTACAGCTGAGAAAGCTGAGATTTGAGACAAACCTTTCAGTTTTATGATTCTTCATTTTTCATTTTTCTTGAGGAATTGGGGATATAGAGCCGGAAGGGAAAAACTGCCACATATCTTGTTTTGGAATAAAGTAATACAGTAGTTAAATTGCTCTATTTCTCTCTCTTTGTCTCTATTTTGATTTGGTTTCATAAAGTATTCGAGAAACTTGCATATTTTAATGAAGTAATTGGCATTAGTTTCTCTAGAATGTTCACTGATTAAAGATGCTATTTGATTCATGATGACTTTTTAAAAAATGAACTTATTTTTTTATTTTCTTTTATATTGGAGTATATTTGTTTTGTTGTTGTTTGTTTTTTTTGCGGTACGCGGGCCTCTCACTGTTGTGGCCTCTCCCATTGCGGAGCACAGGCTTCAGATGCGCAGGCTCAGAGGCCATGGCTCACGGGCCCAGCCGCTCCGCGGCATGTGGGATCTTCCCGGACCGGGGCACGAACCCGTGTCCCCTGCATCGGCAGGCAGACTCTCAACCACTGCGCCACCAGGGAAGCCCCTGTATTGGAGTATATTTGATTTACAATGTTGTGTTAGTTTCAGGTGTACAGCAAAGTGATTTAGTTATACATACACATGTATTTATTCTTTTCCAGGATTCATGATGACTTTTAAAATGCCTGCTACATCAGTAGTAATGTGAAAATCCACATACCTTTAAGAAATTATTTTGTGACTTCTGCCTAATATGTAGTAAGTCACACGTGATTAAGAAGCCAAAACAAATGAAGCCCATGGAATACTTGCCAGAAAAACAGGGACTATCCTGAAGAAGAGTGGGAGCAGGTCGGGTTGAATTGCCTGATTACATGACAACAGTGTGTCATGATCAGTGGCTTGTCAGCCCTGAAGTGTTAGCCAGGGGTTTGCAGTTTATATCAGTGTGTAGGCTAGGGGGCTGTACCAGAGAGACCCAAAATACAGTGACTTAGAAAAGATAGAAGCGTTTTTTGGTTTTCTTGTTTATTTTTGTCTCACTGAAAAGTTGAAGAGGTGGACATCCAATGCTGGGAGCTTCATCTCTGGGTCCAAGACAGCTGTTCCAGTTTTTATTCCAGGGCGTAGGAAGGGACTGGGAGATGCACAAGACCTGGAAGTGGGGTGCATATCCCGCTGGCCACAACTTAGTTGTTTGATTAACTTAGCTGCAAGGGGGGCTGGAAAACGTAGTCTTCAGCTGTGTTGCCATGTGCCCAGTTCACACCATTTCTATAGAAGAAGAGGATAATTGTTATTGAAGAACGAATAGCAGTCTGCCAAAAGCTTTGTACTATTAAAAGTGGAGATGGGGCTTCCCTGGTGGCGCGGTGGCTGAGAGTTCACCTGCTGATGCAGGGGACGCGGGTTCGTGCCCTGGTCCGGGAGGATCCCACATGCTGCAGAGCGGCTGGGCCCGTGAGCCATGGCCACTGAGCCTGTGCGTCTAGAGCCTGTGCTCCGTAGTGGGAGAGGGCACAGCAGTGAGAGGCCCGCGTACCGCAAAAACAAAAACAAAAAAACAAAACAACAAAAAAAAGTGGAGATAGTGACTGTTTCCATTTTTTTCTTTTATTCATCAGTAAAATTTTTCTTCCCCCTTTAAAGTAAGTAAAAGAGCTTGAAAGCCTCTGAGTGGGTAAGTGAGATGCATAGTAGAAGGTGCAAGGAGTGACCCAGTAGCTGTATGCTAGCATCATGCTATGTGGTAGTTTTCCTACACAATTTGTTCTGATTATGTTCTGTTGTTATCCACATCGTGCCACCACTTAGTGATGAAAACCACAGTAATCATTTCATTATTATTCTTCACAATTCTGGGGGCTGACCAGACCCTCAGATAGATGGTTCTTACTTGCAGTATCTCGTGCAGTTGTGGTCATGTGGTAGTGGAGGGAGATGTCATCTTGAAGCTGCTCTCTTTCACATACACATCGGGAGGATGATGGTGGCTCTCAGCTGAGACCTCTCCACGTGTCCTGGATACTCTCAGCGTGTTGGTTGGGTGGGTTTCGAGGGCGAATGTTGGAATAGCCCCAGGCAGCAGCCATGTCCCCATTTATGACCTATTCCAGAAGTCACTTAGCATCGATTCTGCTGTTGCCCAGAATAAATGAGAAGTAATATTACATCCCACCTCTTGTGTCACTGTGGTGTCAGTGTCAGATTGTAAGAATGTATGGAATGGACAATATTGTGGCAGCCATCTTTGGGAAGTATAATTGCTTTCACAGCCGTAAAGTATTTTTATTAAAAAAGAAATTATTTATTTGGCTGCGCCGGGTCTTTAGTTGTGGTACGCAGGATCTTTAGTTGCGGTGTGTGGGATCTTTGGTTGTGGCATGCGGGATCTTAGTTGCGACATGCGGGATCTGACCAGGGTTCGAACTCAGGCCCCCTGCCTTGGAAGCATGGAGTCTTAACTGCTGGACCACTGGGGAAGTCCCAGATTATTTTTATTTTTAGTCATACATTTTTATATGCATAATGGATTGTTAGCTGAACACAGGACTACTGTAATGTGTAAAGTATTACACTTGTTTATCCTTTGTGGCCACCTTTACACACTTTGCTTCATAAAGAAGAGGCCCGTGGAAGCACAGCACTCTCTCACCCTCCTGGAATTGAGGCTTCGGGTCCTGCTTCAGTGCCATTTATAAGTGATCGCTGCTGCCTCCTTCTCCTGCCATCCCCGACTGCTGCCCCTACTCTCGACCCTGCCCAACTCTGTGTCAGACTTGCCGTCAGGCACTGCCAACTCTACATCCTGGGCCCTACCACATCTTCTTTATCCATTCTTCTGTAGATGAACATTTAGGTTGCTTCCATGTCTTGGCGATTGTAAGCAGTGCTGCAGTGAACACTGGGGTGCGTGTATCCTTTTGAACCATGTTTTTGTCTGGATATATGCCCAGTAGTGGGATTGCTGGATCATATGGTAGTTCTCTTTTTAGTTTTTTAAGAAACCTCCATACTGTTCTCCATAGTGGTTGTACCAATTTACTTCCCACCAACAGTGTTGGAGGGTTCCCTTTGCTTCACACCCTCTCCGGCATTTGTTTGTAGACTTTAAAAAAATTTATTTATTTGGTTGTGCCGGGTCTTAGTTGTGGCAGGTGGGCTCCTCAGTTGTGGCATGCGAACTCTTAGTTGCGTCATGCATATGGGATCTAGTTCCCTGACCTGGGATCCAACCTGGGCCCCCTGCATTGGGAGCATGGAGTCTTAACCACTGGGCCACCAGGGAAGTCCCTGTTTGTAGACTTTGATCATGGCCATTCTGACTGGTGTGAGGTGATAACTCATTGTAGTTTTGATTTGCATTTCTCTGATAATTACTGATGTTGAGCATCTTTTCATGTGCTTTTTGGCCATCTGTATGTCTTTGGAGAAATGTCTATTTAGATCTTGTGCCCATTTTTTGATTGGGTTGTTTGTTTTTTTGCCATAGAGCTGCATGAGCTGTTTCTATATTTTGGAGATTAATCCCTGTCGGTCACATCATTTACGAATATTTTCTCCCATTCTGTGGGTTATCTTTTCATTTTGTTGATGGTTTCCTTTGCTGTGCAGCAGCTTTTGAATTTAATTAGGTCACATTTGTTTGTTTTTGTTTTTATTTCTATTACTCTAGGAGATGGATCAAAAAAGATACTGCTTGAATTTATGTGAAAGAGTATTCTTACTATGTTTGCCTCCAAGAGTTTTATAGTATCCAGTCTTACATTTAGGTCTTTAACTCATTTTGAGTTTATTTTTGTGCATGGTGTTAGAAAATGTTCTAATTTCATTTTTTACATGTAGCTGTCCAGTTTTCCCAGCACGATTTATTGAAGACACTGTCTTTTCTCCATTGTATAGTCTTGCCTCCTTTGTTGTAGATTAATTTTGATCATAGGTGCATGGGTTTATTTCTGGACTTTCTGTCTTGTTCCGTTGATCTGTATTTCTGTTTTTGTGCCAGTTCCATACTGTTTTGATTACTGTAGCTTTGTAGTATAGTGTGAAGTCAGGGAGTCTTATTCTTCCAGCTTTGTTTTTCTTTCTCAAGATTGCTTTGGCTATTCAGATATTTTTGTGTCTCCATAGAAATTTAAAATCTTTTTGTTTTTCGTTTTGTGAAAAATGCCATTGGTAATTGGATAGGGATTGCATTGCATCTGTAGATTGCCTTGGGTTGTATAGTCATTCTGACAATATTGATTCTTCCAACCCAGGAATATGGTATATCTTTCCTCTGTTTGTGTCATCTTCGATTTCTTTCATCAGTTTTTCATAGTTTTCAGAGTACAGGTCTTTGTCTCCTTAGGTAGGTTTATCCGTAGGTATTTTATTCTTTTTGATGCGATGGTAAATGGGGTTGTTTCTTTAATTTCTGTTTTTGGACTTTCATTGTTAGTGAATAGAAATGCAGCAGATTCTATGTTTTAATTTTGTATTCTGCAGCTTTACTGAATTCATTAATGAGCTCTAGTAGTTTTCTGGTAGTATCTTTAGGATTTTCTATGTATAGTATCATGTCATCTGCGAACAGTGACAGTTTTACTTCTTCTTTTCCAATTTGGATGCCTTCTATATCGTTTTCTTCTCTGATTGCTGTGGCTAGGACTTCCAAAACTATGTTCAGTAAAAGTGGTGAGAGTGGACATCCTTGTCTTGTTCCTGATCTTACAGGAAGTGCTTTCAGCTTTCCATCATTGAGAATGATGTTTGCTGTGGATTTGTCATATATGGCCTTTATTATGTTGAAGTGAGTTCCCTCTATGCCCACTTTCTGGAGAGTTTTCATCATAAATGGTGTTGCATTTTGTCAGAAGCTTTTTCTGCATCTATTGAGATGATCATATGGTTTTTATTTTTCACTTTGTTAATGTGGTGTATCACACTGATTGATTTACAGATGTTGAAGAATTCTTGCATCCCAGGGATAAATCCCGTTTGGTCATGGTGTGTGATCCTTTTAATGTATTGTTGGATTTGGTTTGCTAGTATATTTGTTGAGGATTTTTGCATCTATGTTCATCAGTGATATTGGTCTGTAATTTTTTTTTTTTTTTTTTTTGGTGGTATTTTTGTCTGGTTTTAGAATCAGGGTGATGGTGGCCTCATAGAATGAGCTTGGGAGTGTTCCTTCCTCTGCAGTTTTTTGCAATAGTTCCAGAAGGATAGGTGTTAACTCTTCTGTAAATGTTAGATAGAATTTGCCTGTGAATCCATCTGGTCCTCTACTTTTCTCTTTTTTTTAAATAAATAAATAGATTTATTTATTTATTTATCTTTATTTTTGGCTGCATTGGGTCTGTGTTGCTGTGCGTGGGCTTTCTCTAGTTGCGGTGAGCGGGCTTCAGTAGTTGCAGCACACGGGCTCAGTAGTTGTGGCTCGCAGGCTCTAGAGCGCAGGCTTAGTAGTTGTGGTGCATGGGCTTAGTTGCTTAGTTGCTCCGCGGCATGTGGGATCTTCCTGCACCAGGGCTCGAACCCACGACCCCTGCATTGGCAGGCAGATTGTCAACCATTGCGCCACCAGGGAAGCCCCTCGACTTTTGTTTGTTGGGAGGTTTCAATCACAGTTTCAATTTCAGTACTTGTGATTGGTCTGTTCATATTTTCTATTTCTTCCTGGTTCAGTCTTGGGAGATTGTGTTTTTCTAAGAGTTTGTCCATTTCTTCTAGTTTGTCCATTTTATTGGCATATAGTTGATTGTAGTAGTCTCTTATCCTTTATATTTCTGTGGTGTCCATTTCAACTTCTCCTTTTTCATTTCTAAGTTTATTCATCTGAGCCCTCTCCCTTTTTTCTTGACAAGTCTGGCTAAAGATCTATTCTGCCATCTTGTCTCAACACCCCTCAAAAGTTGAAAAAAAAAAAAGTGCTTGTTACTGGTTCTTGTTTCCTCATCTCTCAAGCTGAGAACCAGTTTCCAGTAGGGCCTTGAGCCCACTGGTCAGGGCTACGTGGTTTCCCTAGCTGAGCTTTGAGGTGAGAGGGAAAATGCACCCTTCTTCACTCCTCTATTCTCTTCCCCACAACGATTGTGGTGTGGGGTGATTGGCACTGGGGTTGGAGACACACCTCTGGAGCCCCTTTTACCCCTGAGAGCCGCATGCCAAACTGAAGTGACTGAGGCCCTGGCGTCGGGGGAGCCTCTCTGCTCTAATTTTTATTATTTTATTCCTCTGCTTCATTTTTAGTTTGCTCATCTTTTTTCAGTGTCTTAAGAATGGAAGCCTAGGTTATTACTTTGAGACTTTTCTTTCTTCTTTTTTTTTTATTTTAATAAATTTATCTTTTTATTTTTGGCTGTGTTGGGTCTTCGTCGCTGTGCAGACTTTCTCTAGTTGCGGCAAGCGGGGGCTACTCTCCATTGCGGTGTGCAGGCTTCTCACTGCGGTGGCTTCTCTTGTTGCAGAGCATGGGCTCTAGGCGGGTGGGCTTCAGTAGTTGTGGCACACGGGCTCAGTAGTTGCAGTACGCGGGCTCTAGAGTGCAGGCTCAGTAGTTGTGGCGCACGGGCTTAGTTGCTCCATGGCATGCAGGATCTTCCTGGACCAGAACTCGAACCCATGTCCCCTGCATTGGCAGGTGGATTCTCAGCCACTGCACCACCAGGGAAGTCCTGAGACTTTTCTTTTTAATGTAGGTATTTACAGCTGTAAATGTCCCTCTACGCACTATTTCACTACTTCCCATAAGATTTGGTACATTGTGTTTTGTTTTCGTTCACGTCACAGCATTTTAGGATTTACCTGTGATTTCTTTGCCCCACGGTTATTTAGGAGCATGTTTTTAAATTTCCACATACTTGGAATTTTCCAGATTTCTTTCTGTTACTAACTTCTGTTTTCATTCCATTTTGGTGGGAGAAGAAACGTTGTGTGAGTTTAAGCTTTTTCAGAGTTACTCAGCTTTGTCTTATGGCCTTGCATATGGTTTGTCTCCACGTGCACGGCAGAGGAATATGCGTTCTGCTGTTACATAGTGTTTTCTATTAGGTCTAGTTGGTTTATAACGTTGAAGTGTTCTGTTTCCTGTTGGTCTTCTGCCTCTTTGTTCTTTTCATTAGTAGTAGTTCTGTTTTTAATTTATGAGGAACTTCCATACTGTTTTCCATAGTGGTTGCACCAGTTTACATTCCCACTGGCAATGCATGAGGGTTCCCTTTTCTCCACACCCTCTTCAACGCCTGTCATCTCTTGTCTTTTTGATGACCTGTGGTTTTGATGTGCATTTCCCTGATGATCAGTGCCGTTGGGTGTCTTGTCATGTGCCTGTTGGCCATCTGTCTGTCTCCTTTGGAAAAATGCCTGTTCAGGTTCTCTGCCCGTTTTTTAATCAGGTGGTTTTGTTTTTTTGATATTGAGTTTTGTGAGTTCATTATATACTTTGGGTATGGTATTAACCCTTATCAGGCAGATCATTTGCTACCGTTCTATAGATTGTCTTTTGGTTTTGTTGGTGGTTTCTTTCACTGCAAAAGCTTTTAGGTTTGATTAGTTGTGTATTTTTGCTTTTGTTTTCCTTGCCTGAGGTGAAACAGAATTGCTAAGACTTCTGCAAAGGAGTGTGCTGCCTGTGTTTTCTTCTAGTTGGTGTATGGTTTCTGGTCTTACATTTAGGACTTTTGTTCATTTTCATTTTGTTTTTATATATGGTGTGAGAAAATGCTCTGACTTCATTCTTTTGCATATAGTTGTCCAGTTTTCCCCAAATCTCTTATTGAAGACTGTCTTCTCCCCCATTGTGTACTTTTGCTTCCCTTGTCATAGATTAATTGACTATAAGTGTGCGGATTTATTTCTGGGCTCTCCAGAAGTTCAGGGGCGAGGCTCCCTGGAGCTGGGATTCAGAACTCTAAGGAGGGGGTTTTACCTCGCTGCTGTGCTGCGCAGGGTCCAGCTTGAGAGAGGGGGCTCTGTCCACTTCGTACGGATACTTAAGGGAAAAAGCTGGAAACTGTACCTGTCAAGGCGAAGGGCTGTTACTAGGCTTGTTTTTTTTGTGTGTGTGTAGTACGCGGGCCTCTCACTGTTGTGGCCTCTCCCGTTGCGGAGCACAGGCTCCGGACGCGCAGGCTCAGCGGCCATGGCTCGCGGGCCCAGCCGCTCCGTGGCATGTGGGATCTCCCTGGACCAGGGCACGAACCCGTGTCCCCTGCATCGGCAGGCGGACTCGCAACCACTGCGTCACCAGGGAAGCCCTACTGGGCTTGTTTTGACAGAAACAGCAAGCCATCAGGAAGGATCAAGTTCTGTCCTCTACCCCTTTTATCTTTCATCCTCTTCCCACCCCCATCGCTTCTCTGCCTCCTGTTGGTGAATCTTGAAGCCAACAGGCAAAGGAGAATTGTAGTTCACAGAGTTCCGCCCTCAGCATCACACAGCAGAGTAGAAGTGGGTAAACTTGGAGCTCAGAAGAATATAGCTTAATAACTAGCATATTTGGAGCAGAACAGATAGTCCTTGAAATAGGTTCAAATGTATACTAAAATTTCGTATATGATAAAATTAGCATTGCAAACCTAGAGGGAAAAGTAAATTAATAAATGGCTCTAAGATGATTTTTTTGTTTGGAGGGCTGGGGGAAAGGTTTATACACAAAAGTAACTTTAGGATGGATTAAAGTTTACTGTCAAGAATTAAATGGAAAGTAACTAGAAGCAGGTATAGATGAACATTTATTTGACTTCATAATGGGGAAGATTTTAAAGCATGAAAGCAAAGCTAGAACTCAAGAAAAAAGATAAATTTAATACTCAACATTTATGTATGTAAAAAAAAAACGTGGCAGATGGCAAACAGTGGGAAATATTTGTAAAATAGTTAAGATGAGATCACTATTTTTGATGTACAAAGAGCTCTTCTAATCAATACAAAAAAGACAAGTCTCAGTAGAAAACCAGCAAAGACGATGTGACCATCTAAACAAAAAAATACAAATGGTCAATAACATAATTATCAACTGATGAGGATTTTGGGGAAAGTACACTCATGACGCTGGAAGTGTAAATTGCATATACTCTTTCTACAGGATTTTATCAGTATGTATTAAAACCCTTAATAATTGCTTACTTTGGAAAGATATTTCTTTGGAGGCAGTCGATAAGAAAGCAAGGATGGTTGTGGATGGAGATGAGTGAAATTGATAAGAGCTCGTGTCTCACAGTTTTGCAGTCAGAAAAGCAGGTTATCTTGGGGTGAGACCCAGAACGCTGCTGTGGGCACCGTAGGAAATCAGCTAGCTTTGCATGAAAGCAGTCTGTAGTAATATCTTGCCTACAGTTAGATACCATAAATATATGAGCAGACCCGCTTGGTTTCATGATTTTCTCCAGTAACCCTAAGTAGATGAGAAGCTGGAGTGGAGAAAGTTATGTAAGCAAATGCAGAGGGAAACCTGTGGAAGATTGGATTCGGGGCCATGTAGACTCATTCTAGAGCATAGCCTTGCTGATGGCCACAGAAGCAAGGAAGCTGAGGAACCATAGAACCAGGGTGTTTGCCTAGAAACTAAAAGGTAGTCTCTTTTTCTGGGGCCGTCTGCAGTAAGATTTACTAAGAAAAATACCAGCTCTTAGAATGACTAGAGTTAATTTCATGTCCCAGCCCTGGTGAAGTGTGGCTTCTGACATTGGGGGTAGCGGTCTTGTTTGATTAGGCCTTGGCTTGCGCTATATCAGTTAATCCTATAATAATCACATCTTTAACCTCTTTTACCTGTAAGTCAGTTAGCTGAGCCAGCTACCTGATGGAATTGTTATGCATTACTTTCTGTTCTAGATGATGATGTTAAATTCCGATAATTGCATCTGTTTCAGGAGTTTTCTGTCCTAATAGGGCAGAGAGCAAATAATGTTTATAATTCTCTTTATAGGAGAACCTCCATTCTTACCAGAATCTTTTGACCGAATTCTTCTGGATGCTCCCTGCAGTGGACTGGGACAGAGACCAAACATGGCTTGTACTTGGACTTTGAAGGAAGTGACATCATATCAGCCATTACAGCGAAAACTCTTCACTGTGGTATGTGATAATTTTTTGCTGTGGAAGAAAGGTGACCTTTACTAGTTTGATCTTTTAAAGACTGAGAGCAGTATTCATAGCAGCATTATTCACAGTAACCAAAATGTGGAAAAAACCCAGGTATCCATCAACAGATGAAGGGATAAGTAGAATGTGGTATGTACATACAATGGAATATTACCCAGCCTTCAAAAGGAATGAAATTCTCATACACGCTACAACATGGATGAATTTTGAACACATTATGCTAAGTTATATAAGCCAGACACAAAAGGACCAAATGGTGTGTGATTCTGTTTATATGAGTATCAAGAATAGGCAAATTCATGGAGACGGAAAGTAGAAAAGAGGTTGCCAGAGGCTGGAGGGACAGGAGAGCGAATGGGGAGTTCCTGTTTCATGGGATGATGAAGAAGTTCGGGAGATGGGATAATGGTGATGGTTGTAAACAGTGTGAGTGTACTTAATGCCATTGAATTGTACACTTAAAAATGGTTAAAATGGTAAATTTTACATACACTGTACCACACACACAGAACACCTGGTTTTCCTTTATGTTGACTCACTCTTTCATCTCAGGCAATAATAGAATTTCTTCTCTGAGACATTTAAGGAATTTCAAACATTCTGCTCTGTCTTAAAAATAGAGCATTGTTGGGACTTCCCTGGCAGTCCAGTGGTTAGGACTCTGCGCTTCCACTTCAGGGGACCCGGGTTCGATCCCTGGTCGGGGAGCTAAGACCCTGCACGCTGCACAGCGTGGCCAAAAATAAAGGGGGGGTTGTTAACATAGTTGCTAATTGATGTAAAACATTTGGGTATAAAATAAATTACCTTTTTATAGGGTTCTTGGATCATCTTAGTGAATTAAAAGTGGGAAATCCAATAGAGGCAAACACATTCATAAGATTGGGAAGTGACAGCATCCAGTGTCAGATATAGAAGGACAGTAAAAATGTAGCAAATCTAACTGGTCTACAGTATGTTTCAGAAGAAGCCCAGATAGAACATGTGAGAATTTCTGTCAGTCTTGCCAACGTGATTCCATAGGATGTAGACAGCATTTTATCAGAGATGATCCCACCATTTCCTCTCAGTTCTCTAATTATAAATATACAAGCTACAGCAACAGTGGGTATGCTCTGATGATTCCATCTCTGAAGCTATTTTTCAGTACATTTCTTTTCAGCACTGCTGGTGTCTCCTTTCCTACACAAAAGCGGCACTAAGAGTGGATTGTTTAAACTTTTATTGTATATGGTCTTCAGAGAACACATCCTGGAAGTTAAAACAGCAAGCAGCAAAAAAAAGCTTTGCTTCTAGCTGCAGCCCAGTTTGATGTGAGGGTAAAATTAGGACCTGTTTTAAGAGACATGGCTTTTTGTTCTTTTTAGCTCATAGCGAAAAGACATTTTAAGAGGCTACTTGGGAGGAGATGTGTTGGTCTCAGTGACAAGGAGCATCTGACCGTGTGCAAGAGAGAGTGTAGGACCCAGTGGGTGTGCCACTGGGTGAGGGTAGGGGTTGAGACTGTGGACCCAGTGCCTCCACATACGTTACTCTGGGTACCTGGGTTTCCATATGGGAGAAGTGGGTAGGGTAACTCCCCCTGATGGGGTACCGTTCTCATGGCGGTTATAAGATTTGTTGAGAAAAGCTGTGTGATGTGCTTAGAACAGCAGCTGGCACCCAGTAGCAAAGTTTAAATTTTGATCCGTGTACTAGGATTAAGAAAGCATAGTATATGCTTTTTTTTTTTTTAAGATTTTTATTAACTTTTTTTTAAAAATCTGGGGATTTGAAAAGAGAAACTTTCGTTATTTGGGACAAGTTCATTTTCATATTACACCTTATTTCCTGGACATATACTCATTGGGCACCTCCTATATGTAATACACAACTCTAGGTGCTGATGACATGCTAGTCAACCCCTGACCTTTTACATGGGGTTTCTGTTCTAACTGGGGAGGAAAATAAACAGCTAGTTGAGTTAGAGATTTCTTGTATTCCAAGGCAGTGCCCAATGAAGCAAACTTTAGGGAGGAAGGGGGATGGGAGCGCCTGATTGGAACAGTTGAAAATTGTACAGGGGCTGGGCAGGGAGGGCGCTGCTGAGACGCTGATATAGAAACAAAGATAAGAGGATGGTGAGGAGGGAGCGAGCACTGCAGGGAAGGAGCAGAGCTTTCCGGGCTGGTGCAGAGGTCCTGAGGTAGGTGTGCGCCATGCACCTTCCAGAGCAGCAGGGGCAGGTGGTGCTCAAGCAGGGCAAGCCAGGCACACGAGAAGGGAAGGCTGCGAGGGGCCTGCTGTACGCAGGGCCTCGAAGGCCACTCGAGGACGTGGGCTTTGACTCCAAGGGATGACGGGAACATTGGAAGGGCTTTTTTGTTCTGTTTTGCTTTTTGGCTGTGCCATGCGGCTTGTGGGATCTCAGTTCCCTGGCCAGGGATTGAACCTGGGCCGCGGCAGTGAACGCCTGGGATCCTAACCACTAGGCCACCAGGGAACTCACCATGGAAGGGTTTTGAGCTGAGAAGAGACAGTTCTAAAAGCACCGATCTGGCTGCTGTGTTGAGAATAGATGGTAGGAGGGCAGGCAATGAAGCAGGTAGGAAACTGTTTGAATAATCCAGGCGAGAAATCATGAAACTTGGAGCAGAATGATAGCAGTGGAAGTTGGTGAGAAGTAGCCAATCTCTGGATATATTTTGAAGGTAGAGCCGATGGCATTTGCTGGATGACTGGGGAATGTGAGAACAAGAGGCATAAAGGATAATCTGAGGTTGGGGCCTGCGCCCCGGGGAGGACTGGAATCCGGCTCCAGGAGGGTTCAGAGGAAGAAGGTAGGAGTTTAGTTTGGGACGTGTCACGTCTGAGGGTAAAAATATTGAGAATGCAGTTCAACATATGGGTACAGAATTCAGAAAGGAGTCTCACCTAAAAATGTAAATTGGTGAGTTTTCAGTATAAAAATGGTATCTAAAGCCGTGAAACTGAATGAGCACATTTGGGAAAGTCTTGGTCCAGATGGACTAAAACAGCTACAAGATAATGAAATGCATCTGGCCTGGAACACTCTAATTAAAGAGAGAGTCCTGGTCATACAGCCCATCACTTATTTATCCCAGACACTTGAAAAAGGTATCATATATGTATATATTTTTTCTTTATACACCTTTATTTTGTACACATTTATAAATGTTGTGTGTTACAACAAGCCTGACTTACTCTTCCCATTTAAAAAATAAACCATAAATAATATAAAGGAATCATGGTCTTTTTCTCCTTTATAAATCCTACCCATGAGTCTTTTTGTTTTTAATAAATTGTTTTGGAGTATAGTTGATTTACAATGTTGTGTTAGTTTCAGGTATACAGCAAAGTGATTCAGTTATACATATATCCATTCTTTTTCAGACTTTTTTCTTATATAGGTTATAACAATACTGAATAGAGTTCCCTGTGCTATACAGTAGGTCCTCGTTGGTTATTTTATACATAGTAGTGTATGTGTGTTAACCCCAAACTCCTAGTTTATCTGTCCCCCATACTGTTACCCCTTTGATAATCATAACTTTGTTTTCTATGTGCGTCTATTTCCGTTTTGTAAATAAGTTCATTTGTATCATTTTTTTTAGCTTCCACATATAAGTGATACTATGTGCTATTTGTCTTTCTCTATCTGACTTGACTTCACTTAGTATGATAGTCTCTAGGTCCATCCATGTTGCTGCAAATGGCATTATTTAATTCTTCTTTTATGGCCAAGTAATATTCCATTGTACATATATACCACATCTTCTTTATGCATTCCTCTGTTGATGGACATTTAGGTGGCTTCCATGTCTTGGCTATTGTAAATGGTGCTGCTGTGAACACTGGAGTGCGTGTATTTTTTTTAAATTTTTATTTTATATTGGAGTATAGTTGATTTACAATGTTGTGTTAGTTGCAAGTGTGCAGCAAAGTGATTCATTTATACATATACATGTATCCATTCTTCTTCAGATTCTTTTCCCATGTATAGGTTATTACAGAATATTGAGTAGAGTTCCCTGTGCTGTACAGTAGGTCCTTGTTGATTATCTATTTATATATATGGTAGTGTATATATGTTAATTCCAAACTCCTAATTTATCTCTCCCTGCCACCTTTCCCCTTTGGTAACCATAAGTTTGTTTTCTATGTCTGTGAGTCTGTTTCTGTTTTGTAAATAAGTTCATTTGTATCATTTTTTTAGATTCCACATATAAGTGGTGTCATATGATTTTTGTCTTTGGCTTATTTCACTTAGTATGATAATCTCTGGGTCCATCCATGTTGCTGCAAATGGCATTATTTCATTCTTTTTTATGGCTGAGTAATATTCCATTGTATATATGCATTGAGGTTTTTTTCATGTCCTGGCTATTGTAAATAGTGCTGCAGTGAACATTGGGGTGCATCTGTCTTTTCTAATTATGGTTTTGTCCAGATATATGCCCAGGAGTTGGATTACTGGATCATATGGCAACTCTATTTTTAGATTTTTAAGGAACCTCCATACTGTTCTCCATAGTGGCTGTATCAATTTACATTCCCACCAACAGTGCAAGAGGGTTCCCTCTTCTCCACACACGCTCCGGCATTTATTGTTTGTAGGCTTTTTGATGATGGCCATTCTGCCTGGTGTGAGGTGGTACCTCATTGTAGTTTTGATTTACATTTCTCTGATAATTAGTGAAGTTGAGCATCTTTTCACATGCTTTTTGGCCATCTGTATGTCTTCTTTGGAGAAGTGTCTGTTTAGATCTTCTGCCCATTTTTTGATTGAGTTGTTTGTGTTTTTGACAGAGCTGCATGATCTGTTTGTATATTTTGGAGATTAATCCCGTTGGTCACTTTGTTTGCAAATATTTTCTCCCATTTTGTGGGTCGTCTTTTCGATTTGTTGATGGTTTCCTTTGCTGTGCAAAAGCTTTGAAGTTTAATTAGGTCCCATTTGTTTATTTTTGTTTTTATTTTCATTACTGTAGGAGGTGGGTCCACAGATATTGCTGTGATTTATATCAAACAGTGTTCTGCCTTTGTTTTCCTCTAAGAGTTTTATAGTGTCTGGCCTTACATTTAGGTCTTTGATCCATTTTGAGTTTATTTTTGTGTATGGTGTTAGAGAATGTTCTAATTTCGTTCTTTTACATGTAGCTGTCCAGTTTTCCCAGCACCACTATTGAAGAGACTGTGTTTTCTCCATAGTATATTCTTGCCTCCTTTGTCATAGATTAATTTTCCATAGGTGTGGGGTTTATTTCTGGGCTTTCTGTCCTCTTCCATTGATCTATGAGTCTGTTTTTGTGCCAGTACCATACTGTTTTGATGACTGTAGCTTTGTATCATGTTTTGAAGTCTGGGTGTCTGATTGATTCCTCCAGCTCCATTTTTCTTTCTCAAGATTTCTTGTGCTATTCGGGGTCATTTGTGTCTCCATACAAATTTTGGTGTCAGGGTGATGGTGGCCTCATAGAATGAATTTGGGAGTGTTTCTTCCTCTGCAGTTTTTTGGAAGAGTTTCAGAAGGATAGGTGTTAACTCTCCTGTAAACGTTTGATAAGGTTCACCAGTGAAGCCATCTGATCCTGGACTTTTGTTTGTTGGAAGATTTTTAATCACAGTTTTAATTTCAGTACTTGTGATTGGTCTGTTCATATTTTCTATTTCTTCTTGGTTCAGTCTTGGGAAATTGTATCTTTCTAAGAATTTGTCCATTTCTTCTAGGTTGTCCATTTTATTGGCATATGTGTGTTCATAGTAGTCTCTTATGACTCTTTGTATTTCTGTGGTGTCCATTGTAACTTTTCCTTTTTCATTTTATTAACTTGAGCCCTCTCCCTCTTTTTCTTTTTTTTTTTTTTTTGGTACGCGGGCCTCTCACTGCTGTGGCCTCTCCCGTTGTAGAGCACAGGTTCCGGACGCGCAGGCTCAGCGGCCATGGCTCCCGGGCCCAGCCGCTCCACGGCATGTAGGATCTTCCCAGACCGGGGCACGAACCCGTGTCCCCTGCATCGGCAGGTGGACTCTCAACCACTGCACCACCAGGGAAGCCCCTCCCTCTTTTCTTGATGAGTCTGGCTAAAGGGTTATCAATTTTATCTTTTCCAAGAACCAGCTTTTAGTTTCATTGATCTTTTCTATTGTTTTCTTCATCTCTGTTTCATTTATTTCTGCTCTGATCTTTATGGTTTCTTTCCTTCTGCTAATTTTGGGTTTTGTTTGTTCTTTCTCTAGTTGCTTTAGGTGTAAAGTTAGTTGTTTATTTGAGATTTTTCTTGTTTCCTGAGGTAAGATTGTACTGCTGTAAACTTCCCTCTTAAAACTGCTTTTGCTGCATCCCGTAGGTTATGGATCGTCGTGTTTTCATTGTCATTTGTCTCCAGATAGCTTTTGATTTCCTCTTTGATTTCTTCTGTGACCCGTTGATGTTTTAGTAACATATTGTTTAGCTTCCCTGTGTTCGTGTTTCTTACAGTTTTTTCCCTGTAATTGATTTCTAATCTCATAGCGTTGTTGTCGGAAAACATGCTTGATATGATTTCAACTTTCTTAAATTTACTGAGGCTTGATTTGTGGCCCAAGATATGATCTATCCTGGAGAATGTTCCATGTGCACTTGAGAAGAAAGTGTATTCTGCTGCTTTTGGATAGAATGTTCTATATATATGTGAATTAAGTTCATCTGGTCTGATGTGTCATTTAAGGCCTGTGTTTATTGATTTTCTTTCTGGATGATCTGTCTGTTGATGAATGTGGGGTGTTAAAGTCCCCCACTATTATTGTGTTATTGTCAATTTCTCCTTTTATGGCTGTTAGCATTTGCCTTATATATTGAGTTGCTCCTATGTTGGATGCATATATATTTACAGTTGTTATATCTTCTTCTTGGACTGATCCCTTGATCATTATGTAGTGTCCTTCTTTGTCTCTTGTAACAGTCTTTATTTTAAAGTCTATTTTGTCTGTTATGACAAAAGTAGCAAAAAGTATTGCTACTCCAGCTTTCTTTTGATTTACATGGAATACCTTTTTCCATCCTCTCACTTTCAGTCTGTATATGTCCTTAGATCTGAGGTGGTTCTCTTGTAGACAGCATATATATCAGTTTTGTTTTTGTATCCATTCAGCCAGTCTGTGTCTTTTGGTTGGAGTATTTAATCCATTTACATTTAAGGTAATTATCGATAATGTGTTCTTATTGCCATTTTTGTTAATTGTTTTGGATTTGTTTTTGTAGGTCTTTTTTCTTCCCTTCCTCTTTTGTTCTCTTGTGATTTGATGGCTATCTTTCGTGTTGTGTTTGGATTGCTTTTTCTTTTTTGTGTGTGTCTATTGTAGATTTTTGGTTTGTGGTTCCTGTGAGGTTCTGATACAGCAGTTTATATATATACAAGGTTGTTTTAAGTTGCTGGTCTCTTAATTTCCAGTACATTTCCAATATCCTGCATTTCTACTCTCCTCTTCTCGTATCATATTTGTGTGTGGATGATTTCCTGCCGTTACTTTAAGTTTGCCTATGCCCGTGAGATTTTCCATTTGTAATTTTCTTATTTCTACTTGTAGCCTTTTCTTTTCTGTCTAGAGAATTTCCTTTAGCATTTGTTGTAAAGGTGGTCTGGTGGTGCTGAATTCTCTTAGCCTTTGCTTGTCTCTGAAGCTTTTGATTTCTCCATCAAATCTGAATGTTGTATCTGAATGAGGGCATTGCTGGGTAAAGTATTCTTGTAGTAGGTTTTTCCCTTTCATCACTTTAAATATATTGTGCCTCTCCCTTCTGACTTGCAGAGTTTCTGCTGAAAAATCTGCTGATAACCTTATGGGGATTCCTTTTTATGTTATTTGTTCCTTTTAATATTTTTACTTTGTCTTTAATTTTTGTCAGTTTGATTAATGTGTGTCTTGGCATGTTCCTCCTTGGGTTAATCTTGTATGGGACTCTCAGCGCTTCCTGGACTTGAGTGAGTGTTTCCTTTCTCACGTCAGGGAAGTTTTTGGCTATAATCTCTTCAAATATTTTCTCAGGCCCTTTCCCTCTCTCTTCTCCTTCTCAGACCCCTATAATGTGAACGTTGGTTCATTTAATGTTGTCCATTTCATTTATGGACATTTAATGTTGTCCCAGAGGTCTCTGAAATTGTCCTAATTTCCTTTCATTCTTTTTTCTTTATTCTGTTCTGTGGCAGTGATTTCTACCACTGTCACTTATTTTGTTCTTCTGCCTCATTTTTTCTGTTATTGATTCCTTCTAGTGTAGTTTTCATTGCAGTTATTGTATTGTTCATCTCTGTTTGTCCTTTAAATCTTCTAGCTCTTTGTTAAACATTTCTTCTTGTCTTCTTGGTCTATGCCTCCGTTCTTTTTCCGAGATCTTGGATCATCTCTACTATTGTTACTGTAAATTCTTTCTCAGGTAGATTGCCTGTCTCCACTTCACTTAGTTTTTCTTTTTGGTTCTTATCTTGTTCCTTCTTCTGGAACATATTTCTCTGCTGTCTCATTTTGTCTGACTGTATGTGTTTGTGTCTCTGTTTCTCAGGCTGCAGGACTGTGGCTCCTCTCGCTCCTGGTGTCTGCCCCCTGGTGGATGAGGTTGGTCCTGGGGCTTGTGCAGGCTTCCTGGGGGGAGGTGCCTGCCCACTGGTGGGTGGAGCTGGGTCTCGTCCCTCTGGTGGGCAGGTTCATGTCAAGTGGTGTGTTTAGATGTGGCTGTGAGCTCAGTATGGCTTTAGGCAGCCTGTTTGCTGATGGTTGGGGCTGTGTTCCTGTCTCACTGGTTGTATGGTCTGAGGTGTTCTAGCACTGGAGCCTATAGGTTGTTGGGTAGGCCTCGGTCTTGGTGCCAAAATGGCGACCTCCTGGAGAACTCAGGCCAATCAGTATTCCCTGGGACCTCTGCCACCAGTGACCTTGCTCCCATAGTGAGCCACAGTCAACCCATGCCTCCCCAGGAGACCCTCCAAAACCCACAGGTAGGTCTAGCCCAGGTGTCTACGGAGTCACTGCTTTGCGCTGGGTCCCAGTGCATGTGAAATCTTGTGTGCACCTTCCAAGACTGGAGTCTTTGTTTCCCCTCGTCCTATGGAGGTCCTGCACTTAAGCCCTGCTGGTCTTCAAAGCCAAATGCTCTGGAGGTTCCTCCTCTTGTGCCAGACCCTCAGGCTGGGGAGCCTGACCAGGGGCCCAGAACTTTAACTCTTGTGGGAGAACCTTGCGCTGTAATTATTTTCCATTTTGTGGGTTGCCCACCCGGCGGATATGGGATTTGCTTATATTGTGAAAGTGTCCCTCCTACTGTCTTGTTGTGGCTTCTTCTTCGTCTGTGGATATATTGTAGCAAACTGTCTTTTTTGGTAGGCTCTGATCTGTTTTTGTTGGTGGTGGTTCAGCATTTCGGTGTGATGTTGGTGTTTCTGTGAGAGGAGGTGAGGTCAGGTCCCTCTACTCCACCATCTCGTCTGGAATCAAGGGCTGCTTTTAGTCTGGATGCTTGCTGCCTCGCTCCTCAGTGTGTGCTGGCCGTTATCCACTTGATACGGGCTGTGCAGGTGCGGTGGCCTGTGCGTGCTCCCGGTACGGCTGGGGCAGCCGTTGGCACCCTCTCCCATGTCTCCCAGTGGTGGCAAGCGGCCCGCGTGCTCCCGGGGATAGCGGGGGTGGCGACGGGAGCCCGCTCGTGGGTCTCTTAGTGGTGGTAGTGGCCTGTGCCTGCCTCTGGAGCCCGTGATGGTGGTGTCGGCTCGTGCCCGCCCCCAGTGCTTGTGTAGGCTGTGTCCTGCTGCCTTGGAGCGCGTGTAGGGAAAGACGCCCCTGTGGTTTTCCCACCCCTCCCCCCAACAGTGGTGCCTTGCCGTCTCTCATGGGCCCAGGCTTCTTCTGAGTGCAGCCTCAGCTGCCATTCTCCAGCCTCTTCAAGGTGTCTTCACACAGCCAACCCTGGTCCTTTCCCGGGACTGTCTCTGAAGCCCAAGCTTCAGCACCCAGCACCCCACCTCCCCATACTGGCAGTTGCAGGAAACTTTCCTTCTGCACAGCTCCCTCTCAGGGCCGCAGGTCCAGTCCTGATTCCTTTCTCTCTCTCTTTTTCTTTTTTCTTCTGTCCTGGCTGGTTATGTGGAGGTTTTCTGGCCCTTCTAGAAATCTGAGGTCTTCTGCATTTTCATGCAGTAGATGTTCTGTGAGAATCGTTTCACTTATAGATGTATTTCATGTATATATTTGTTTATATACATTATATTTAAAATGTTCACTTGCTCTTGCGATACTCATCATCGATCACACCTGTCTTTAGGCAGTGGAGCTGCTGAAGCCGGGGGGCGTGCTGGTGTATAGCACGTGCACTGTCACCCTAGCAGAGAATGAAGAACAGGTCGCCTGGGCCCTCAAGACATTTCCTCACCTTCAGCTTCAGCGCCAGGTGAGGGCCATTGCCGTTGTCTCTGGGTGATCCGGTAAGTCGTGGAAACTTAAGCATGTTGATAAACACAGAGAGTGATGTGAAGAGACGCGGTGCACGAGGTTTCTCTAATGAGAGCTGTTCCAGACCGCCCTTAGAGGAATTTCACATCCTGACCCAGTGTTTCCAGGCCGTCACTGTCTGCGGTTGTGTTAAGATGCCACAGAGCTCAGGGGTTTTCTGTCACATGTTTACTTGACTTGTGGCTCTTGTTCGTGTTACTCAGAATTTTGTTTCTAAAACCCTTCCTCCACCCCTCGGTCCTATAACTTTTCTGATAGGGCAAATGTTGAGCAGTTTTCTAATATCACACCAAAGCCCAAAGAGGCTTTAATAACTGGGATGTCAGAAGACTAGCCAAGGGGGGAAATGGTTCAGGATTATTGCTTCCTTCTGGATCCTTATATAAGATAGGGGACATTTCAAAAGGTGTCTTGTACTTTATTTTACCTAGCACTGTCTTTCCGTTCTGGTTTTTATTAAAACTATATTTATGACTAGATTTTTTAGCCCATGATGTTTGAGATTAGGTTTAAATCTGTGGTAATGCTCACATTCATTCAGATAAACTGAACATCTAATGTCAGTTGTTCCAGTACAGAATTCTAGTAAGTAATTGGAATATACAGACAGAAGGCAATCTAGAGATGGTTTCTAGACTCAGAAATTAAGATAAGTGCATTGTAGATGAAAAGGAGACTTGAGAATTCACTTGAATTTGATGTGTGTGTATATACATATACACTCAGTATCTACCTAAAAGAGATGGAACTCCCCCCCACACACATGGGTTAATAAACAACAGGTTTTCAGATATAAACCTAAGAACATATATCTTCAGTAACACAAGCATTTGTGAAATGGTGACTTACGTTAGGCTTAGGCATCTTTTGTAGTAGTGGTTTGCACAGATCACTCAGTTCCTTATGATTCTGTATTCCTCTAAACTAATCGAGGCAGCCTTAGTTTTCTCGTCTCTTTTAATATTCTAGTACATTTAAAAACAACAACAAAAAAAGAGAACTTTTATCATCCAATAGGTGTGGGCCAGAGAGAGGCATCTTCAGATGCCCAAGAAACTCCTGTCAGTTTTGGGGAGTCTGACAAATAAAGCTGGGTTTTCATCTCCTGCTGTAACTGATAATAATGTTCCACTTGCTAAGTGCCCACTCTGTGCCAGGCCCGATACCACCCTACTTATTTAAGCCTCAGATCAGAGTATTTCACCTGTTTCATAGATGAGGAAGCAGGTAAGGTAAGTTACTTTCCTAAAGTCGCACAGCTAAGCTGTGGCAGAGCTGTGATGTGAATCCACGTGCTTCTAAGTGTGGAGCCCAGGTCTCCTGCATGTCGTGGGCCTTGATAAGCATAAGGGCCATCCTAGGGACTCAGTCGTCAAGTGGCTGCATGTTACCACCCTCCCACTTTACTACCCGGAAAAGCAGCATGTCCATTTCACAAAAATAAAAGGTGTTTACTCATTTTTCTGTTTCTGGAATTGGTGGTAGTTACAGCTCAGTTTGTCCTTTTGCGTAAATGGCGCACAGGCAGACTTCCCAGCGCGAGGACGTTTGTGTTTATTTGTCTCCCCGAGCAGGACCCACAGGTTGGAGGAGAAGGGATGCTGGGAGCTGGCCTGTCATCTGAGCAACTGAAACGGCTGCAGCGATTCGATCCCTGTGTGGTGCCGTCACAGGACAGTGACACTGGTTCTCTCAGAGACGCCAGGATAGAAGACACGAGTTGGCTCGCAAATAAGGATTGTATAGGCTTTTTCATTGCAAAATTTGTAAAATGCAGAAGCACGTAGGAGAAGGATCCTTAGAAATGAAAGTTCCAAACATTTTCCGTTTTTTTTAAACCAAAAACTGTTGTCAGGCCACGTGATTGATGCCGTGGTTGCTGAGGAAACAGAAAGGGCTGCCGGCTGTTCCACCAGGAATCAAGAGACTGTACTTCACAGAGGAAGTAGCCGGGGGGGGGGGGGGGAGGGGGGGCACTTGTGTGTCTAAAATACTTTTCCTTTATGGATTTAGCAGAGTATAAAGAAAAGGAGATGCCTGAAGATGTCTGGAACATTTCATTTGGGGTCTTTGTTTTAATTTGTAAAGAATGCAAGTCATTTTTAATGTTAAAATAAGTGGATTTAACAAAAGGAATAAAATTAGTGGTATTTAATTTGGTTATAAAACACGTTTTCCGTTATTGAGTTCCTTCAGAATTCAGGGTGTGGGAACTATAACTTATTTATCAAGTGCCAGGAACGTAGCTGGGGATTTCACCTGACTTTTTCTGTTTACTATTTGGTAAGTCAACCCTCTTTCAAATGAATTCTGGACTACTCCCAGTAACAGTCTCCCTTCACTATGTTGACGTTTTTTCTTCTGTCATATCTTAAACTAAAAACTAAAATGAATTTTTTTAAACTCTGTAGATTAAAAATGAGACTATTGCACAATTCGGGTACCTTTTAGCATCTAATGGAATACATACAAGTTCCTAGAGACGTGATTGGTGAGAAAACCATCTTGTGAGAGCTGGGAAGTGGCCAGGCGCTCACAGCTAAGCCTTGGTGTTCTCCCTCTGAACAGAAGCAGCTCCACAGAACACCTTCCCCAGACCAAGCAACTGTGACTAGGTCAAGACGAAACAAGACCACTTCACCATCAGA
Organism: Aethalodelphis obliquidens; assembly: GCF_003676395.1. Classification (NCBI taxonomy): domain Eukaryota; kingdom Metazoa; phylum Chordata; class Mammalia; order Artiodactyla; family Delphinidae; genus Aethalodelphis; species Aethalodelphis obliquidens. Next base: position 23,234,316 of record NW_020837967.1, on the reverse strand, counting down.
CCTGAAATCCCCCAAACTGCAGAAGTGACCAAACATCACCCATGGCGGCCAATATAAGAGGGCGGCCTTTTTAAGATGAACTGTGTAACTGTAGGCTTGCTTTTCATCCTACCTGCTTTTTAGATAAAATATATTAAAATACCCAGCCATAGTTTAAAAGCTATCTCATGTTGTGTTAAATACATCTATTTTGTTAATTCAAATCACCTCAAAATGCCTGAGCCTCGGACAACTGCCTAATATATTTTTTTCCCTTCATAGGTCTCCATTAGGAACTTCTTGAAACTTCCTTGTTTCCCTGAAGAATGCTCATCTCATCTCAGATCAGGTGAGATCCTCAGAGGCCTCTGCTCTGAGGAAGCCTTTCTTGCACACCCTTCTCGGGGGCTGGGTCGGGCGTGTCTCCCTCTACACCCCTCGTGCCTCTGTCTCCTCCTGTCACGGCACTTGACACATCACTCTAGTGTACGAGGCATGCCCTGGACCGCTGCCCCCAGGCTTGGGAACATTCTGGAGGCAGGACTGTGCTTTCTGTACAGCTTCAGAGCAGATCATTGTTACACGCTTATTGAACGAGGGAAAAACCCCATCAGGCTCCCTAAGATTCAGACATGTGACTGACTTCTTTCCGTCTCTCATTCTGCCTGATAGCCAGTAGATGTCATCTGCCTAAAGAGAAACACTGTTGACCTGTGGTACTTCTGCTTCTAGGGCTCGGCATACTTCCTTGAACTTTCAATATGTTTTTGAAAAATACACAAAATCCATCCTTTCTCATGCTCTCTGCAGAGCCTTAGGTGCTAGGCTGGGATGGAAATGGTAGGGAAGGAGCCTAGTAGCAAATGTGTAAAGTTTTGATTAATACCAATAAATATCAAAATACAAGCAATGCAGGCAAAACAAAAGAAAAATATTTGCATATTGAAAACAGTAAGGACAAATAAAAAATATTGTTAAAATTTGTTTCTTTAACATAGACATTTTTCAGTGGGTTTTTTTCTTTCAAAAAATAAAACATTCAATCTTAAGGAACACAGACATATAAGAAAAAATATGATAAAAGGACAAAAATCAGGGAAATGTGGAAGAGAATGAATATATTCTCTTTTAACATATTTAATGTTACCATAGTTGTATCTGTGAAACAGAAGCATTTTAATTCAACAGTGAGTACATTTTACTTCAAAACCGTGTATCACATTTTAAACAGTAAAATACAAATAGTTAAAAATATAACACGATTCAACAACTGACCCAGAGCCCTCTGATTGCCTGTTTTCTCCAACAGCATGACTCTTGACGTGTTAGTAAGATTATCCAGGAGTAGCAGCATTGTGTCACTGAGCAAAGGGCGAGGAACTGAAGATCCATTCTGATGACAAGTTTATTTTAGAAAAGAAAAGTACAGTTCAAAATCGGAGGCAAGAATTGCAGACCATATAGGATGAAGGTGGGAGAAAGTTGGCTTTGCCGTGCTCAGGTCTTCAGAGGCCTTTGACCTGCCGGAAGCTGTCACTTTTCAGGTGTCGTGGGGAGATGACCACAGCCCATCAGTGACGGGCAGCACCCCCCAGGATGATGCGCCCCACACGCGAAGTGCAGGTGAGTATTTAACATACTTTGAGCTGTAAGAATCACTCCTAAAATGGCACTTAATACGACTAATAGTAGACAGTGCAGAAGCCAGCTCTTTATTTGTTTGCTATGAATGAATGACTTTAAACCAGGCTTGTTGAACAGTTCAGTGTAGCTGACAGTTGAAGGTTTAACATGAATGCAGAGCAGACCATGTTAAAATGTGGCATTGTCCCAAAGTACAGAATAACTAAGACATCCTACGTTTAGCAGCACCTTTTTGTAACAGTAACTTAAGTGAGCAGTAGAGAAAGAGCAGAGGAAAGGCTGAAATGGGTGTGACGAGAAAGACACAGAACTATTCAGAACTTTTCCAGCATTTTCTAGGTTAACTACAACAATCATGATTCTACGACTGAGTCTGTTAAGATTAAACCTTTGCTGTGTGAAAAGACTAGAATTTTACATTCCACAAGTCAGTGAATATCCCATGGTCCTTGGGATTATTTCTTCAGTTACATATTTAGTCCACACCGTTTACACATATGCCCACTCTACAGTTTTCACATAAGCGTGCTCTTTTGTCAAATCCTGCAACAGAGATTTTGCGGAATACTAGTGTGGACTAGTGTGTTTCACAGTAAAGTGAGAAACGAAGAGTCCAGGTCAGAATTTAAAAAATGGAATCCGTTAGCGTGATTCTTTGAAAGGGATTAATGGTAGCAGCAAAGAAGATACATACCAGTTAGACTTCAAGAATCTACACATTCCAAAGCCATGAACTGGGATGAAACTTCGTATAGGAAGGGTCGGGGCTGGCGATCATTGATGTGGTACCGTGATGGACAGCTGACTGGAAGTATTTTATAAAAGTAACTTTAGCTGGAATACGGTTTCCCAATGATATGAATACTTTACATCAAAAATTTATATATTATGCCTACTGTTCTTATATTCAATAAATAAAGGTATGTCAACAGCACAGAGCTAATTAACAAAGAGATTGAGGGAAATGGTTCCTATATTAGCTGATAAAACACTATATATGTTAACTCATTTTTACAACTCTGAGTTTTCTTTGGGGGAGAGGAATAAGGAGTTAGATGTGAAACAGTTGTACTTATAAAGGTCCAAGATATATTTGGCAAGAACCTGGAATAATCAAAGAAGCGAAACAAAAAATAGCTTAACTTATTTAACAAAATAATAATTTTTAATGTCCAGGTCTGAAGGTAGGCAGTCAAGACAGGCGTTTTCCAGGGACAGACTTCAAGTGCCAGGTACTTGCACGCCTAATACTGTCTGTCTTACCTGTCCAGTCTTAACTGGACAGACGGACACTTAGGAGAGACAGGGAAGATTTCAGGCTCAGCGTGACCACCACCTCGTGGGCCGCGTTGGGCGGTGTCCCTGACGCAGGGCCACAGCATCTTCTGGCTTCCCCTCAGAGCAGGTGTCCGACGCAGGAAAACCTCAACGTCTCGTTCACTTCAAGTCACCTCCTTTTGCCCTGATTTCTTGCGAAGAGCAGAAGCTTTGGTTATAAGAAGCACTTCGAGGTTGTGACGGACAGTGAAAGTGTCGGAGCGGGGGGAACACAACGGGCACGGCGGGCGAGGCGAGGTGAGGAGACGGGGGGAGTCGGGAGCATCTGTGTAAACACTTCTCTCTCAGACGAGAGGTCGTCGGACATTTCCAGTGAAACACTCATCACAGTGGCCCGTGTGGCCCCTCTCCAGGAGCCAGCGGGGGGCAGCTCTCCGGGGCGTTCCCTCTGGCGGCACGTGCCCTCCTGGCCCCTGACGGCTCGGCGGGCCACAGCGGCGCAGCGAGCCGCGGAGCCAGGCAGGTGGACGCCTCGGCCCTGGGCTGGCCGCCGCTGTCGTCAGCGTGCACGCCCGTCACTGGCTCGTGTGCACGCGGCTCCCAGACTCCAGTGCCGTGACCTGAGACACTGGCTACGCAGGACGTGGCCGTCACAATCAGTGTGAACGGCACGGAGCGGAGCAACCCTTGGAGTTTGGTTATATTTCCCAGAATTTATGGTCACAATGATTAACGTACAGGGATGGAGGAACATTCAGAAATCAAACCTTTTCAAGTCAGGCAGTCACACGTATTTACAGTATGTACAGACTCTCTACTAGAACGGGAATAGGTGTCTAGACGACGTTATTACAAATTTCCTGAAGGTGGGCATTTCTAGTCCCTGTAATTCAGAAAGCAAATCTGCTGGCTTGGCATTAAGACTCTGAAATAGTGCGATCAAACTGATATATATATATATATATATATATATATATATATATATGTGTATATATATATATAATATATAATTATCATAAGAAGGTGTTTGCAGAAATAACATTTACAAACTGTCTATACAGTACACAATGCTAGTACATGGAAAATAGATTCTGACTTTGATCCCCTTGGTGTAAGGCAAGACAGTCTGTCCCCAAGTTTAGTCAGCCAGAGGTACAAGCGAGAAACAGTGGTCCACGGGTGACTATGCAAATCAGGCGCCTACATATTAAAGGTCGGGAGAACCAAGCGATTCCACTTTTTACGTGGGCTGCTTGATTCCGGCCCGCTGGATACATCAACCACATTTTCGAAAACATCAGCTATGCTCCTTAAAATCCTGATGCCACCTGGATGGCAACAGATGATATTGTTCAAGTGGCAGCGATCCTAGACAGTTTTCAAAGTGCAGTAGACAACCAGAGGACTGCAGCCTTTCCAGGCGAATTTATATAGCACTTACTTACAAAAGGAAAATAAAAAGTATATTAATACTCTATTTCATGCTGTTGCTATCCAAGCAACAGCAGTACAAAATATACAAGACAGATCACATATGATTGCAATGTAGACCCCCAAGATGGAGTTGGAGGGTGGTGGTATACAAGACTTAAAAATAAGAAAACCAACGACACAAAAGGGCAAAAGTCACTGGCGGATGTAAACCTCCCTGTTCCAGTCCCCAGCCTCATGCCGTCTCCTGGACACCCCTTCCCCCTCCCTGTCACAGCAGCGATCCTTGGATTTGTGGCGGCTCCACTGTTTGTCGTCCTCGTTGTGGTCCTGCTCTCGATCCGGGTCCCGGGAGCGGTGCCGAGACTCCCTGTGTCTGCGCTCCCCACCCCCGTGGGGTTCCTCTCTGTGGCTGTGATCTCGGTGCGGGGCGCAGTGGTCTGCATGTTCGTGGGAATAATCTTCCTTGGGCTCCGCGTATGCGGAGTCGCGACTCTCCTGCGTTTCTGAATCCAAGGTCTCCTGCCTGGAGAGGCCGCGGCTGGCCCCGCTGCGATGGCTGTGGTGCTGGGGTTTCTTGACTGGGTCTGGGCAGGGTTCTTCTTCAGCTTGGGAAGCAGAATGGGTGGCGGCCGCGCGATCCGTCCTCGGATCCCCTTGAGACGCCTGGAGGCGAAGGAGCAAACACAGGCCTCAGCCAAGGTCGGGGTCTGGGGAACTGTCACAAAAGCAAGTGTCTAGTCCCTTTTCACAGTCTCTAAAGTGCCGAAATGAAATCCGACCTAGCTCGGGTGCTTAATGTGTGCGATAACATCCAGTAGCATTTATATTGTATTGGACTTTCTGTTAATTTGTAAGCGCCTAGAACAGCACAGAGTAACTTTACAAATTTTTTTAAAATGAATGAATGAAGGAGGGAGGGCATTCTTTTATATGTTCTCTTGTGGTTCAAATATAGGTCCCTGAGATCTGTCTACACATGGGTGGACACTTAACCACCTCTGCTCGGATACAGGTGGGAAGATTAAAAATTCTTAGGATGTTGGCTTTAAGGGAAAAAAATGATAAAATGTCAAATGCTTAAGTGGCACTTACTGAGAGACCAGCAGTGTTATGAGACTGTCACGTATACTGACTGATTAAATACAACAACCCTGTAAGCCAATCTCATGAGAAAAGTCACGTGACAGCCCCACAAGGTAGGGTCGTTAGTATTCCTGAGGCAAAGGGCAGGTAAGGATTTTATCCAAGATTAAAGCCCTGGGAAGGGGTGGAGAGGAGAGGGAATTGAACCCAGGTAGTCTGAGTCCACAGTCTGTGCTGCCGGCCACATAGAAAGTTCCTCTATGCTGGCCCGAACAGAATATGGGGAGAGCGGATTTTACGGTTTATAATACAGTAAGTCCCCTACCTACGGACCTTCAGGTTGTGAACTTCCAAAAGATGCAAACATAGCTTTGCGTGTCAAATCACTAAGTTAGATCATGTGTCTGGCGTACGTTGTCAGGTGCGTGCATCCTCTGCCAGTGGTTGTGCTTTTGTGTTCTTTACCGTATAGGGTACGGTGGTACCGTATCTTTATTTCAAGCTCAGGATGGTCGGAAGCGAGCGTAAAAGCAGTGGTGACCTAGCGGGTACGACTGTCCTTTTTCAAGGGACTGTACTGTAAGGTTAAAAATGTTTTATGTTTTGTTTGTTTCTTCTGTATTATGTGTGTGCAAAGTATAATAAACCTGTCACGGTACAGTACTATATAGCCGATTGTGTTAGTGGGCAGCCTAGGCTAACTGTGCTGGACTTACGACTGCCTTCTCGGAACTCGTTGGTATATGGGGGACTTACGGTACTTCATAGGATGCTGTTTACACTCCTCTTATAGGCGCACAGCTCACGCTGGAGACACTTAAGGTACTCGGTGTTCCATCTCATTCTGGACAGGGCTGCTCGACTGGAACGAGCACCGCCCCGGAGCCCTGGACCCCAGTGGCGCAAGCGCTGCTCACCTGTGAGCTGGGGGCCAGAGTGGGGCTGATGGGCAGGGTCGAGGTGGCCAAGGTCCGGCTGAGGAGCGGGTCGGGGCCACTGCTGCAGGGCGGGTGGGCGGCCTTCCAGTAGGCCTCCAGGTAGTCGGCGAGGTGCTCGCAGGCGTCCTCGAGCTGGTTCTCGTCCAGAATCACATCGAACAGCTCCTGCAGGAGCAGACAGTGCAGACGGCGTGCTTACGGCGGCCAGGGTACCCCGGGCGCCTTGCCCGTGCTGCCCCCGGGCCTCCCACACGCCAGGAGCACGAAGGGCTCCTCTCTTCGTAGGGGCTGACCACCCGCTATGGCCTCACCGCTTCGCTGTGTGAGTGACCAGGAGTGACCAGGTGTGATAACAGTTGTTAGGGGCACCAGAGGAAAGTTGCCCGTAGTGAAAAAAAGGAATTGATCCTATGTTAGGGGCGAGATGTACAAAAGAAAATGAGAATACAAGCCAGAGACTATGAAAAGCTGAACCTTGGAAACGACTGAGGCGAGGTGAGGATGTGAGGAAGCCGAAGCCACTGACTGGATGTGGCCCAGACTTCAGAGTAGTTCAGAGTTCTTACAAGTGTAATGTGCTCCCGGCAATTAGAAGTGGGTCTGAGCCCAGTTTTTAAGGCTTCTGATATACCTTCATTTAAAACAACAAAGCCAGAACAAAAGCCGGAAGATACAGGCCAAAGCGTGGTACGCAGAGCAGGGGATTCGCGGTAGGATGTGTTCAGGTGTCAGAATCTGGTGACTGAGTGCTGTAGAAATGGTCTCAGATCAATTTCTTAGACGGTAATGAAGAGCCAGCAACTCGCTCCCTGAGTGAAGTGAATCATAAACCAACCCCAAACAGCCATCTTTTCAACCAAAGTTTTGAAACAATGATTGTGTTTCATTGAAGATGACTACTGAGGTGTTAGATTAACAAAGCGAGGTCACCACGGAACACACCGTAGCTGTTCGTAAGCGACGACCATGACCTAGACAAGTGCTCGTGGTAAGAGGTAGACCGTTCCCGTCTTTGGGAGGAAACCCACCGTTAATGGGCAGGGTTCTCTCCCTGGACAGGCCTTTACCTGTCTGTCTGGTTTTTGTTAACAGAATGCGGGTGTGAAGCCTTCAAGTGGATTGTACTGCATAGAGAGACTTACCGGAGGGCACTGAGCCAGCTTATCTGCTGCTACCATCTGAACATTGAGGTGTTTAGCTTGAGATTTCCCTCGAGATTTTATTAACCTTTGTAAAACCTGTAAAAGACGAGATTCTTCAACTGGGGTATATCTGCACTCAGGTAGACAAGGTTCATTATTCGTTCCTTTTTCCGGTGTCCTCTGCATGCAGCACTGATGGTGTACAAATAGATTACGCTAGAAAACAGAATCTTCAAGATGATCAGCAAAATTAACACGTTGACATAAACCTCAGTCGCAAGCTTCATAAGTCACCAGCGTGGAGATTTTTCTGAGTCTTTTTCAAGGCTAGCAGTTCTCAAACTCTGTCTTATGATTTATGTTTTTAAAAACTGTGGAGAACTCCCAAGAGCTTTTTATGTGAACTGTAAATAGTTATATATTAGAAACTAAAACTGAAAAATTCATTTAAGAATGATCAGTAACCTCTTATATGTTAACATGTCATTCATTCTGATAAAATAGCTAAGTTATTTGCAGGTTTCTCTACCGCCTGGCTCCACAGAAGACAGCTGCTGTGCCCTGCTTCTACAGTGAATCTGCTACGGTGTATTGTTTGAAACAGGCAAAGAAAATCCAGTCCCCTATAGATACGTAATTAGTAGCCTTTTCAGATAATTGTGGATATCTTTCTTTGATACTACAGTAAACAAGTGGTAGCTTTTTAAAGACTAGCTCTCATGTGGAATCTAAATCCCTATCACTCAATGAACTTTTCTTACTCTGTTACGTTAAATCCCATTGATCTGTCCTGAAATCTGAAGGACATGTCAGTTGTTCTTTCCAATAAAAATGGTGTTTCAGGATGAAAGTGGCTACTTCGGTTTATGACTTGAAGAATCACACTGGTACCTGCCCTCAAGAAAACGGACTTCGAGTACGTAGCTAAAGAACTTGAAGTGTACTTCCTTAAAAAGGTTTGTACTGAAGAGTCAAAATTTAAGCATTTTTACTACTTCATCAGGACATTCTTAAGTGAAACTGGGTTGTGTGGCTTTTTTTTTTTAACCTGGGAGTGCATGGGGAGGGAGAATGCCACAGCTGCTACTGCTACTGTGGTCTTGATTCCTGCTTAGACATCACCCAGTGCTGCTTCTGCACTGTTGGTGCAAAGGTCAAACCAGTGAAAAAGGGGGAGGATGTCTGAGTATTAGATTATGCTTAGATAATAATCATGGAAATGGTTCTGACCTCATGGACCCTCTGAAAAGTGTTTCAGAACCTCCCCCACCAGGAATCCATGGACCACACTTTGGGAATCACTCACTCTCCTAAGCCATGAAACTCATCATCATGCTTATGTGAATCTTAACAATTCTCGGCTACCACGTCTCTCTTCAGACCCTTTGTGATGGATAAAGACACAGCCCGTTTCTAATTGGAAAGCAGACTATAAATACACATTTTAGTAAAGTTCCATTACAGAGCAAACAGTAACCACCCTACTTACCTTAGGAGAAGAAATCTTGACATATACTATAATAGGGGCCAGAGAGGTTTTACTAAGCTGGGCTGGATGATTAATAGTATCTGCATCAAGGACCACCAGTTGCAATGTTCTTGCAAGTTCAAAAATCCTTTCAATTTCACTCTGAACTTCCGCTGTAAAAGGTTAAGCAGAGTTTGATTACTTTACAGCATTTTTAAACCAGATTGAGACAAAGTAAAACGGTACTCAGGTAGGTGAGGTTGCTGTCTACAGGCAAGAGAGCTGGTAACAGGTGTCCTTTGGAGAGAGCCGTTCCTTCACAATACCTCTAGCATTTAGGGAATTCCTCTCTCAACCAGACATCTAACACAATGTCTGTGAGAGTCAACGTTTCTGGCTCTCTGTGCTGACATGTTTTTGGTGCTATAAAACTTCACTCCATGAAGTCATTTCATTAAAATGTTGTGAAATAGAAACTTGAAGAGAGGTCTTCCCTGTGTGTGTTTCTGACCGCTCTAGCCTAGCACCCATCACCAGCCTTCCTGTCACTGCACGGGCTTCTCAGTGTTTATATGCCACCTATTGGTACGCCTTCTGGAGATGATTGAGAGTCTAGAGATGCTTATTACCAAGCTGAACTACAACAGAAAACAGGAGAGATTTTCAGAGTGTTACAACAAACTTCTCCAAAAACACACTTCTCATATTTTCCACCAACAAAAGAACAGCCCTGTAACATTCATGCTTTAAAAGGGCGGTTATATATTAGAGGCAGCATTACAGGAATAAAAACTATATAAACATCCAAAAAATCTACTTGAATGCGAAAGAAATTTCATGCATTTCATCTGCTTCTCCATTTCTGTACTACTGCTGTCCAGTACGGTAGCCACAACCCTCATATGCCTGTGGAGCTCCTGAAGTGTAGCACATGTGAATGAATGAATAAATTTTTGAAATTTAATTTAAATAAGAGTTAAATAGCCAGAAAGTACTTTACTAGACATCATAGGTCTATAAAGCATAATATGTATTTTACAGTGCCCACCGCAGTCATGAAGGGCCAATTCCATGAGATTCCTAGACCTACAGAATACCATTTAATTCCTCTTATGCATTTGCATCCATGCAGAAGATTCCTGGAGATAATTTTAACTAGTACATTATTCCAGAAAAGGCAGGTCACTGTTGTCTGCCTCACAATATGTTATGACTAGAGGCCTTTCATTTAACCTGGGTGTCTTTAAAATCAGGGCCCAAACCACTTGAGATACTGGCTTTAAAATAATATTTGGTCACATTACCACCCATGACATAGTTTTGCTAAAAGAAAAAAACAAACCCGTTAAGCTTCTGGATCTATCAGTTTATAAGAAATACAGGGAACAGACATATATAAACTACGCCCGTGTAATGCAGTTAGCAAAATTCACTCTCTGAAAACCCTGCAGAATAAGTGACCCAGTTTCTTCAAAAAACAAGGAAATAAAAAAGATCTATGGAAAACGAGATTAAGAGATTTAAGAACCTAGGAAACATTCGCAATGTATGGACTTTATGTGGATTCTGATTCAAACAAATAGTAATTGATACATTTATAATGCATAAAGTAAGTGGATAAAATGTTTATATATAAATGCTTATATATATAAGATGTATGTGTGTATATGTATAATACATGACAGCTGGGAAATGATACATGGCTGAGTGGCAACCTGATATTTGGGATGTACTGTTAAGGTCTGGCGATAATGGTGATATGGTTTAAATAAAAAGAGTCTTCAATGTTTAGAAATACATACTGAAACATTTACAGATAACAACATATGATGTCTGGGATTAGCTTCAAAATAATTCAGAGACAGGAGAGGAAGGCAGGGGGAAGACTGGAAATGAAACAAGATTGGCCATGAATAGATGATAGTTGAAACTAGGTGATGAGTACCTGAGGTTTCCTATAACATTCTTTACTTCATATATATATTGGAATTTCCTTAAACAACAGTTTTAGAAATCATTCATAATAGTGTTCTAAAACATTACTGACACTCTTATTTGCTCTCTTTTCTCATGCTCCTTAAAATTTTTTTCCAATATAACCTTGCTTCTCTGTGCCCTATAAATGTTTTCACAGCCACTGATCCCCAACAGTCAAGTTCCGATCTAAGTTAATATTTACTGTAAGCATTAAGAAATTTGATTAGTCTACGGCCAGCACCACACTCCATGGAAATGCTGAAAGCTTTTCCTCTAAGATCAGGAACGACACAGGGATGCCCACTCTCACCACTTCTTTCAACATAGTATTGAAAGTCCTAGCCAGAGCAATTTGGCAAGAAACAAAAGGCATATAAATTGGAAAGGAAGTAAAACTCTCACTGTTTGTAGATGACATGATAGTATGTACAGGAAACTCTTAAAGACTCCACCAAAAGACCGTTAGAACTAATAAATTCAGTAAAGTTGCAGGATACAAAATTAGCTTACAAAAATCTGTTGCGTTCCTATACACTAATAATGAACTACCAGAAAGAGGAAGGAAGAAAACTATTATTTACAAATTGCATCAAAAAGAATACCTAGGAATAAATAAAACCAAGGAGGTGAAAGACCTGTACTCTGAAAACTGTAGGACACCGATGAAAGAAACTGAAGACACAAATAAACAGGTATTCCACGCTCATGGATTGGAAGAATTAATATTGTCAAAATGTCCATACCCAAGTGATCTACAGATTTATTGCAATTACTATCAAAAATCTAATGGCATTTTTCACAGATACAGAACAATCCTAAACTTTGTATGGAATCACAAAAGACCCCAAACAGCCAAAGCAATCTTGAGAAAGAAGAACAAAGCTGGAGGAATTATGCTTCCTGACTTCAAACTATATCACAAAACTATAATAAAACAGTATGGTACTGGCGTAAAAACAGATCCATAGATCGGTGGAACAGACTAGAAGAGCCCAGAAGTAAACCCATGCATATATGGCCAATTAATTTATGACAAAGGAGCCAAGAATATACAGTGGGGAAAAGGACAGTCTCTTCAATAAACTGTGCTGGGTGAAAACGACAGCCATGTGCAAAAGAGTGAAACTGGACCACTGTCTTACACCATACACGAAAATCAGCTCACAAAATGGATTAAAGGCTTAAATGTATATCCCAAAACCATAAAACTCCTAGAAAAAAACAAAGGTGGTAAGCTCTTTGACATTCGTCTTGGCAATGCATTTTTGGATTTGACACCAAAAGCAAACACAAGAAAACCCAGAGTAAACAAGTGAGACTACATCAAACTAAAAAGCTTCTGCACAGCAAAGGAAACCATCAACAAAATGAAAAGGCAACCTGCCAAATGGAAGAAAATATTTGCAAGTCATATACAGGCGTACGTCAGAGATACTGCAGGTTTGTTTTCGGACTACCACAATAAAGCAAGTCACATGAACTTTTTGGTTTCCCAGTGCATATAAAAGCTGTGTTTACACTAAACTGTAGTCTATTAAGTGTGCAAAAGCATTGTCTTATAAAATCAGTGTACACACCTTAATTAACAAATACTTGATTGCTGAAAAATGCTAACCATCATCTGACCCTTCAGAGAGTCACAGTAGTAACGAAGATCACTGATCCCAGATCACCGTAGCAAATGTAATGAAAAAGTTTGAAATATTGCGAGAATAAGCAGAATGTAACACAAAGACATGAAGCGAGCAATGTTAGAAAAATGGTGCCAACAGACCTGCTCAAGGCAGGGCTGCCGCAAACCTTCAATTTGTGAAAAACACAACATCTGCAAAGTGCAATCAAATGAAAAGCACAATAAAATGAGATATGCTTGTATAGGATGAGTTAATTTCCAAAATATGTAAAGAACTCTTACAGCTTAATAGCAAAAAACCAAACAGTCCAATGAACAAATGGGAAGAAGACCTGAATAGACATTTTTCCAAAGACGACTTACAGATGGCCGACAGGTATATGAAAAGGCGCTCAACATCACTAACCATCAGGGAAATGCAAATCAAAACCCCAATGAGATACCACCTCACACCTGTTAGGGTGGCTATCATCAAAAAGATAATATAACAAGCACGGTGGTGATAATGTGGACAAAAGGGAGCCCTCCTGCACTGTTGGTGGGAATGTGAACTGGTGCTGTCACTATGGAAAATGATGTGGAGGTTCCTCCAAAAATTAAAAATAGAACCACCACGTGATCCAGTGATAGAATCTTGACGGAAATGTGGAATCGGAAAAGAAAAAAAAAGCATAGGTAAAAAGAACAGGCTGGGGGTAGCCAGAGGTGGGAAGTGGGGGGTGGGTGAGGGTGGTCAAAAGCACACAGCATGGTGACTATAGTTACTAATATCGTATATTTGGAAGTTGCTAAGAGAGTGGATCTTAGGAGTTCTTCTCACAAGAAAAAAACTTGTACCTGTACGTAAACTTGTAACTAGACTTCCTGTGATCATAACACAATATATACATGGGTCAAGTCATGTTGTATACCTGAAACTAATCTAATGGTATGTCAGGTATGTCTCAAAAAAAAAAAAGAAATTTGATCACAAAGATTTTCATCCATGTACTCAGTTAATAATAACGGTTAATCACAGAGTCCCACACCTTAAAAAAACTTCCTTTTTCTTAGCAGTTTGAGTCCTATGAAAAAAAAAGATTATAAATGTAATGTTTGTTCACTGCATAAAATCTGAGTAACAGATAAACATAAAAGAAAATAATCCATTATCTTATTATGTATACAAAATTACTTTATCAACAAATGTCAAGTGCTTAATATATGTATCATGTATATATGTGTATATATATGCAAATATTTATATCTTCTAGTATTCTTACATACACAAATATCTTAACACTTTTTAAATTAAGGGGGGAAATGAGATATTTAAAAATTTAAAGGAGATTTTTTCAGAATCCCAGTGCAACATATTAGTAAGTAAACCTTAAAAAAAGATGACCAATAAATTCTGAAGAAAATACTTTTAACTTCCAAGTAAAAATGATGCTTCAAAAAGAAATGTATCTGTACTAGCGGTTTTTCTTTGACAGAGTACATCATGCTTAGAACTTATTTCAAAAAAGAAATGTCAAAGACAGCTGATGTTCATTTCTGAAACCGAAAAGCCTTATTGACCTGTCCAAATCCCAATCACTTAACAGCCGTTGAATTAAAACTGGTGCTGATACTATGGAAAACAGTATGGAGGTTCCTCAAAAAGCTAAAAATAGAGTTGCCATATGACCCTGCAATCCAACTCCTGGGCATATACACAGACAAAACTATAATTCAAAAAGAGACATGCGCCTCTATGTACATAGCAGCACTACTCACAATAGCCAAGACATGGAAACAACCTAAATGCCCATCAACAGATGAATGGCTAAAGATGTGGTACATATACACAATGGAATACTACTCAGCCATAAAAAAGAATGAAACCATGCCATTTGCAGCAACATGGATGGACCTAGAGATGATCATACTAAGTGAAGTGAGTCAGAAAGATAAAGACAAATACATATGATATGACTTACATGTGGAATCTAAAATATGACACATGAACTTTTCTAGGAAACGGACTCACAGAACAGACTTGCAGTTGCCAAGGGGGAGGGGGTGGGGGAGGGATGGACTGGGAGTTTGGGATTAGCAGAGGCAAAGTAGTGTATGTAGGATGGATCAACAACAAGGTCCTCCCGTTACAGCACAGGGAACCGTATTCAATATCCTGTGATAAACCGTAATGGAAAAGAATATAAAAAATGTACATGTATGTATAACTCAGTCACTTTGCTGTACAGCAGAAATTAACACAACATTGTTAAATCAACTGTACTTCAATTAAAAAAAAACTCAGAGCTCAGAAACAATCATGTTTTCTGGAAGATGAGAAAGAAGGGAAGTGCGTTCGTTTGGAAAGACATGTCTATAATTGAACAATACTGTAAAAACAGAGGCGGTTGTTACACTTCGTAGCTAGCGTTGGACGACATCCAAGCGGTCAGTCGAGAATTAATAAGACTTGCGATGGCTCTGGTATCAGTGATGTAATGGTAATTCCAACGCCATTTCATAATCACTAAGCACAGAATTCTAGTTTTGACAAGTTCCTTACTTATCCTGAAAAACGAAATCTGTAAAGCCCTCTCTCTAAGCTTCTTTTCCTTTCCGCAGGCCCAGGGAGGTCTGCCTCTGGGCACCCAGTCCCAAGCACCAAAATGGCTTCCTCACTTCATAGAGTGTGTGATCCTTGGGTAACAGGCTTCATTTCTTGGAGCTCCCTAAGTGTTCTTCTTTGGAAAATGGAAATGAGGGACTAAGTGAATCAACATGCAAAGCATTTATTGTGGTGCCTGGCCCACAGTAAATACTTAACAAATGTCAAGTATTGCTTTGTGCCTACCTCTGTTAACATTTATTGCATTGCATTTTGATGATATGATTGAAAACTTTTCCGACAGGCAGTGAACTGACAGAAAACTGGCAACAGTACATAATTACTTCCATTCCTTCCGTCAGTACAGTACTTGGTACACGCTTGGCACTCAAAAACTGTGTTGAAAGAATGAATTAAAAAGGCAAAGAAAAAATATAATCATTTAATATATATATAATGTAACTTTTTTTTGCCTTTTTAATTGACTATATATGTATTAGGTAGAAGCTGTTGTAGAAAAAAATTCATTAAATAAATCTTCAAAAACATGAATGATGAATTTGACTGCCAAAATATATTCAGATGAAGAACTCCCTTTGGGTAGAAATATTGCTATAGCTGGGCCATTGGAGCAATCTTGTGGAATAAAAAGTGCTAATTTATGAAGACAGACATAGCTACGCTGGTAATGGATAGGTCACGAGGAGGGAAGAAATGAGATTCAAAAGATCAACAGTCCCGTAAATTCCACATCGCATCGATTTGCAAGGCTAGTTTTAGAGTCTATCATCCGCCCTTCATTCTCCATCAATTATTTTTTTCTCTTCCTCAGAGAAAGCAGAGATGTAATTAGCATCACGACACTGCTCAATGGACAAAATCCTGGACTGGTAGTCGGGACACCCAGGGTCTAGCTTTATTCGTTAGTAGGTGCCTCACCCACACCACACAGGTCCCTTCACTTCCGATGGCTCTCAGATCCTTCACTGAACAGTGATGGGCTTGAACAAGATCGGTAGTTCTCAGACTCTGGCATATGGTAGAATCACCAGGCAGCCTTGTTAAACCAGAGATTGTAGGGTCCCACCTCCAGAGTTCCTGATTCTATAGGTTTGGATGGGGCCTGAGAATGTTCAGTCTTCACTAATGCCCCCATGATGATGGTGCTGTTGATCTGGAGACCACACCTGAGGACCAAATAAGGGGTGCTCTCTCTGGTGTGTCATCCCCGTTCCACAGTCCCTGGTGCTACCAACATAAGTGATGAACTTTCCTTTAATCGATGCTTCTGTTGAGATAACTGTAGGTTCGCAAGCAGTTGTAAGAAATAACAGAGAACACTGTGCCCTTTACCCAGTTATCCTCAGTGGGAACATCTTGCAAAACTAGTGCGATATCACAACCAGGACATTAATATTAATACAATCCACCCATCTTATTCAGATTTCCCCAGTTTTATGTACTCATCTGTGTGTGTGTGTGTGTGTGTGTGTGTGTGTGTACTGAGCTCTATGCAGTTTTATCATGTGTAGGTTCCTATATCCATCACCGCAGTTTAGAGACAGAACAGTTCCATCAGGACAAGGTGAAAGAGACAGACTTTTAACAAATTATCTCTGCTGACTCCTCAACTGCACTAAAAACATTTACCAAGCTGTAAACATTATCATCTGACCACCTAGTTGCTAATATACAAAGTAAATGCCTTCCCCTGCTCCCTGTGTGTTATCTGTCAGTTACAGCTGTTGCCGCGTGCACGGCTAAGTCTAGCTTCACTTCCTTTACTGTCAGTTACAGCTGTTGCCGCGTGCACGGCTAACTCTAGCTTCACTTCCTTTACTCTCATTTGCTGATATTTTCCCACTTTCAGTACATAGTTTTTGCTATCGTGTGACACAAGTAGATCCCACAACTGCACAGTTGTGTACAAACGGGTGCAAAGATGTAGCATAGTTTCCTAAACTGATTTGTCCCTGGAAAATTGCTTGGGGTAAAACCAAGCCACAGTTCGCAGACAGTATAAAGTTGGGCAGATTAAAGAAACTCTGAGGTGAATTATTTCATAAAGCAATAAGTATCTGAGTTTATTAGTTTTAAAAGTTTGGATTTGGAATTGGCAAATAACTGTATTACCAAGCCCTTTACTATTTTAATTTAAATAATATTTTTGCTTCTAAGACTATAATGTAATTTATGTGCATAGCTAATGTAGATATTTTAAATTATGATGCTTGACCAATATTGCAACTGAGAAAAAAGGTGAAAAGTTTTATGAGCCCATATAAAGACATCTATACAGGCAAGGAAGTCCTGTACCACTCCCAAAACCTGAGTATGTACTTAAAGCTACAAAATTTTCAGGTTTTTTTCCTTCATGTCACACAGTGGTACATTAGCATAATCAACTCCAAATGCAACATAGTATACTTCTGTTTATGCAATGAAAGTTTTCTAAAATCTCATGTATAAAGCAAATTTTTACCTATCAAATTATATCTTCAATATACAGGATCTTTCATCCTTTCATAAAAGAAATAATTGCTATAATTGATCTTGTCTATTAAATTTGAGGTCAATTTTCTCAAACTTAATTTTTTACTAAATGTATACAAGAAAACGATGCTTTTGAAGTAAGCTCCCTGGGACTTCCCTGGTGGTCCAGTAAGACTCTGTGCTCCCAATGCAGGGGGCCTGGGTTCCATCCCTGGTCGGGGAACTAGATCCCGCGTGCCGCAACTCAGAGGTCACGTGCCACAACTCAGAGCTCGCATGCCACAACTAAGAAGTGCACATGCTGCAACTAAGATCCCGCGTGCTGCAACTAAGACCTGGGGCAGCCAAAACAAGTAAATATTAAAACAAAAAATAAAGTCCCCCAGTTTGCCCCTACCTGCCCTTGGGTTGAAAGAACTTCCAGGATAATAAGTAATGCTTGAAAGAATAAGTTCTTAGCAGTGGTTTCTGCCCCCAAACTCAGTGTCTGGTTTACCTTTCCTCCAGCATACACCTTCCAGCAGTTCACAAACACTGGAAAATAATTTGACTTAGATCTTTGAAATGCTAATACTCTTTAAAAATAAAGCAACATTGCAGAGAACTTATTGTGCAGACTGAGGAAAACATGCTACATAGAAACTGGTTTAAAGGGTAAGAAAAACTGACTTCAATAAAAGCAAAGATTGGAGTGTTGATACTTTAATACAGACAGTTTATCCTCTTATGGGGCAATATAGCAGCAATAATTCTCTTCCCTCCCCCCCCCCAACTTTAATATATCCTTAATGTCAGCACAACTACAGCTTAAAAGAATACCACGATAGAGAATAACTTGTTTTCTCTGGAGAAAATACAGATTTGTGATGTACAACAAACACTGAATGCAAAGCCATTTTCCAAGTTTGCATAAACACAGAGGACAGAAAATCAAGGTGTGGCGCGTTCGGGGAGAGGGGCAGTGTCAAGGTGTGACTACCCACTTATCCCATATATTTTTACTAAGCACCTACTTTGCGCCAGTCAGTGTGGGGTGTACCGGGGAAGCAATAATGAGCCAAAAGAGACCCAATCTCTGAGCTCACAGGGCTTATCATCGCGTGGGGGAGACAGGCATCAACGATGCACTCACGCAGTGAGGGTAACATGGCAGCCCTTCCCGTGGTTCAAAGGGGGAGTCAGGTGAGGAGGGAACGGCAGGTGCCAAGGCTCCGCGGCAGACAAAGGACTGAGTGAAAGGCAATGTTATGGATTGAATTGTGTGTCTCCCCTCCCACCAAATTTCCTGTGTTGAAGTCCCAACCCCCAGTACCTCAGAATGGAACCCTATTTGGTGATAGAGCCTTTCAAGAGGTAAAGTTAAATGTGGTCCTACAGGTGGGCTCGTATCCATGTGACTGTATTTGGCCACAGGGCCTTCAAAGAAAATGAGGCCAGTAGGATAGGGCAAGCTACATCAGTACGACTGGTGTCCTCATAAGACGAGAGGGATAGAGAGAGAGACCAGGGAGGTGCAGACAGGAGAGGTCACGTGAGGACACAGTGAGAGGGTGGCCGTCGGCAAGCCAAGGAGAGAGGCCTCAGGAGAAACAGACCTGCTGACCCCTTGATCTTGAACTTCCAGCCTCTAGAAATGTGAGAAATAAGTTTGTTTCCGCCTCCTGGTCTGTATGATTTTGTTACTGCAGCCGTGGAAGGCGAGTGCAGACGGCATGGGTGAAGTGGAAGGAGTGAGGCAGAGCAGTGTGAGGTGAGGCTAAGAGCTGTGGACACCCGGGGTCCAGGTCCAGATCGAGGAGTTCTGCTGTCGTCCAAGAACAATGCAGAGACATTTACAGTTTGAAGCAGGGATGTGTCCGGAACAGATCTGCTCTTTGAAAAGATTTCTTCGGCTGTGGCATGAAGAACTAAGGGATCCGGGTCAAAATAGGTGTGAAGTACTCACGGTGCCTCGGGGCCCTTGGAATGGAGCAGTGGTGTAAACGCTGCATGTGATGAGACAGATGGGACAGAAATTCAGGAGGTGAAACTGACAAGACCTGGAGATGTGCTGGGGAAGGAAGTGCGGGTGCTCACGTATCAAGAGGGCCACAGAGTCTCCTGGTTCTCCAAACGGAGATGAGCATCCTGACTGTTAGAACTCAGATAAGAAACCCCGGGAAATTATCAGAATACAGGAAAGCTGATAAATTCTCTTTAGCATGTGCTAAGTTTGAGGAATACACAAGGCAACACCGTCAAGTAGGATGTATAACTCTGGAGTGGAAAGGCACTGTCCAGCTTGGGGTACAAACTGTGAGCTCTCTGCATATAGGAAGTAACTGGAGCGATCGGTATGAATAGTTTTGCTGAGAGAGGGGGACCAGAGAGAGGACCCGAGAGGGACAGTTAAGAACCCCTCACAGTCTAAAGAAGATGTGGTCTGTATGTATATATACATATGACTCAGCCATTAAAAAGAATGCAATAACGCCATCTGCAGCAACATGGATGGACCTAGGGATCATCACAGTGAGTGAAGTAAGTCCAAAAGAGAAAGACAGAGACCATACGATATCACTTCTATGGGAATCTAACGTACGACGCAAATGAACTTATCTACGAAACAGAAACAGACTCACAGCCATAGAGAACAGACTGTGGTTACTGAGGGGGAGGGGGGTGAGGGAGGGAAGGAACGGGAGTGTGGGATGAGCAGCTGCAAACTAACTGGTATATATGGGATGGATAAACAACAAGGTCCTACTGTGTAGCACAGGGAACTATATTCAATATCCTGTGAAAAAATATAATGGAAATATGGAAAAAAAGTATATATGTATAACTGAGTCACTTTCTGAACAGCAAAATTAACACTGTAAATCAACTCCATGTCAATAAAGTTAAAAAAAAAAAAAAACTCACATTCAAAAGCCACAGAGCATAAGCCTGCAAAAAAAGGAAAGGCAGGAGGGCCAGAATCGGTGCTGTTGAGGAATCCAAGGGAAGGGGTGCTTCAAGGAGAGGGGGACAGATGTCCTCCAAATGTCACTGCAACGTCACATAAAACAGACTGCAGTATGTCCACTGGACTAGTGACGGGGAGGTTACTGGTAACTTCTTTATAAACAAATTTGGAGCCAGCTGGAGAGTGAATAATAGTGACTGAAATGGGGACACTAAGTTTGGAAAACTTAGATATTTGGGGGCTGTGTTCAGCTGGGTGGTGGGGACAGAGAGAGAGGTCGAGGCCACTGAAGGGACTCCGTGGGTCAGGGTATTTTATGGCATTTAAAATTTTAAATGGAATTAAATTAATTATTGGAAAAAAATCCATAATTTAGGAAAAACCCCAGATGATAGCACCAAAACACTGAGAAGCTGGCAGGGGATAGGGAAAAGTGAATCTTCTTCTCCAACTGCTTTTCTTACAATGCTCATTTCTCACAATTCTATAGAAGCAGCTTTAAGTATGTTTTTATGTTAATTTAAAAATTAATGTGCAGTGGGGAACTCTCTGGTGGTCCAGTGGTTAGGTGCCTGCGTTCTCACTGCCAAGGGCCCGGGTTCAGTCCCTGGTGGGGGAACTAAGATCCCACAAGCCGCATGGCATGACCCAAAAAAAAAAAATGTGCAGTGAAATTGACTTTTTGAGGGGTATCCAGCTATATGGATTTTCGCACGAGTAAACATTTGTGTAACCTCCAATTCCATCGCTCCCCAAACTGCTATTCCTTTGTGCTCACACCCTCCCCCAGGTAACCACAGCTGTTTGTCACTAGAGTTTTGGCTTTTCTAGGACGTGGAACCATACCGTATTTGACCTTTCCAGACTGGCATCCCACCTCGGGGCCTTTGCACCTATCGCGCCCTCTGCCCAGAACTTCTCTCTTTTCTCAGGTAGCTGCAAGGGTAAAGAATTCACAGAAGATTCTGCTAAAATGGTACCTCCCCAGGGAGGCCTCGCCTGACTCCCCATATAAGGTCACACTGAAGTTTAGTTAATGAGGGACTGCTGGGGGAACAAAACTGGGTTCTATAAAGTATTATACTCATCACAGATAAGGGTTATTGTTTTCAACAGTTTCTCTATTTTTTACACAATATACTTCAGAGTTAACTAAAAAGTTTGACGTTAAAAGCCAGTCTCTCAAAGATCAAAGATCTCACACAACCATGAAAAAATTTGTAAGAATAGAAACCTAATGCCCAGTAAGTTACATGTGTAACAGCGATTAACCTAAAACTTCAAGCAGGTGCCAAACGGATGAAATAGTTGCCAAAGCTCTTTCACTTGATCAAATTAGTGCGCGGTAACGCACAGTGTTCAAACGCAACCTCGATCAAATCAGTGCGCGATAACTAACACACAGCGGTCAAATGCAACCCTGGAGACACGTTAACTGAAATCTCCAAATTGTTTTTACAAATGAAACAAAAATATGGCTATCAATATGATACAATTATAATTCTTGATATAATTCAAGTATTAAGGGATTTGGGATCATAGCCATTATTTATGGAAGTCATACTATGTTTAATCCTTCTAATAATCCCATAGTTAGTTACTACTCTCTCTCTTTTGCTGTTTAGATGAAGAAATGACACCATATACAAGCCCCATATCCCTGTCCTTTGAAGTCAAAGGCTTTTGCTTCAGTCTCCCAGGCCTCCCTTGAGTCTCTAAAGGCTGGCTCAAGCGTTAATAATTAGGAATGTCAAGATGTAAAAACAAAGGACAGCTGTCAGGCTGGAAAACTGGTAACAATTTAGACTATAAATCCACCACAGAGTCATCAGACTCCCAGTTCCCTGAAAAATAGAGATAAAGGCCTGACACACATCCCTTAGTTGTTTTTAAGGAAGCAGACCCCCTCCAGAGGAAAACTGCTGACAGCAAGAACGAGAAGGCTGAAACCAGAAGGTTGATGGTGCTTGAAACTTGATGCCAACCAATCCAAGAATTGTGCATGAGCTGATCACACACCCCAGGGCCCCCTCCCTCACACTGCCTTTAAAGCCCCCTCCCTGGAAGCCACTGGGCAGTTCGGATCTTTTGAGCATGAGCTGCCCGTTCTCCTTGTTTGGCACCCTGCAATAAATGCGGTACTTTCCTTCACCCCCACCTGGCGTCAGTAGACTGGCTTCACCGCATGCAGGCGAGGGGACCCAAGTTTGGTTCGGTACCAGAAACTGGGCCTTAAAGAGGCTGATGACATTGCTTGTGGTAACAATGATGCAAAGCCAAGAGTTTTTAGAGTCTGCAGACACCAGGGCTCCTGTTCGTGAAAACAGACCACAGCCAAAACATTCACGCTGACAGCCTGTGGAATTTTTAACTCAAAACTTTCAAAACAAATCCTTCCATACCATGAAATCACTAAGACGGCAGCAGTGGCTACTGGTGACACGTGTCTGTAGTGTCTCTGCGCTACGACACATGGAATTATCATCTAGTTAGACCTGCTCACCAGCAGCCTCAGGAGAGAAGGGTTTAAATGGCTTCAGCTCACTGGCGACGCACACACTTACCTAAACTTGACCTTGTGTTGGATCTTTCTATTATGGCGTGTTTACTGGGATTGTTCAAGACAGAGCGTTTGGCCAGCGAGATGTCAGCGGTGACCCTTGTGATGGAAATCCTGTTGGGGAAAAAGCAAGAGGGCTCTGAGGTTATTCACTGAATAAAGGGGGACAGAAGTGCATGCCCCAAACTCATCCAAGTATTTTATACACACACACACACACATACATACACAGTGACCGTATTTTCAACCCAAAAAATGCTGGGGCACTTAATCATTCATTTTTTGAAAATCCTGCACCTACCTGACTTAGCATCTGCTGGTTGCTTATGAAGTGCCAGGCATGCACCCCGCATTACCTCATTACCCAGACCACCTCATTAAATCACTCCAAAACTTTATCTATTTAACTTTGTTAAAAAATTATTTATTTATCTGTTTTTATTTTTGGCTGCCTTGGGTCTTCGTTGCAGTGCGCGGGCTTTCTCTAGTTGCAGTGAGCGGGGGCTACTCTTCGTTGCGGTGTGCGGGCTTCTCATTGTCGTGGCTTCTCTTGTTGCGGAGCATGGGTTCTAGGCACGTGGGCTTCAGGAGTTGTGGCACGCGGGCTCAGTAGTTGTGGCTCGCGGGCTCTAGAGCGCAGGCTCAGTAGTTGTGGTGCACGGGCTTACTTGCTCCGCGGCATGTGGGATCTTTCCGGGGCAGGGATTGAACCCGTGTCTCCTACATTGGCAGGCGGATTCTTAACCACTGCACCACCAGGGAAGCCCTATCATTCCAAAAACTTCAGCAGAGAGGATATCCTCCCACGTTTGCTGATGAAAAAAAAGTGACCCATAGGTAGATTGTTTCTCCACGGCTACATATTTACGAAAAGTGGTGAAGCTGGGATTTGAACCCAGAACTACTGAGAGCCTATACTCTTAGGCCCTGTGCTATAATCCCTCCCACAGTATGGTGCTGTGATAGCCATGAGGAATAAATAAGAACAAGGCAAACAAGGTCTTCCTCAGTGCTGAGAGTCTAGTAGCAGATATGGGTCATAAATAAGAAAAGAAATTAATAAAATGATTACAGGTTAAGATGGCTGTTCTGAAGAGGACACAGGGGGTGCTGTGACAGACAGTCATGAATTGTGGGGGTCATTTTAGACAGGCTCAAAATGAGAGCAACAAAATCTGGGAGCTGGAAAGAGTAGATGACTTAGACTGGAGACTTAGCTGAATAAACAATCCAGCAGTAGGGAAAGTGGGAGCAGAAGAGAGGACTCACAAAACCTCAGAAGAAGGAGGTGGAGGGGGACTGAAAACAAGAGATTCGGTTAGAAGTCTGTTGCATAGTTAGATCCCTCCACCTCCCCTCCACTACATCAAGCCACAAGGTGGCCATCCTTTTCCCGTGTGGTGTGAGACCATAAGTTCAGTCTCTCTAGGCAACAAAACAGAGGGCATCTGACCAGGGGATGCTACACAGAGCAGGGACAGAGAGAAGAAAGGATGCTAAATGTTGAGCCCCTAGCCCTCTTCCTCATCCTAGAATTTTGGTAGCCAAGTTTATATCCTCCAGGTGTCAAGAATGGAAGATTCTTCTCTGGGGAATCTGACCACCAAACAGAAAAGACCCAAAGATCAGGACTTTGGTGGTTTCCTATGAAGATCGTCCAGTGAGGTTGTCCTACAGGGAGACCCAAAGGGGACAAGCTGTACCTATCAGCACAGAATTTCCTTTGATGCCCTGTTCTTAAATTTGAGCACAGCAGTGTTCCTTGGGCATCTTAGGGAAACTTCTAACATGAAAGACCAAAACAAACAGAAAAAAATCAACTATGACTAACACCTAAAGTTGAAAGCTATGAGATGATTATATCTACAAAACCAGAACAAACTTCTATATAAAGACTCAGACTAAGAAAGAGTTTTTGGAAACTAAAAATATAACAGTAGAAATGAAAATTCAAAAGAGGGGCTTAGAAGACAAAGTTAAGGAAATCTGCTAAAGAGTAAAACAGAAAAGACAAACTGATGGAAAATCAGAGAAGAAAGGCATAAAAACTAGAGAATTACCCAGGAGGTTTAACTTCCAAATAACAAGAGTTCTCGAAAAAAGACAATAAAGAAAACGCAAGAGAAGTAAAAAAAAAATAAAAAATCTAGAATTAAGAGTTTGATTTTCCAAATGGAAAGGGAGAGTCCAGCACAAAGGATGAAACTTCCGCATCCAGACATTTTCTTATAAATTTCATGACAAAGAAAAACCTAAAAGCTTCCAGAGGAAAAGGCAGGTCCCATACAAAGGTTCAGGAATGGAAATGCTTGTGCTTCTCAACAGCAAGAATAATTAACACAACACTGTAAATCAACTGCAGTAAAAAAATATTAAAACTGAAAACAAAACAAAACAAAAAACACAGCAACAATGGAAGACAGAAAGCAATGGAGCAAAAATCCTTGAAAATTCTGGGGGAAAATTTTCTAATCAGAATTCCATAACTATTTTAACTATCAATTAAATGGGAAGGTTGATCAAAGGCACTTTAAGACATTCAGGGTCTCAAAAAGTTTGAATGTCCTCTTTCTAAGGAAACTGTTGGAGGATGTTTTTGACAGAAACGATGGGTGTAAGCCTTGAAAGAGATCAAGTGATCTAGGAAAAAGGGGTTCACACCCCAAAAGAAGGTGAAAGGCATCCCAAGGATAATGAGATGTCTCCGAATGACAAATGTGCACTCAGCACAGAGACACACCATCCAGACCCGAGCAGGACAGAACGTTCCTGGAGAGAAGGTTCAAAAAGGCACAGCTGAGGGACCATCGGATGTGTATGAATATATCGCGAGGAACTTGAGACAACCAGGGGAGAATGTGGGGCTTGACTGGTGCCAACTATATAGAAAATTAAGCACATGTAAAAAGCAAAATTATTAATTGCACAGAAACCACAAAGAAAACACACAAGAAAAAAGTAATGTGAGTATACAACATGGCTCATTGAAATTGTATTTACATGGTCATCATGCATCCAGTATACGGAACCAGCCAAAATTATGCTTTTACTGTTGGGAGACTGGAGGATGAGACGGATGCAGGTGCGTGTATGTGAGAGCGAAAGGAGGAATATGCACGAGAGCGCTAAACAGTCTGCACGGCAGGAAGCCCAGAGATAATGCCTAGCAGTGAAAACTCGAGCAGCAAATGAAGCATACGATTTAGAGGCAAGGAATAAACACCAAGAGATACAGTTAAAAGAGGTAAAACTAGTTGCCCTCTGAGAGCAGGACATTCAGTGAAGTGTGGAAAGGGAATCACTGGCTTTTGCAAAAAAAAAAGAAAAAGATCTCTTGATCTATATACTGTAAAATCCATCCTTTACTGTGTACACATCCCTGAATTTGGGCCAATTCATAAAGTCCTGTATCCACCATCACATTCATGACGCAGGACAGTTCCATCGCCTGCCCCACCCCACCCCTGTCAACCACGGAGCTGTTTTCCATCCCTGTGGTTTTCCCTTTTCCAGAGCATCACTGTAGCCTTTTGAGCTGAGCCTCTTGCACTTTGCATAATGGATCTGAGATTCGTCCACGATGTTGTGTGTATCGATAGTTCATTCCTTTTTATCACGGAGCGGGACTCGTATTTACAAAAAGTAAGTCTATTTGATTAAGCGTTTTGTACTTTGATGACAGGATTACTGAACGTGGAGAAAACGATAACCAGAAAAGAGATACTAAACACATCAACTTAAACATAGTTTCATTATGACTTCCCAAGGCATTCCCAAGTGAAACCAGACTGCTTACGTGGTTCGCTCTGTAGGCTGTGGAAGACAGCCACGGTTCTATTGCAACTCCTTAAGTCATTACTAGAGGTTCCGCAAAAAAAAAACAGACCTTGAGAGTCCTAAGGGCCAAATTCTGGGGACAATTCAGTGTAGAGGAGCAGTCCTCAACCCTCACAGTGTACCGAGGTCGCCAGGAAAGATTTTACAGTTACACGAAGTCCCATCCTAGACACTGGGTTTCGCTTAGTCACAGGTGGGATATAAGTCTTTGGTGGGTTTTTTGTTTGTTTTTGTTTTTAAACCTCTGCAGATGCTTCTAATATGCAGCCAGGGTAGATAACCACCAGTTTAGAAGAAGCTGTCTCACGTCTAAGTACATTTCCCACCTGACAAAGTGATGTAATATTTTCCAGGATGACTGATTTCCAGGAAGATTCCTTCACACAGGGTCACGGACCCATCCCTACAGAATTCAGTATGCGTTCTGAACGCTTCTGTGTCGAGAGCTGACATGTTCAGAATCACTGGAGAGGACGACCGAAGTCATCACTGATGGTGGCTTTCCTTCTTGCCCCCGACTTTCTTGTTAATTTACCTGTCGTGATACTAGGTGAACAGGAAGATTGCTTTGTTCACGGGATGACACAGTTGTTTAGGGTGGATCCGACTGTAAATGGGCTCCTCTACTGCACATAACAGAAAGGATAACGGTTCATCATCTCTTCTTCGACCTGACACACTTAGTGCTATTTTAACAACCAGGACCATGACCCTGACAACTCTCCAGGGCTTCCACAAACGAACCTAACCGGGTTTCAGACGGAAAAGAATTCCTGTCAAGAATCTTTTCATCCCCAGCCCTTCCTTTCCTATGTTCTCCCTCTTGGGCTTTACATTTTTTAAAAAAAAATAAATGTTGTTTATTTAATAGATAATTCAGGAGTCATTCACTTTTCCCTTCTAGAATTACAGGTCTATTTGGAATTAGACACACCTGATACCTGGGATGAATTTCCACCCTCTGCTGCTGTCTGGTGACCAAGAGCAGACACCGAATGATTCAGTAACTCTGCGTGTCTTGCCTTGAATAAAAGAGTTAAAGTTTTGCACGGCTTTTTGAAATTCTCCCTTATGGGCCCTGTTGCTTCCTTTGAGGGTCTTTATTTGGTGATCACAGGTCTAGAGTGTTGAACCCCAGTTTGATGAGATCAGATGAGCCAGGGCAGATCCACCCATAAAGCCATATGGAACTTACTTCTGGCCAGAAACAGAAGACGGATACAACATTGAGATATTGCCTTTGTTTGTTTCTTAAATGAAATCAATCTGGATGGCTGATACTTTAGAACATGGGTCCCAGATACACCCTATGGCTGGAATCTATCTTCCAAGTTCAAAACTTAGGTTGAAATAGAAGTGGTAAGTCAGGACACCCCACCTCACTTCCCCATCTTTGGCATTTAGAAAAGGGCAGTGGGTTAACTCAGGCACGGAAAGCAAAGTGCCTATTCTAGCAGAATTTTCTGGGTAAGCACGCTCGTGTAGACAATTCCAAATGGTGATAAATGACAAAGTCAAGAATAAAGAGGGGAAGGCTCTACATGGGCCCGATTAGAGGTATGCCTTTTATACGTGGCCAGAGCCTGATGGCCTTGGATCAAGCCAAGGACCAAGCTGTGTTTCCTGGCCTGAAATAAATTATATTTCATAAAGTTATGAAAAACCAAAGTATCCAATTAGGAGCATTTGGGTAGGCAGACTTTGATACTAAAGTCTTTTACTGAAACATAGATTCTGTTTTTTTCTTGAAACATAGATTCTACTTTTTGTTTTCTATCTCTGTCAGTCCTTTGCTTGATGACTGACAATACTTATCCTGCTATAAACGTTGCCCTCTTTGCCCGCCTCCCCTCCTGACTCCCACTGTGGAACAGCTGGAAGAAGGACTTTGGTTCTTGTCTTCTCTGAAGAAAGAATTCAGCAAAGAGACAGTGTTTATTAGAAGCAAAGTACGTGTGGAAGAGCACACGGGCAAACTGGCCGTGAGCTGTGTGCAACTGGGGTGGCTGAGGTCGCTTATATGGGGGCAGTTTTCTGGGTTGTCTCTGGCCAGTCATCTTGCTTGTGCCCGTCTTTGGTCTGTCAAAGGGCAGCGGGCAACCAACTGCAGCTGCTCAGCCTGGGGCCTGTCTATCTCCTACCTCATGACCAGAGGTCAATATAAATCAGAAACACGCGTAGGAGCCTGTGTGGTCAAGGAAGGGAGTATTCAACTGAGAAATCTAAAAGAACAGTGCAACCTATAGATTCCATCTACTGTCCTTGTAACTGTCAGGTTGGAGAAGAAAGGGAATGTGGAGAAGAGAGGCACCCAACTTGTCTCATTAAAAATACAGAAGTATACCCTCGCTCCCTGTGCTCCCAGGTCCCTGCTAAGCTATTCTTAGTTTAAATTTGGAAGTTTCCATGTTAGACTCCAGTCCTATCTTTGGTGCTTCAGAAGTTGGCTTAACCTTTACTATGGTGCCCACTGGTTATTCGATTCAAGGCTTCCTTTCAATAGACCCTAAGTAAACTCCACGAAGCCAAGGCTGTCGTCTGATTTTGCGTCTCACGATGCTTGGCTCATAGAATATGCTCAAGAAGTATCTGCTGAAGGGATGGAGAGGCAAAGGGCTGGATTAAGTCCAAGCTGATTAACACGACACACTAAAGATGGGCCCGGCTTTGTTACCGGTCACCCCCTACCCTAGGGACTTCACCTGAAGACCTCTAGGTGGCGTCCAGGATGCACCTTCATGCCTGCACACACTTTAGACCCTCTACTGGACATGCCCCTCTCCTCCTAACTCACTGGTAAAATCTTAGGTACCATTTAAAAACCCTTCCTGGATGCTGACATCCCTAAGTCAGTGTCTTTTCATTCACTTGATATTTTACTGCTCAAGGTCTCAGTGTATGGTTCACACATGAGCTCCTCACAGGCAGACACGGTGAATGGCTTCCACATCTCTGCATCCCTCCAGCAGACGTGTTTTCAACACCCATCCATTCATTGTTCACGCTGAGGACTGTTCTAGGCCTTGAGAACTGACCACCGTTCACAAAACAGACTAAAACCCTTGCCCTCGTGGAGCTTATATTCTAATTGTGGGAGAATGACAACAAAGGAAATGAATAAATAAAACTCATGAAACAGTTACGGGGAAAAAGTCAGGGAAGGAAGAGAGAACGTGTGCTTGTGTGTGTGTGCGTGCACACATACACCAAGGAGAATATCTGAGGGAAAGTTCCTAGCACAGGGGCTGCACGTGCAAAGGCCCCGAGGCGGGCATGCATCTACTGTCTGGAACACTCATAGGACAGCAAGGAAGTGAGAGGCAGGAAGAGCATGAGCAAAGGGAAGTGGAGTACGACATACAGTCAAAGAGAAGGAGCGGGTGGGGATGTGGATGGTCAGACCACACAGGGCCGTGTAGGCCACCGGAAGGACTTTGATTTTCACTGAGGGAAAGAGAAGCCACCTGACGGATCCGAACAAGGGAGTGACGAGATCCAGCTCACAGTGTGACAGGGTCGTGAATTGAGAGCAGACTTGAAGGAAGCAAAGCTCGAAGCAAGGATACAAGTTAGGAGGCTGTTTACTGCGCTAATCTCGGGAGGAGACGATGGTGTCTCAGACCAAATGGATAGCAGAGGATGCGTGAGAAGCGGGGAGATTCTTGATATATTCTGAAGAGACAGACAACAGCATTTGCATGTGGAACGTAAGGGGAAAAGAACAGTCAAGGACGAGTCCATGTTCCAGGGCGGAAGGTCTTGGGACTGAGAGACGAAGAGGTATGGATGGAAAGGTGGAAGACTTCAGGGGCAGGTCAGGGATGGGGGGAGTTGGGAGGTCAAACTTGAGAAGTCCATGAGACACCTCAGTGTCAGACACCTCAGTGATGATGTTGCACAGACAGTAGGACGTATGGGTCTGGGATTCAGAGGAGAGACCAGCAAAGAAATGCTATTTAAAAGCCCGACATCGAATGGAATCACCAAAGGAGGGAGTGTGGATAGAGGAGAGAAGACAGAGGACAGCCCTGGGCTCTCCAAGATGTCAAGCTGATGAGGAAGAGCCAGCCAAGGAGACAACGGAGCTGCTAGTCAGATAGAAGAAACCCAGAAAAGCGTGGCTCTAGAAACCAAGCAAATGAAGTATTTAAAAGAGGATGGAGCAGTCCGCCATGTTGATTAGGAGGAGGGCTGAGGATCCCCTCCTGGATTTATCAACGTGAAGGTCACTGGTGATCTGACGTGACTAGTTTGGGGTAAGTGATGGGGAGGTAACTGGAGTAGGTTCAAGAGACTCAGGAGAGAGCAAGTACACACAACTTGTTCAAGGAGAGTTGCTATAAAGAAAAGAAGGAAAACGGGACAGCTAGAGGGGCATATGAGGTCAAATTTTGCCAAAGGGGTAACAACTCCATTTTTATGTGCTCATGATGTTTCCATTAGAAGGAGAAATACTGCCGAGGAGAGAGGGAAGGGCTGTGATAGCTGTGTTGGTGTGGGGATGGGGAACTGGGACCTAGCACCCAGGTAGGGGTCATTGCTCACAGTAACAGGAGAAAAGGCGGAGCATTCAGGCAAATACACAAGGGGGGATAGGTGTGTGGTGGGATCGCTTGGACCGTCTCCTCCGTTCGCCTCTGTTTTCTCAATGAAATAGGAAGCAAATTCCCGGGAGAGCTCGAGAGGAGAAGGGTTTGATGAGAGAGGAGGTGGTGTGAAAGCCTTTTAGAAGAGTAGAGAAGTACGTGGAAGAGGCATACAGGGTATGATTTCTGGGCAGCGCTGAGGGCCAGCTGATCATGAATTTAGGGTGAGATTCGTCAGCAGGGGTTTGGCCAAGTTCAGCTTACGGATGCAGGTGTAAGAACAGAGAGCTGAGGAGGTGCCAAGCAAATACGACAAATATTGACTGAAGCCGATCGAACTGAACGGAACTTTCTTCCTGTCACCACAGAGACTTCAGAAGTGAGTTTCCTCTTGGGATCACATGCCTGTCCCACCCAGGTTTCATCATTTTCACAACAAAAATCCACAAAACCCAGAATTCTGAAATACTCACCGCCCTTCGAATCTGTGTTTTAAAAAATCGAACAATGCCTTTTGCATCATATCTGTGACCTGCAATTGAGTAAGCAATAAGAGACAATAAAATATTACTAATTATGATAAAACAATTTTACTACCCTTAAGAATGTCTGAAAACCTGGGCTTTCCATTGGGAAAAAGTAGCACGTGAGGTCGCCCCTGTTTTCCTTCGCTGAGCTCTGATACAGTAACAATCAAAAAGACAAAGTTGCCCAGACTAACTCTGGGAGTGACAATTAATGACGTTGCAAGGGGTTTCAGTCACTCTCCAGTTGATACTCTCTCTCCAGGCTGAGTCAACTGTAGCTCACAAGGCGACAGCCAAGAAAACAAAATAGAACAGGACAGGTAGCAACGTACACGATGGCTTGAAAACAACATGCTTTACTGCCGCAGCTCTTTTCTAAGTTCAAGAGTCAGGAGAGGGAGGTGGGGTTGCAAAGCAGTTCGGCATGCAAGGTCCAGGGTACTCCCGAGGGCAGCTACCTACCTCGTACCCCTTCAGAGAGGGGCCCACCAGGACCACAGGTCGCATAGAAGGGACCACGTCATAAGGAGGGGTGTGCTCTGTCTGCAGAGAGAGAGGAGATGCCTTCAGACGGTTAAAAGGCAGAAGGAACTCAAATCTTTTATGGATAAACTGTTCTGTCTCAACTCTGCTATACGAGGCACTACCTTTCCAGACACTTCCTTTTTTTTTCTTTTTTTCACTTGCCTCTTTTTCTAAATAAACCCAATCCAAGACCGGGTGGGTTTACTTCCTTCACGTTTCGAAGTGACTGAGCTCTCTACAGTTTTCTGGCTCTCCTTAAAAAATGCTCCTCACGTTCCTAAAGCAGTAGGGGCCGCTTTTGAACAGAAGCTAGTTGGTGGGACAGAAACATGCCTCATGCAGGAGAGGTGCTCTTAGGCTTGACTAGAGGTTAATATTGCTTTTCAGGTGGCATTTGAGTTTTCTCAAGAGTCGCGTGATCAGACCTCACGTGGTTAATTACAAGGACAAGAATTTGGGTCTCAGATGTTGGTCTTACCTGGATGAAACCTCATTTCAAAACATTACCAAATACTTGACAGTTTCTGTTTTGCTGTGAGAGTTTAGATGAGCCTGCATGCTTGTTCCGGTAGAGGGAATCACGATCACTATTCACAGCTGAGGGACTCACATTTTTAGATTTTTGGTTTCTATCCCTTGGAACTTAAACACTCGAAATGTAAGGTTTACGTGCCTTGGAGGGAAGGTGGTTTCTGTGTGTGTGATAATATGTCCAAGCAGGCCTCCGCGGCCTCAAAAGGTTCATTGTCATCTTGCACATCTCATATGCTTCTTAAGAACTGTTTAGGAGGTGTTTCTGTTACATAACTAATTCATGCCCTCCCACAATAATTTATTTCTTTTTTAGAAGAGCAGGGGGAGGACCTAATTTTGTAGCAATTTCTAAAACTTGCAACAATTTTCAGCTCTCCTGCTTCCAATAAAATAACGAAAATAAAGCTTTTTCCAAAAATTAGATAACTCATTTGTTTGATGATCTTAAAATCCCCTATTTTAATAGCAGAAAATGTTAAAGTGACCCCAAAAATGACTTTTTTTTTTTAAACGTAGAAGAAAGAGCTATGGCCTGAGACACTGGGATAAACAAATCATGGTGACAGGAATCTTCCCGCATTGAGGAGTGTCTGAAAAAATATATATTTTAAGAATCACACAGACCCAAAGAAAAATCTTCTCCAAACTATTTGGAGAATTTGATACAAATCGCAAATGTGAACGTCATTAGTGTACCAGGCTGTCGCATGACAGAACATGTCACTGTTGCTTAAAATGGCCCTTCACGAACTTTCTGACTTTGATCGAATTTAACTCACTGGGGGGAAGGGGGAGGGGATGAAAAAGCATTTCAAATTCAAAAGGTTCCATCTGAGCTTTTGCCAAGAGTCACAGACAATCTAATCCAAGGCGAGAAAATATTACTGTGACTGGGCTGTCAGATTTTACTGCTGAAAACTTCAGTGTTCAAAGTGAATTTTAATAGACACAATCAAGGTGGAAGACATTTTTAAACAGAAGAAAAAAAAAAAAACAAGACAAACATAATACAGTGACAGCACAAATGCCACGCAAGCACCACTCTACAAGCAACTTAAAACGTGGCAAATAATCTCATCATTGCATCTCAGGTTGTTTCTTTTGGTTTCTGAACTCTCCATTGAAGCTGACCACGTCATCAGTAACATAAGAAGAATGAATACCGGTGCCGAAGGCATCATAAGCATACTCATGAAATGATTACATTAAATTCATTCATCAAATTCATTCATGAAATTATTGCATTTATACCACCTGAGATCATGTTGAAAGTGTTTAGATACCAAGTCCTTATAACTACGCCGTCTAAGAATACCTCTTCCACTGTTATAAGTTGCACGCACTTTAGGAACAGCTCCCAAGAAATTTTATTTCAGGTCTTTAAATATGCAGTGGCCCAGTATTGGACGGGTCTTGGGTTCCTTTGATTTGTGACTGCCAACTAGCAAAGTGTTGCCCGTGCTGGTAAGTCAGCCTTTTTATCAGTAGGGTAGCAGAAATGACCTTATTTGATGGAATATTGGTACTCTGTGCTCTACGGATCATGACACCATCCTTTTCATCTATCCTTTCCTGCTAAGTGTAATGTGTTCCAATTATTTAGTGGAAGAACTACGATAAACATTTTTCAAGTTCTGGAATTTAAGAGTCAGCAAACTTCAAAAACCTATCAGCGAACGTGGTTTTCGTTCCTGTCGCTGTTCTGTAAAGCCCAGAGCAGCTGAGCAAGGCTGCGTTTCTAGGTTTCTGCTGCTCTGAACACTGAGTCACCTGGCTGCACGTTTTAGCCGTGACAAGGAGACAGGACCAGAGACATGGACCCACTGTCGTGGATGGACATCCAGCTGGGGCTTTCGGTGTTCACACAAAAATCCAGGTGTTTTAGTCTGTGCCTGGAGTGGCTAGGTCTTCCATGATGAAAGCAACCATAATTTACTTAAAAAATAAAACGAAACACAGTTCAGCATCGGACACCTCACTGATGACTCAGAGTTCCTCCACAGGGCAGAATCCTCGTGCACAGAGAAGAGCTCAGGGTGTGGACAGTCGAAGGGGGAGTAGATTCTACTCCACCCCTGAGTGTCATGAGAGGTTATGCCGGACTTGCTGATGTCACAAAGAATAACTCTAAAGGACAGCACAGCACAGCAGGCGGTGGGCAGTGGCGTGTAAAAGAAGGGAAGGAAAGAAGGGGATGGTAGGGGAGGTATCCTTAGAAAATAACGCTTTGGAGCTACAAAATGTGCTGGAGGAAACAGACTTTGGAATCAGTGGAGCGCAGAAATAGCCTAGTTTCCAGGCAGGGGACGAAAAACATCACTGGGTAGCATCTTGGTCGGCCAGCGGCACAGGCTCTACGCACGCACAGCCACCGTGCCGCCATCCGACGGGGGGATGCTGAGGTCTGAGTAACACTGGGAGAGGGTTTACATATGACAACAGGAGAAACTCAGAGTAAACCGCCAAAACAAGCCTGCAGTTTCCCACCGGTCTTGTTCATCGGCAGATTTTGCTCCTAGTGGATCAGAAGTTTAAATGCTGACTAAATTAAAAATTGAAGAATTGAAAAAAATGTTTTAGTACAAGCTATGTATCTGGATATCCTAAACCAGAATATAATGATGGTTTTAATAGGCCTGATTATCAGTTAAATTTCTGCAGAAGAGAGAGAAAGAGACAGAAGCATGCACAGGAGAGGTGCATTCCATGGAGTTGTCAGCGTTTGACGTTCCTTGAATGTTGGAACGAATGCCCTTGGGGGGGTAGATATTATTCCATCAAAAAGGCTGAGTACTGCAATGGTGATTTCACAGGTCACTCACCGAATTTAGTTGGTTGGAAATGCATGGACTCAGTTAGCGGCTTGATAGGTTCTTTTCATAGGACAGAACTGATTGTATCGAATAAAACTGTGGGATTGAATGCTAATGATGCCAGGGGCAGGATAAACACAGCTTATGTCAATGTGAACTTACCGATTTCTGCTTCTGCTTAGCTACAGCAGCATGGAAAAGAAACAAAGAATAACAAAGCATGCATGTTATTGGCTTTATCAAGGACGCAGACAGTCCACAGGACTAGAAATGTGACGTAGTGCAGTTGGGCACGTGGACAGACGCAAGCTTGGAAGTTCATGTTACCTTCTTAAAGAAGGGCATTCTTTTCTCTTTGGAGTGGGGTGACGTTACACTGTTTGCACTGGGTTTAGGGGAGCGGTGGTTTGCTGGAATATCATTGTCTTCTGCATCTAAGCCAGTAGCATCTATGTCTATAGCTATATACAGACAAACAATTCAAAAATCATCAGGTAGACAGGAGAGGAAAAATCGGTTATCAAAAAAATAAAACGAAAAGCAAACAAAACTAACCACAGTCAAAGATCATGAGTGCTCAGCACAGTAAACAAAGTACAATTTCAAGGTAAAGCACATGAAGAATGTAATCAAATCAAACAGAAAGATGCTCTCATAATATCTGTGTGTTTGGACACATCAGTTTCACGCTGCATCTCTCGAGTAAGATTTTTCAGAGAAACAAGTTTTTAATTTGTAGTTTTGTTTCAAATATACTATGATATTTTCCAAATCAACTGTCTATGAGTAACAGGACAGAACACCTTCACTTCTTCCCAGAGCTTAAAGCAGCTTTCAGATAACCAGCAACTACATGGGAAACCTTTATCACATTGTGCCTCTGATATCTTATTGCGCTTGGTTTTGTGTGAAAATAAGGGCAGTGTGAAAAGGTTCACCGAAATCACAACAGGCACTTGAGGGAAAGAGAGAATAGAAAATCCTAAACCCAGCAACACAAAGAAGTTATACACAAGGCAAATGATTCTGGAGGGACCAGGATGGACCAGATTAAAATGATTTCACGATGATGTGAGCACCCCCGAGGCAGGCCTGATTGAAGACTAATTGGAAACCACTGGATCCAATGATGTCCAAATGAAATGAATCTCATACAATGATCTAAGGCGCCTCCCGATGATTTGATATAAACTCACTGGATTTACATGAGAGGCAGTTGCAGAAGGGCAGGCAGACCCGAAAGAATATGCCACCGACCTCCTCATCTGGAGAATGAGGGGTTTCGATCTGTGGTTCCACATGTTTTCAACTTTATAACTCTCGGGTCCTGAAAACAGAGCCCTGGAGAATTAAGTCTCCAGTGAAAAAAGATCCAGCATCTCACTGTGACGTTTATACTGTGCATCCACGCGCGATCACGCGCGAATTCGATCCTCGGTGGAATCAGAGCTGGAAGGCGTTTGAGAAAATCAACTGCAACTCTCTTGCTTTTCAAGATCGAAAAGAAATTCTCAGAGTTGAAGGGACTTGTTTTTGGTGAAAACTTGGAATCTAGCTCTTCTGCCTCTGTGATGCTGTACGACTCTCCGGCTGAGGTCCCGCCACAATCCCGGTACCCTCATCCAATTGCCTAAGCTTCCCAGGTGGGCTCGTGTCCTCAGTGTCAGGATTCAGGAAGATATTACAGAGCTGAGCTCACTAGGAAATTATCGTGTCCTTTAGGTGAGGTCACGTAGAAGAAGAGAGGAAGAAATCGACTCGCCCCGGGAGAGCATCATATCACACATGTAGCTCTCTTAACCAAAACCACAGTACATTCAGACTTAAGGACCAAAGTTACTATTGCGAAAGGACGGACGGCTCAGTGTTGCAAAACCTTAGCTTCCATTCCCTGTGAAACATAAGCTGCCCTGGTGCTCCTGACAGCCGCCTGGAACCTTTCCAAATGACTGGAGATCATCTGACAGGCATCACGTTATTTTTCAGTGTTGAAGTTATTACGGATATTAGATGATTCACTCAGCCTTTCGAAAACTAGGCTCTCCTGTTGAACTGTTCCTCTGCATTTGATTAGGTCGAATCTCTGGGATGGAGCGAACAGCTGACATTGTTAGCACAGTGTTGCAAATGTCAGCTCTTGCTTGCATGAAGATGAGGTAAGAATGCTCTTTCTCCAGTGACAGTCATAACACAATGAGTTAATTTCAGGTATACAGTCAGGCATACCTAGTAGGTATGCCTTTCTCTTTGCCCCATCTCTGCCTTTGCATAAGCTAAGAGGTTCCGCACGTGTTGTACAATGGAAACGTTATGAAATGTGCCTAGTGGTTTGAACTGACGCTGACTTGCATACCACCCGATGATGCTTTTCCCTGCATCTCAGTTTAGGGAGCATGTTATTCACGTCTTCCTGGATGAGACGGAGAGGATCTGGCTCAGTTTTTCATTATCCCTATAGTACGCCTTAAGCCAAACCAAATAAGCTTCCCTTCTGGTGGTCAATTCCCACATGCTCCTACCTTTCTAGTCTTTTACGGGGCTGATAAAGGCCACATTCAAGGGACAGTCCCCTCAAGAGCCTCTCTGAAACTGAGGATGCCTAATGGCCTGTCACTGTTGACAGGACCCTGGGATGGCAAAGTTCATGAACTGAATTTTATGATCTGTCCATTGGGTTTTTGATTTAAAGGAAGAGTGGAAACGTGTAGAAAGGTGAGCTGTGCCATTGCCCAGATATTCGGCTGCCCCCTCACATAGCCTGAGTCAGGTTTGAAATTTACCTGTATTTGGACACAAGGGCTCAAAATCCTAGATTGAGGACTTTGCCATTTACTAGTCCTGATTTTGGTTAACTGAAATCTAAAAGCATCTGGGTTTGTCCTGAGACGCAGAATCCTAAAACACTTGGCTACCTTCAGGACACGTTAAAGAAATGTACTGTGCGTTAAGGGGCACCTTCAGCTCTTTTCATAGTTCTGTATACACTTTATTAGGCTCCGATGGTTCTCCTTGTGCTGAGAGAGGTGAGATGTTCCCCTTTCTAATTTCATACTTGCATTGCCATACCTTGGCAAACCTTAGTATTTACTTGGGAAAAACCGCTTCCTTTAAAAAATAGCTTCTTTTCTTCACTAGCACGCTTTAGTTTAAAAATTATTTATTTATTTGGGCAGAGACCCTTGGGAACATTTCTTGAACTCTAAATTTAGATGTAATCTTAGACAGTTGGGTCGAGTTGAGTGGCATGCTGGGGCAGAGGGTGCGGACACACATGTGTAGGTATGGGGTACGCGCTGTGCAACCAACTACTACCTCATTCCCCAGGGGTGAGGTGGAAATTTTTCCTTTTCCACATCCTGGAGAACCTCCAGTTATATTTCCTCTGGGCAAAGGCTTCTGTTCTTTAGTCTCGCAATGAGTGAGGTGAATTGTAGGTAGGGCCTTGGGAAACAAAGATGACGATGATGATAGGGGACCTATCCACATTTGATAGATTAGGCAGGGTTCCCTGCAGGCGGGGTGGAAGACTCTCTCTGTAGAATTTTCTGATGTCTTCAGTTAAGTAAGTTGTAGTATTGATACGAAAGTTATAGCAGGAGCCTGATGGACCCATTATACATTTTGCAGTTGGTTAAAATTTCCTGTTCACTTAGTCACAGTGTTTTCTACTCTTGGGATTCAGAAAAGTGATTCCAAAGTCCTGTCTCTGTATAAAACTCAGGGAGTGAAGTTTACAATCTCTTTTTTATCTTTACACTGTGGTTTTAATTTTTTTTACCATGTCAACACTTCCACATTGTAAGGCCAAGATGATGGAGAGATTGTTTTCCGAAAACAAAAATTATCCGTGTTTTAAAGAACATACTTCGTAGTTAACTTGTCTTTTTTTAAACTGAAGTATAGTTGGCTTACTATGTTGCGTTAATTTCTGCTGTACAGCAAAGTGATTCCATTATACATACATATATATATATATATATATATATATATAACATATATATATATTCTCTTTTATATTCTTTTCCACTATGGTTGATCTCAGGACATTGAATAAAAAAATCATCTGTATTATATGAAACTCTTAATTGAACTTGATGCTTAGGAATGCCTAACATCTGGCTACAAAAATGAAATGTTATTTTCCAGACACACTGACTTATTCTTCAGGAAGCACGTGCCAGGTCTCGTGATGTGGCCGAAACGGTGAGAAGGCTACATTTCGGTTACAGGGAATGGAAAACCCCTCCCGGTTGACGGAAGTGGGGTTGACAGTCTGGGGCCAGAGCTGCCACTTTATCACAATGTGAACTGGCGTTTTCCCATTTCTGGAGCCTCGTGACCGTCCTCAGGACTCTCCGGGACAGTTTTGAAGACACAGAGGAAGAGTATAAGGTTTGTATCATAATCCCTGCAACTCCACCCATTGGAGAAAGGGCACAGATAAGCCCCCTTTCGCCTGGGCACTCAGGGAACATCTACTCAGCCACCATCAAGAGAAGACACCAACCTCACACCGTACCTAAAGGATTTCGATGCTTCCTTTCAAACATATCATTTGACTTAGTTTGGGGCAACTTAGAATTATTGCTCGTTGTCAGTACCTGGTTTTGGAAATCAGTACACCCTCTAAAATTATTTCTGACTGTGCTCAGATTTTGCTCGCTCAACAAGTCCTCTAGTTTTTCCTAAGAAGCCCGGCATCGTCTCTGAAAGCTGCCAGCATCCAGGAACAAGGCATGATCGTCAGCAACGAGGGGGGTCCTGCTCTTGAGGCAGTCAGAGTGCAACTACGTTGTTCCTAGACTTCTCCACGGATGCATGCTTCTCTGTCTTTGACCTCGTCCCACTTCCAGCTTCCTAGAAATCCACAAAAGCTCCACTGGCCACCCCTTATCACGTTACTCTGGCTCTCAATTGCACCTCTTAGCGAACGAAGACTCTGATCATGGGTTTTCATCCAATTTGACCAATTCGTCTCCTGTGTACATAGAACTCCAAGTTCAACACGGAATGGCAGAGTTGCCAGATTGAGCAAATACAAATTCAGTTAATGAATTTCAGCTAGACGATGAAAAATTTTTCAAGTATGTCTGGTACAATATTGACTTCTACTAGAAGTATGATTCATTGTTTATCTGAAATTCACATGTATGTTGGTGTCCTTCTTCAGCACTTTGGAAAGAAAACAGTACTCACTCTTCCTACCAGCGTGGCTGTAGTGGACTTTCATCCATTTACTGCCCATGACACTGCCGGGGACCATGGTGGTGGTCAGGGCTAGAAAGTCAAATCCGCTCACCACTTTGATCATCTAAGCAGTGAACACACTGACACCGTTTCTTTTCTTTCAAAGCCAGAAAGAAAGTTGCCCCAATGGTCCCTAACTCCAGGTGGCCACACTCATTTCTGATCCCTCTGAACACCTCAAGGGTTAACCTAGTGATTCAGTCTATGGAAACTCACACAACTAGGTAAAGACGGAGGAAAGCATGAAATGCAGTATGTACCGTTCAGCACTTACTACCTACTTACCAGATGACGGAGGTGTAGATTTTCTGGAACTAGGTACTATGTCACCCAAACTGGATGATGAATTTCCTCCTGATTTACTGGAGTAAAGCAAAAATTTATATTACAACTGACACTTATTTCGGAGATTAAAACATCTGTAATGCTCAATAAACGTGATTTACTCATTATGTTTTTATTGAACTTTAAATCTGTCTTGCCTCCAAGGAGGCAAAGAGTAATTTCCCAGTGGAGACTCCTAGAGTGCTCGACATAGCCGTGTCAAGGTCTCTGTTGCAAATTCAGGGATTAATTTGAAAAGGCCCTGAGAGAATGGAAGAAAACTTGGGTACTTGCTGCAGTCCTCAAATTCTCTGCCAGGATCCCAGACAGATAAGAGCAAAGATTTCCTCTGCTTCTTATTTTCAAGACTCGGAAGCAGTGTGCAAACCTGCAGGCTAACAGCCAAACGTCTTGTTTAATTCTTGTTGGGTTTCTGCTCCTTTGTCTTAGCTGGCTTCTTTTCTAGTGTACCAAGATGGAACGTATTCAAGTTTTTACAAGCAACCTATTAAAAAAATCCCCAACAACACAGCCATGCTAAAACCTGCCAACCTTTAAAAGACACACGGGGGAACACGAGAAAGTGTTCTATGATTTAACCCTCAGAGTGTATCTGGAACATTCCTCAAGCATGGCTAAACGTGGAGGATTCAGCTTGGTTCATTTAGGAACCATCTGAACGGTGTATACTTCAGAACTACCAAATTCTATCATGAATCCAAGACACGCCTTAGTGTCTTAGAAACTTTGGGGTTAATATTAGAACGGTGGCATTTATGTTTTTACCAGTGGCCAGCATGCTAAATAATACACCACACGGCCCCTTCACAGAGGTGGATAGAAAGGAACATTTTAAAAGAGTGACATGGAATTTCAGCAAGACAGTCTCATGGCCAAATGTTTATTGTCATAGCCAAGCCAGGGTCTAGTGGAAAGAATCCGCTACAGTGTCTGTGCGTCCAAGGGTGATAATTAATATTCTGTAAATATTTACATGGATTTACTATTTCATGAATATTAGTATGAAAATATAAGTTCCACTAAAATACCAGTGACAGGCTGAATTTTATTGCTACCATTCTGGCATTTTAATGTGTAAAAAAGACAAACATCAAAAGCTTTAAGCAAGACCAGGAGGCCTCTGTATCTTTTTCAGGTTCTTAAAAGATATCCCAGCACGTTTAATAAGGACACCAGATGATATGTAAAAGTAATAAAAAGTGGTATTTAGAGAAGCCATTTCTGGCAGTTATACAAGAATGCCCATTACCAAGCCCAACGCGTTTTCTTCCACAAGTTTTTTTTTTCTTTTTTTAAACTGCTAAGTCTAGTTCCAGTTCAAACTTGGGTTTGTTTTACATTCGCTTCGAATTTCCGTAACAAAGTATTATTTGAATTGTGTAAAATTGTGACAAACATTGCAAAGAGTTAAAATGTTCAGAATGCAAATTTGCCCTTCATGTTTAATTCTATAAAAATGCTACGTTCTTGAGCTGTTCTCCAATTCTACTGCCTTTGATTTCTGCTGATTTTTTTTATAATTTACACATCTGAGTTTTATAATACTGCTGAATTCTGAGTTTTATAATACTGCCTGAAAGTTATGCCCTCAAAACGTAAGTGTATTTAAAATGTTTGGAGACAGATGTAAAAACCTCTGAAAACAAGAAGAAGTATTTTCACCTACTTAGGCAAAAGCTTAGGTAAAGAGACAGGACAAAATAAAATCCAGAAAAATCAAAGGAAAATGAATATGGTTATAGGAAACGTAAATGAGTTCCTTAGAACAGGTATGAGGTGTTACACTACTCAAATACAGATAATTTATAGTTCTTTAAGGAAAAAATGCAATAGCAAAATAACACAGCTAATACAGTAGATAAGAACAGACGGCAATAATAATAACGATTCGTTCTGTGCTTGCCTGGACAGGCCCTGGTTGCACGATTTCACAGCACATAGGCCTCTGAAGTCAAGCTACAGACAGATGGATTTTGGTTACATCCTGATTCTACCTTACTTGCTGTGCAACCTTGGTCAAGTTCCCTAAATTCTCTCAGCCTGTTTCCTCATCTGCGAAGACGAGGCCCAAATACCTACCATTCCTGTAGGTTCTTATAAAGCTGAGCTGATCGCTAATGGCTAGACCAGGGATCCCCAGCTGGGAGGCAAAGGAAACCCTACCTTCTTAACAATTTGGCAAAATGTCTCCCATCCTACTCCTTGAGAAGTAGTTTTCCTTTCTCAGTTTGTATATGAAGAAGCAGAGAAAGATTGTATTAACTAGCATTAAGAAACCATTCTCAATACAGAGAATAGAAAAAGATACAATAAAGCCAATACAAGACTAGAAATCCAAAAAATGGCATCAGATCTTCAACGTCCTACAAGAAAGATGCCAGGCTTTGTATATCTACACGAATCTACTTTTATATGACCAAATGCATTCACAGTCCGAGGGTCCCCAATAACCCAGGGATTAATAAAAGTCAAATATGGGCTAGAGGTCTTGAAAAAGGGAAGAATCCACCTGAACTAAAAGAGCCTGAGAATTATAAAATACTAGTGAATGAAGATGGATGTTCCAAACCACAAAGCATCTTCTTTTTTTTTTTTTTTTTTGCGGTACGCGGGCCTCTCACTGCCGTGGCCTCTCCCGTTGCAGAGCACAGGCTCCGGACGCACAGGCTCAGCGGCCATGGCTCACGGGCCCAGCCGCTCTGCGGCATGTGGGATCTTCCCGGACCGGGGCACGAGCCCGTGTCCCCTGCATTGGCAGGCGGACTCTCAACCACTGCGCCACCAGGGAAGCCCGCATCTTCTATTTGACTTGTTTGTGGGCACTTGGAAAAATTCTTGCTAACACTGATATATGGTCATTGACAAAGGATTTTGCATCACTATGGGAAAAAATAAGATGTAAGCTTCAGAAAACAGAAGCCTAGCTATTCACATTAAAGAAAAGACTTGCCAGTAACACATCCTTTCACAGGGAAAAGCAAACCATGTTCTTGGACTTGTCTGCGGGGGGCTCAATTAAATATTCACTCCATATGTGAGGAGCCCTTCTAATGATTCTAGCGAGGGGCAAACAATCTCAAGAATTCTAGGGAAAAAATTGGCCCAGCCTATTACATAACTCATCTAATTGCTACCTCCAGTGATAATTTACTGAGTTTCCCTTTAAGTGTTGAGCAGTGGGGCAGAACTGAAAATTGAATTTCTTAAGTGAAAATGAAATTAAAAGACCACGAGAGCC
Organism: Aethalodelphis obliquidens; assembly: GCF_003676395.1. NCBI lineage: Eukaryota > Metazoa > Chordata > Mammalia > Artiodactyla > Delphinidae > Aethalodelphis > Aethalodelphis obliquidens. Next base: position 23,189,504 of record NW_020837967.1, on the reverse strand, counting down.
GCTCTTTGCTGAAATCTGAGACGGTCATTTCTGAAACGCCTTCCGGCCATGCCAGGCGGCTGCGGACACTGGGATCAGTCACCGGGATTGCTCCATGCCAGGGTATGTTCAGCAAAAGATTAAACTTCAGAATTTCCTCTGCACTGAAGCCTGAATTTAATACTCTATGACCTTAGCTCTTTTCATTCATGGTCATACTTAATTTGACTCTCTCCAGAAGGGGATGAAAATGAGAGGCTGGATGAAGTGTTTTAAATGCAGGATTTGTGATGCTCTCACCAGTCTGCTTTTGAACGCATAACAAAGACTGTAGAATCCGGCAACTGACAGTACACGCATGACAGTACAGTCTGGACTCTGACGCGAGCACTTGGTGCTTTGCTCCTACCTGGAGTAGAACCTCCCTTGCTTGGCCCTCTGTTCATGCTGCAGCCTCGTATTCTCGAGCTTGACTGGGCTTGGAACGAATCCGATTTCACAGCCTTCTTTAACCAATCGCCCTATCCACCAGTCATTGTTAAATTTCTAAACGGAAAATCAGAATTGTCAAAATCAGTGCGCAGAAGTTAAACAAATCTTCACATCCTTTTTCTTCCCCATTGACCATTTTCACTGGAGATAAGTATGGTGGCAGTGACAGCGAACTCAAATATCGCAAGTCAGGAAACCCTGTTCCCGTGTTGAGTGTGTGCTAAGAGCAAAGTATTTTCCGGGAGCTCAACAATCCATCTCCCGCCTGACTCTGCCTTCACTCTCCTGGCCTTGAGACCTTCCTGAATTCCACTGCAGCTGCTGGCACCATGAGTAGGATAAACTCTTCTTGTTCAAAGATGAACAGGTCTTCCTGACAAGAGACTAGCAGGAACTAGGGAGTGTTACAGGGGTCCTCCTCTTATATAATCAGATTAATTAGAAGTATTAAGAGTGAGTGAGAAATATTGACATCGACATAAAATATCTGATGTCAGAGCAAAATTTACCTTTGTGCAAACAGGTGTGTAATGACCACAGTCTGGCGTTCACAAATGACTTCTCCACTTACGTGGATGTCGGCCATTTCTCTCTTGTGCCTGGACTGTCTGTCCTAAATCTTTAGGATACGGTTTGATGTCCCTCAGCTGAAAAGTAGTTTTCAAGCCTGTTCTCGAACATTTCAAAGAAGGGTAGCCACTCTGTTTTTCTTTTCCTTCTTCTCTAAGCATCAGCCCTTGGGGATGAGAGCCTAGATTCATCTAACTTCCTGCTGTAAAGTGAGATTCTAGGCATGCCATACTTCAGAAATTATTTTCTGTCTTCCCTTCCTGGCCAAACAGAAATAACAGCTCTTTTGAAAAGTTAAAGAAATGGCAGGCTCTACATTCTCTCGTCTCTTTTCATTGGCCGTTATCACCGCTTGCTCACAGCCTTTAGTGCCTGAGCAGTTAAACCGGCATATGCTCCATCCCATATATGATAGTTTGCCTCTGCTAATCCCAAACTCCCATTCCTTCCCTCCCCTACTCCCTCTCCAAGAATATTACGAAGAATATATATATGTGTATAACGGAATCACTTTGCTGTATGGAAGAAATTAACACAACATTGCAAATCAACTATACCTCAATAAAATTTAAAAAAAATCCTTAGAACCGTAAAAATTTTTTTTACAAATGCTCCCTAGGAGAGGCCGTCCCCCAGCTGGAAGTGCTCCAATTGTAAATTCCTGCAGGCTCAAGAAAACCTCAGACTCACACACTTAGAACATGTAAGGGGAATTTCTGGCCATTTCATACAGTGTTCTGCAAAACAGGCATTTGATAAATGTTGACTCAAAATACACCTTAATTAAGAGTGAATTTTTCCAATTTACAGATTGAGTCACTGTTAACAAAAAGTGGAGGCTTTTGGTATGGTGGAAAAGGGATGTTCCCGATATCTGGTTCTTGCCTTGTTGGCTGTGACTGCATCCATTCCCCCCTCCCCTGCGGAAATTTACCACCAAAGAAGGAGAATGGGCAAAAGTGGCCTGAGTTTAGACCCTGCTAGCAGACAGGAGAGATCACGAATTCTAGATACTATTATTAAACCCTCCCTAGATGGTTAAACTCGGGACACGAGGGGAAAATGACACACGGTCAAGGTTAAACCTTAACACAAAAAGTACAGGTTAAGTATAAAAAAAGGATCATCTACCCCAGTGGTTCTCAATTTCTGGGTCACAGAGCCCAGGGGAGCCTTGAGGTTATTCCAAGAGGCCTGTGACTTTTTTCTTCTTTAAAAAGGTTACATTTATATTAGAAAAGCTTGAGAGGCACTGATTTCACGTGTATGTTATCCAACCGCAGCTACACGCCATGCTATTTCACAGCAATGAGAAGTAAGAAATGATGCTTCAAGGTAAAAAAATCATGTGGATAGAAATTCCAATTATTCTCCTTACTTCCTTAACATGCAGAAAATCTTTTGCTTCGAATGAGATGGCCATGCCTGGCACTGGGACGTCGTCTTCATGGGCTGCGCTATAGCTGACATTTGTCCGGACTGCAAATGCAACGGGCTTTGTCTAAAATGGGAAAAGGAAGGGAGAAAAAAATTGAAAAAGAAGAAAAAACAGCGTTCCCTCTCTTTCCCCCTCAAAGTACAAACACACACTGAATAACTGTTGTCACTGTTGTTGCTTTTCCCAACTTTGGTTCTTTATCACAAAACAGCTTATCAGTATTTACAAACCTTCGAGCGCTCAGCTATACTACCCATTTCCGAACTAGAAAAAGGCCACTGTGCTCTTTGAAAGCATTACAAGTAATGAAGGTGAAGAGGAACTACTGAAATACGAGTTGACAACATAATAGCTTGTAGCAAATGGAAATCAAGAAAAATACACAGGATTGAAATGCCCAGTTCTTGTGTTTCAGTGAAAAAGACTTAGCCACCGCCATCTCCACCCCAAACATGTACTTTAATTAATAATAAATGGCATAGTTCCAAAAGGTACAATGTTTTGGATGAAGAAAGAACCATGGAATATATCTTATGACTACAAACACTGTATTCGTGGCGGCCGAGCATCACGAAAGCAATGACCTTTTATTCTATTATTTTTCCTCCTTGAGTTCACTCAGCCACTAAAGATGATAACGATCATTAAGCTGTCCTTCATTATTTGATGCTTTGCAAATATACAGATACATGTTTGTCCTCTATCTAGGCAACACCTGGTGAAATCACAAGGTGAATCACAACACCTTTAATCACAAGGTGAAAAAATAGGCAAACTCAGAAACGGTGAAAAGAGGGATTGCTCTAACTGGCATTGTGTTTCTTTCGCATTGTGGGCATGTGGATTTCTTCTGAGCAGGTTCTTCCTATTCAAAGAGCTCTCCATCGGGACTGCTCATGAAGGACAAGAGGGAATTAGAACAGAAAGAACCCATCTTCACTTCCGAATCTTCAGAGTTAATGCATTCTAGCTGACTGCTGTCTGGGTTGAGGACTGAGCTCATAAGAGCCACGGAGTTACTCAGATCCATCCACAACATGTAGAGTGGGAAAGGAGGACCAGGTTCTAGACATGGGCGCAGTAGACAGGAAGTGGACTGAAGACACGAAATGCATTTCTGGGCATCCCTTACGATTTTTTATTAAAAATGTAAGAGGGGCTGCTCCTCATATGGAAATACAAAACTTAAAAAAATAGAAATAAAAGTTGCCTACAGTTCTACCACTGAAACACAATTCTTGATTGTGGGATAGTATTTCCATTTTTTCCTGAAATTAAAAAAAATTTTTGATTCCCACAGCTATATTCATAACATTTTACCCAATTCATACCCAATTTTTACCCAATTCTTAACATAGTTTTTCAGGTGATACACTTTTAAAATTTTTATTTATTTTTTTTAGGGCATCATTCTCTATTTTTAACAAAAATAACTGAGGGCATATTTTGAAGACAGGGCAGAGCCACTTATCATGCATCCGGTTTTAACAGATGACAGACTTTAAAAAATCTACCATTTAGAAAATTACCTCAACCATTCAACACTTTCTGTTGACGTCTAGGTTTAAAATTTTTTTCACTATGATAAATATTCTGCTTTGAAAAATCTCTGTATGAAAAGCCTCTATTTAGAATTCTTTCCTGGGGACACATTCCCAGAGGTAGCATGAGCAAGCCATGGGTTATCAAGACCTTTTAAACTTCTGTTCCAAACTACTGCCCAGATGAGCTGTACCGTTTTAAACTGCAAGCAGCAGTATAGGTTGGTGCCTTTTTCCATAAGATGCAGTCTTAATCAGACTCAGTTTTACTACTAGAAATAGCATTTTCTTGAGTATATTGATCCATTATTCAAGAGAGTTTCTGATCCCAACAGTATAAATCCAAGATTTTTTTCTATGACATGATCTCTCGTCTCTCTCAGGGACCTTTTAAAAAATTTTAAAAAGATAACAGAGTTTAAGTGTAGCCTATATATATAGCACATATATATTTTAAAACCACTGGAAGACATAAATTTTAAATGTACAACTCTAAAGAGTATCCCATGAAAATCTCTTGTCTTTTATCCAAAGACCAACTTTTCAGACACTAGAGTAGGAAGAGGGAACAGTGAGAAAAAAAAAATAAAGGGGTGGTAAAGTTAGCCTATAATAAGCGGGGCCACAGGTAATGATTTTATGCTCTTAGATTAAGACTTCAGTTCAGAATGTGGAATTCCCTTCTGGGCTCACCTCCTATAATCGACCATGCTCCCCTTAGACAAGGAGCTTCATATAGGAACCGGCTTTACAGAGCATACGGGTAGGAGAGAAGCAAGCAGAAGCCCGTCCCTCAGTGTCTTTACTTCAGGAACTATATTTCTAACTTACAATGTAGAACAGACAGGGTGGAGGGAAGATAAGAAGGCTTATCAGCTGGAGAGAAAGAGGCAGGATGCTGACCAGGGGGGATCAATGGACGACGTCATTTTTGAGTCGCCGAACTCACTTCGGCTCCATCTAGCTTAAGCAGCGCATCTATGATATGGAAGATATTATCTACATCAATTCCACTCACGTGGGTTCAAGAACAGAGGGTTTTAGATGAACCTGGATTTGAATGTTGATTTATTTACAGGGAGCGTAGTCTGAACAAATTCCTTTAATCTCATGGAGTGTGTTTCCAAGGCTAGGCTACTGTTTGGTACACAGAGTGAGCTCAGTACATGAGCATTTTCTCTAGACTAAAAGAACGACCGTACATACATGAATGTTTCCCAAGAGTCACTCACCTATGAAGGCTCAGCACGTGGTTTCCTTTGTGCTCTGCACTGTAACCCACCTCACACCAAACTAGTTAACACAGGTTAATGCCTGCCATGAGATGCATGCTAAACCACGCTTACATTCGAGATATAGCCAAGAGTTCTCTCCAGCATGGACTCTCTCACGTTCTCTCAGGTATGAGAAATGGTAAGGTTTCCCATATTCATTTTGCTCATAGGATCCTCTCTACTTGCTGTGTCCGATCTGTCTAGTTCTGATTTTCTTTGTTAGTCCTCGGACACAGAGGCTTCTTTTTCTTTGAAACCAACCTTAGGTCCCAAGGGAACATCCCTCCTAGACTCTTTGAATTTTTAATCCCATGAAACTATTTTCTATCAGACGTATCCCGATTTAAGTTGACATCTGCGATTTTGGCCGACTCTATGCCCAAGTCTTCATGGGACTCTTTCCTGCCGTCATTCAGGGCTCTCCCCCGTGGCTGCCCCTCCCTGGCTCACGTTCGGTCCGGAAACCTGCCGTACTGTTTTGGTTTTCCAGTGTCACTTCTCTAATCAGGGCCCTGGGACCACTTCCCTCTCATGTCGTCCGTCATAACAATTTTTGACTCTCATGGACGCTCAGGGCATTTATTTTTTGAGGCCAGTGGCCATTTACTCTCTTTTTTTTTGCTCCCTTATTAAGATAAAGCAAAGTCCTGAGAAGCAAGAACAAGTAAGAGCTAAGAAACCTTGGGTCCTTACAGAGGCCTCACGGGAACACCAGGTCAGAGTGGACCGTGGTGACTGACCAGAGCTCTAACACGTGCCAGGACCCAGAAGGTGTTCTGGGCACGGAGGGAAGCGAAGTTGGTCCAGACCCCAGGACTGAAAGTAACTGCGAGCTCCAAGCAGTGGGTTCTGCCCCAGGTCATAGGTACCCCCCTTCAAGAGGTCCTTTGTTCACCCTCTAAAACTCCAGGGCTTCCCAGGTTTGTCTGAAAGGCCTGATCATGGCTGGAGGGGAAGAAAGGCAGAAAACGTCAATAGAAATATGACGCGCAGCCCTAGGCAGGGTCCCATCAGGACTGACTATTGTGAATGGTACTTAAATCCAAATTCAGATTCAGATCTAGATTCATCTGACTCCACAGAATCATTAGGGTCCCGAGGAGACAATATGACCATCTTAATTCCACTGTCTTTCTTTGCAGTCGACCCCCTTCATATCCTGGGAACCTTATTCTCAGGCCAGTGCTCTAGCCGGAGTCTTTTTTGCTCTCTCCTTCTACCTGGGTTCCTGGCTAACTTGTCTTGTAGCTGTGGAGGACCGGATACGTGATGGAGAGGCACACAATTCTATCAGCCTTCGCTTCTCCCTCTCCTGTGCCAACGAAAAGGGGAACAGATTGGTTCTATGCCTTTTCTGGTACCTCCCATCCAGTATACGCTACGTAGCCTCAGGGTGGTTGGTAAACCACCTACCTGTACTTGGTAGTCTACCTTTTGACACAGAATTAAACGCTCGCTGCCACTTAGCTTGTAGACTCAAGTGCCAATAAATACCAACTTATAGAAGAGAAGCATCTTGTTATCTGGACAGTCATGCAAAAGTGCTTTAAAAACTCTAAGGCTGTGTCATTTCACCCTGGTGTCTGCAGTCTGTTTTCAAGTAACATTTCAGAAGAAGGCAATAAGTGAGTGACACAGGTGTGTCATGGGACAGCAGAGTGACGATGACCAAAGACATCCTCACTCTCCTCCTCCAGGTCCTTCTTCGTCTTGGACATGGCACGATTTATGATGAAATGGTAAAAGCTACTACTTTGGATGTCTGTGAAGTGCTGTGCTGGGTATTATGCACAGCTTTTTGCATTTAATTTAATCCCAGCAACAACCATTCCTCCCAGGTGAGGAAGCTGAGGTTCAGAAAAACTCCTCCAGGGCCACAAGCAATGGAGGGGATATTCAAATCCGACTATCTCATCTGAAAGCCTGAGTTCTTTCTGCAGTCCTCGCCTGCTTTTCATTCAAAGGGGTACATGGATGGCAATGTTTGAGCATTTAGATGTCTGTGTGAAATCTGTGAATACTGGAAAGTAATAACTTACAAAATTCTACAAATTGTTTGGTACCAAAAAAAAGGTAAAAATGTAGGCCTCAGTCTGCCTTGTAGCCTAATTTAGTCCATTTTTTCAAATGTAAAACAGTCAACGAGCAGTGTCACATGTTAGAACTCCAGGCATGCATTATAAAGGTCATGTATTGCTGTATCTTTGCCCTTCAATCGGTTTGTGGTCCAGTAAATCGTAACAATATCAAATCATGATTTTTATTTATTTAGATGTGACTTTTCTTTTTTCACGTCTCTTTTTCATAATACATAAAGCTCCCTTTCATTCAAAGAGGGCTGAGATAGTAAAATACACGTGGTTTCATAGTTTCTAAAAATGCCACCAAGGCTGCTGCATTGGGAGAATTAAAGCCCTCAGCTACTACAGTCCTAAAAAGGTGAGGAAACGTCACTCCAAGCTCCTTACGGTGAAATGTTTCGTGGGCTAACTTTAAGGGTTTTTGAGTAGCCTGAGAGTTATTTGGGGAACATGCCAAGTTGGTTTAGTCCGTTCATGACTCTTGGTTTATGGGTCTCAGGATGGACTTCATTTGATGGATGACTGAACTTACTTATAAATACAGCAGGAGGCGGCCGAGGGTGCTAACCACCTGCTTTCCTCACCTCCCTCCTCCTTCTGACTCCAGCACCACTATAGTCTGGCCCAGCAATGCCCACTGAACCCTCCCAAACTCTCCTTATGTTTCTGCTCTGACTCAGGCCCTCTAGCCCCCATTCTGACCCTCACCACGCTGCCACTTGCTCTACTCTGCCTAGAGATGGACATCTGGGCTGGTCATTAACAGACGTGCAGGGGAACCCATCTGGAAAGTTCGGGGGGGATGCTTGTAGACAGCTCTGGGGCCACATGACTTGCTGTTTCTCACAACCCAAAGAAGTTCCATCAGCACCACGGAGGCCCGGCCTATGGAAGCTCATAGGCTCCTGTCAGATACGTTTGAAGTTTATAGCAGGAAACAACTTTATCTTTATTTTCTCACAATCTTCTAGAATCACTAGACCTAAGGCTGTCAGAAAACAATAATTGTAAGTAGGAGATAATTAACTTAAAAAGTCACTTTGGATCCAGCAATTCCATTTCTGGGCATATATCCAAAGGAAACAAAAACACTACCTAAAGCAATATCTAGACCCCATGTTCACAGCAGCATCATTTACAACAGTCAAGACAGGGAAACACCCTAAGTGTCCACCAACAGATGAACGGATAAAGAAGATATGAGACAGACAGACAGACACACACACACACACACACACACACACACACACACACACACACGAATATTATTCAGCCACGAGAAAGAAGGGAATCCTGCCATTTGCAAAAGCATGGATGGGGCTTCCCTGGTGGCGCAGTGGTTGAGAGTCCGCCTGCCGATGCAGGGGACGCAGGTTCGTGCCCCGGTCCGGGAGGATCCCACATGCCGTGGAGCAGCTGGGCCCGTGAGCCATGGCTGCTGAGCCTGCGCTCGGCAACGGGAGAGGCCACAGCAGTGAGAGGCCAGCATACCGCAAAAAAAAAAAAAAAAAAAAAAGCATGGATGGACTTTGAGAGGATCATGCTAAGTGAAATAAGAGAAAGACAAACACTGTCTGATCTCACTTATATGTGGAATCTCAAAAGCGAAACAAAACAAAACCCCAAAATTTCTGGTCGTGAAGTAAGATAAAACAAATTATCACAAATTCACGGCACTCGAGTTTTCTTCCTAAACAACGACTTAATGAGTTAAGAGGGAAGCTAATCATCTTAATGGATACAACAAATGTTTACCTTTCTTTCATTTATTAAAAATGTGCTAATGAATGATGGAATACTTACTGTTAAAAAGCAAAATGAAATTCACTCAAATAAGTATAAGAATAGAATTCTGATCATGATGAATAGCTACTGAATTTTCATGCATCGATTTCTTCATTTCTTAATACAGATGCATTTTAATATGCTGAATAGCAAAGTGTGTTTTTCCATTTTCATTCGGAGGCCATTAATAACTAATAACATACAAGGAAAATCCATAATTTGTTTTAATGTCTACAATGGATTGTCTTAAATGTTAACTACTCCCAACTTATAGTATTTTCTTAAAGAAATTGAAAGAAAAATGTAAAGAATTTAAATGACCCAGGTTCCTATTATGAGAGACTACAGAAAAGAGAGCTTAAAAATCTAATGAGATTTTGATCCATTTTCTTGCACATAGTAATTTCCTATAAAACTTGCTATGCTTGTCTATGATTTTTTTTTTTTTTTTTTTTTTTGCGGTACGCGGGCCTCTCACTGTTGTGGTCTCTCCCGTTGCGGGGCACAGGCTCCGGACGCGCAGGCTCAGCGACCATGGCTCACGGGCCCAGCCGCTCCGCGGCATGTGGGATCTTCCCGGACCGGGGCACGAACCCGTGTACCCTGAATCGGCAGGCGGACTCTCAACCACTGCGCCACCAGGGAAGCCCGTTTTCTATGATTTTAAATGACTCAAATGAGAGTACAGCCATTGAGTCTGACAATGGAAATACTCAGAGAAAGAGAAGGTGAGGTACTTTCAGGAATAAGGTCAGAGCTATCTGCTTTATTTATTACATATTAATACTTGCCAATCATTGAACTTTTTGAAAATTTTTGCTTAATTTATTATAAAATGTCAAGGGTAGTCTGAGAATTCTTTAATAGTAAACCAAAGAAAACCACGGTGATAAAAAGAATGTAACAACCAATTACGTATCCTGCTAACTGAACACTGAATCAGACTGAATAAGCAAATAGTCACAGATTTGTCATAAGATAAAATTTATACCGGCAGTTAACTGATTTGAGAAATTCAAATTTCTTGTCTAGAATGGATTCACTTAATGAATATTTATTAAGTACATGCTTACTATCTCCAGTTCTTATGCTCACATAGCTTAACTTATATTCTAGTAGAGGAGATATAAGTAAGATAATTGATAATTTCAAATAGTGAATAAAGTAAAACAAAGTTTTGTGAGTAGAGGGGAACCACAAGTGAAGGATGGATTGGCAATGTGAAATGGGATGTTTAAGGAAAGCCTCTTTTGAGTTCTCAATGATCTCTTCATCCAACCATCCATCCATCATTTATGTTTCAGGTACTGTTTTAGACAGCTGGGCTACATCAGTGACCAAAAGAAACTGAAATTCCCTGCCCTCTAAGAGCTTAATTCTAAGATGGGAGAGACACATCATAAGTAACAGACATAATAAACAAAGTATATAACATGTTAGGAGGTGACAAATTCTGTGGAAAAAGGAAAAGAAAAACAAGGTAAGGAAAGCCATAGTAGCAGATGACAGGGCAGGGACAGTTTCACATGGGAGTGGAGGTGGTTTGCCTTGAGGAGGTAACATTTGGACAAAAGCATGAAGAGGTGAGGGAATGCAGGTGCCTGAACTGTGGGCAGAGGGAAGAGCCAGTGCTGAGGCCCCAACATGGGAGCAGGCCAGACGGGCTGGGAGAGGACAAGGGGGTCAGAATGGCTGAGTGGAGGGGACCAGAGAAAGGAACAAAAGATGAGGTCAGAGCTCTCAGGTGATGCCTGGCTTTGCAGCTCAGAGTCAAGACTTGTGGCTTTTGTTCTAAGTGAGATGAGAACTCACTGGAGGCTTTCCAGCAGAGGAGTGATGTGGTCTGACATGTTCAAAGGGCTATGATGGCTGTTGAACTGAAAAGAGGCTTTGGGGACTTTGAAGAGGAAACAGGGGAATCAGCTGGAGACGCTTACAGAGACCCACGTGGAGAGATGACGGTGGTTAAGTCAGGGCGACAGTAATGGAGGTGGAAAAAATAAATGGTCCCATTCTGCATACATTTTCAAAGTAGAGTCAACCAAATTTGCTGATAGATTTGATAAGGGCGTGAAAGAGAGTGAACGACGATGCCAAATGTTCTGGGTCTGAGTGATTAGAAGGATGATGTACCCATCAAGTGATACGGGGTGGGGGTGGGGGGCGGGAAGAGGGCTACAGTGCTCAGAAGGCAAAAATAAAAAATTTTACATTTCTTTTAAATTGAAGTATGGTTGACTTACGACATAGTGGTTTCAAGCGTACAACACAGTGGTCTAATATTTTTATAGATTACACAAAAATGTTACATGTTTTGAACATGTAAAGTCTGAGATCCTATGAAACGTCCAAGTAGAATCTGGAAGAGGGCTCAAGGTCTGAAAGGTTGACAGAAAGATCTGGGCTAAAGCTATAAGGTGTCAGGGACTTCCCTGGCGGTTCAGTGGTTAAGACTGCACTGCACTTCCACTGCAGGGGGCACGGGTTCGATCCCTGGTCAGGCAAATAAGATCCCACATGCCACGTGGTGTGGCCAAAGAATAAAAAAATGGAAAAAAAATAAAGTAGTAAAGTCTTGGGCACGTTGATGACGTGGAGATCAACGTACCTGGTGGCACTCCAACTACAAAAGAGCCTCAGCTACAGAAGAGTGGAGAATGACTGCTAAGACCGTGGTTTCCAGGAAGTGTCTCAAGGAGCAGGGAGTGGCCAGCTGTGTCAGATACTGCTAATGGGTCAAGTAGGATGAGGGCTGACACCTGCCATGTGGGTTTCACAACCTAGAGGTCGCTGTTGACAAGAGCCCATTCAGATGCTTGCTGGGGATGAAAGCCATATTGGAGTTAAAAGAGATTAAAAGGAGAGGAGTTGGATACAGTTAAGTATAGACCATTCTTTTAAGGAATTTTGCTATAAAGGGAAAGAAGAAATGTGATGGGTGGTAGGAGAAATGAGTCAAGATTCTTTTCATTTAAAGTAGGAGAAATAGGCTTCCCTGGTGGCACAGTGGTTAAGAATCCGCCTGCCAATGCAAAGGACACGGGTTCGATCCCTGGTCTGGGAAGATTCCACATGCCGCGGAGCAACTAAGCCCGTGGGCCACAACTACTGAGCCTGCGCTCTAGAGCCTGCAAGCCGCAACTACTGAAGCCCATGTGCCTAGAGCCCCTGCTCCGCAACAAGAGAAGCCACCGCAGTGAGAAGCCTGCGCATCATGAAGAGTAGCCCCTGCTCGCCACAACTAGAGAAAGCTCGCGCACAGCAATGAAGACCCGACGCAGCCAAAAATAAAATAAATTAATTTAAAAAAAGGTAGGAGAAATAACAAAAATCGAAGCTGATAGGAATGAGTAGAGAGGAAAAAAACACGATGGTGTAGGAACCAGTGGACAGAACTGCTAGAGCAACGTTTCCGCTTTGGCAGGGGAGACAGTGGGATCCAGTGTTTAAGCACAGGATGTGGCCTTAGACCGAGGCAAGGAGGCAGCATGAACGAGGGCAGATACCAGCTATGGAGGTGACGGAATGTCCACCTTCCCAGTGGAACAGGAAGGTGGGAGTAAAGACAGGGAAGAAGGTATTAGAGGCTGAGAAGGGAGGAAAGGACTCAAGACAGTCATCCACGAGGGCGGAAGATTGAATGAACAAGGGAAGTACGGTGGGATTGCTTGGCAGTATTAAAGGCCTGATTGAGAGTCCAGGTCACGGATTTATAGTAAGCCAGCCACGCCATGTGGGAATGTCAGGAACGTCATCAGAGAGGTAACGGGGTTAAGCCGTCATCCTTCAGCTTGAAAAGATCACGGCCTTCAAACTACCTTTTCCCATCTTGCTTTGATTCTTCTGCAGGAATTTCATAGAAATGCCTCTTACACTCTATAGTTTGATACAAATAGAGTCTATATATTTGGGAGCATTTTAACCTACTTTCCTGATTGATCTCTCAACTAGGTTATAACCCTTTTCAGGTAAATGATTTATACTCCTCTTTATTTTTTATGTCAGCCTCCAAGCCTTTACCACAGTGCTAGGTATACATTAATAACTGTTAAAGGACTCATTTAAGGGATTGATTCGTTTCAGTTAGAGGAATCAATTATCAGGAGCTTATCCAGCACCTACTCTAGGCAAAGTTCTGCTACCATGGCTCCAGGGTCCACAAAAATCGAATGGCTGAGTTATTACCGTAGTAAGGTTGATCTCATCAGGATTTTGTTTTATATGATTAACATGCATGTAAGTGCAAGTGTACATATATATTTATGAAATTGAAAATAGCTCTATTAATTAAGAATCAAGCAAAGGAGCAAATATTTAAAACAAAATCTGAAACAGTATCATCCTAAAAGCTACTGAAATGACTTACGATCTCCATATAAGTTAAATTTATGTGTGAAGCAAAAAGATAAGGCATACCTGTTCTTTTTTTTTTTCTTTTTCAGTAGATGATTAAAAAGCAGATAAGCTCTTACGAAAGTGTTTTGGGGAGTGAATAATGGTAATTTAAAAAATATTATACCCACCTTAAAAAGCTGAATTGAAATACGACATTTATGAATGCTGACATCAAGGTAGTACTCAAAGTTACAGAATCAGCATGCAATGTGAAGATTAGAATAACAATGACATATAGATCTATCTATCTATGTAGAGAGAAACGCAGCACCCTTCCAATTTGTTTATCAGAGAATTCTTCACTTGGGATCTGAGGTCTTCAACTAAGGTTTATAAAGGATTAATTACCAGTCACCAGGAAAAGCAAGCATCCATGGAAAAATTTACCAAAGGAGAAACCTATACAAAGAAGAGAGACTATCTGAGATTTTGGTGCTACCTGCTATCATTTAGCGTTAGCAGAGCGTTCTCTTTCAGCAAGAGCGTACTGGGTTCATTTCCCCCGTGGAGCTGTCTCTCGCCAGAGCAGTGTCTTCAAAAGGCATTGCAACTCTTCCAGGCCACTGGGAAAGAAACCAATACGGCGAGAAAGTGCTTGATTTTATTTATTCTGGGTTATGAATATCTGTCTCCTTGCCTTAGAAGAAAGGTGAAGTCATTTTCAATCAAGTCAGCCTCTTAAGAAGAACAGAACTGTTTATATTTAATTTTACTACTGATTAGTCTTACCAAGCAGGATAACAGTAGGTCTCAGGTTATTTGGGAGCTAATGGTATAATTCAGGGGCAAGCAATGTTTACTTTAGGCATGCTGTAAAAACAAAACAAAACCCCAAAGCCCAGATGTGTTTTCTTCTTCAGTCGTCGTTATGGACTCAGTGTTTGATTAGAGAAGGTCATAGGGGTGCGGCCTTAATCCAATGGGATTGGTATCCTTAGAAGAGGAAGAGGAGACACCAGAGACGTCTCTCCGGGCGCACACAGAGGAAAGTCCATGTGAAGATGCAGGGAGAAGGCGGCCACCGACAAGCCAAGGAGAGAGGCCTCACCAGAAACGGACCCTCACCAGAAACAGACTGTGGTCAGAACTGTGAGAGTATCAACTTCTGCTGTTGAAGCCACGCAGACTATGGTATCTTTATGGCAGCCCAAGTAGACTAAAATAGTTACCTTCACCAAATCAATATGATGGGTCTATATTGCTAATGAAAAACACAGGATTAATCTATATTATTTTGATATCAAAGTCATTCACAACCAAAGATTATTTCTTTATCCAAAATTCCTATAAATGTTTCAGAGAAAATTAGGAAAATGTCAAGTCAATAAAAATTCACTCCTTTTTTCTAACATATGTTTACTTAGCATCTGTTTTGTTTAAAATCCAGCACTGGACACTTCAAAGGAAAGGATGCTACAGGATACAGGGTTTCCTTCCTTAAGCCCACTGAGACGCTAGTCAGGGAGCTTATGTCTACACCAGACCAAACAACTTCAGCTAAGAGGTGGCTGAGTTCAAACAGGTGTGTTTACACTCTTTGGCTATTGTGTGGCGACATCGTTTGTGCAGCTGCTGCTTCCAAGTCCTGAATAACAACCTCACATTTCCATTCTTTCTCTTTGCTTATCTGTTAGATTTCACACACATAGCTGTCCCATTTCTTAGCTGTTTTTCCCTAATTCATACTAGTTCTATTTTTCTGAAAGTGCAAAAATTTTAAAAACAAAACAAAAAGCGTGGTGATGTACGACCACCTCAACAGGGACCAAGCACAACATTCTATGAAGCACTTCAGTCCACAATGGACAGCTCAGCAACATCCAGAACCTCTAAATCCAAGTGGTTTTACGTGTAGCCATCATGGTCCTGCTCAGTGCTTTTGTTCCACGACAAGGATAGGAATGAAAGAATTAAGAGGAACCAACAGGGGTATCCCTCCCAAACTACTGCATTGCACTTATTTATTTAATTTTTTAACATCTTTATTGGAGTATAATTGCTTTACAATGGTGTGTTAGTTTCTGCTGTATAACAAAGTGAATCAGCTATACATATACATACATTCCCATATCCCCTCCCTCTTGCGTCTCCCTCCCACCCTCCCTATCCCACCCCTCTAGGTGGTCACAAAGCACGGAGCTGATCTCCCTGTGCTATGCGGCTGCTTCCCACTAGCTATTTTACATTTGATAGTGTATATATGTCCATGCTACTCCCTTACTTCGTCCCAGCTTACCCTTCCCCCTCCCCGTGTCCTCAAGTCCATTCTCTACATCTGTGTCTTTATTCCTGTCCTGCCCCTAATGTCTTCAGAATCATTTTATTTTTTAGATTCCATATATACATGTTAGCATACAGTATTTGTTTTTCTCTTTCTGCCTTACTTCACTCTGTAGGACAGACTCTAGGTCTGTCCACCTCACTACAAATAACTCAATTTCATTTCTTTTTATGGCTGAGTAATATTCCATTGTATATATGTGCCACATCTTCTTTATCCATTCATCTGTCGATGGGCACTTAGGTTGCATCCATGTCCTGGCTATTGTAAATAGATCTGCAATGAACATTGTGGTACCTGACTCTTTCTGAATTATGGTTTTCTCAGGGTATATGCCCAGTAGTGGAATTGCTGGGTGGTATGGTAGTTCTATTTTTAGTTTTTTGAGGAACCTCCATACTGTTCTCCATAGTGGCTGTATCAATTTACATTCCCATCAACAGTGCAAGAGGGTTCCCTTTTCTCCACACCCTCTCCAGCATTTATTGTTTCTACATTTTTTGATGATGGCCATTCTGACTGGTGTGAGGTGACACCTCATTGTAGTTTTGATTTGCATTTCTCTAACCATTAGTGGTGTTGAGCATCCTTTCATGTGTTTGTTGGCAATCTGTATATCTTCTTTGGAGAAATGTCTATTTAGGTCTTTTGCCCATTTTGGCATTGGGTTGTTTTTTTGATATTGAGTTGCATGAGCTGCTTGTAAATTCTGGAGGTTAATCCGTTGCCAGTTGGTTCATTTGCAAATATTTTCTCCCATTCTGAGGGTTGTCTGTTCGTCTTGTTTATGGTTTCATGTGCAAAAGCTTTTAAGTTTTATTAGGTTCCATTTGTTTATTTTTGTTTTTATATCCATTACTCTAGGAGGTGGGTCAAAAAGGATCTTGCTGTTATTTATGTCATAGAGTGTTCTGCCTATGTTTTCCTCTAGGAGTTTTATAGTGTGTGGCCTTACATTTAGGTCTTTAATCCATTTTGAGTTTATTTTTGTGTATGGTGTTAGGGAGTGTTCTAATTTCATTATTTTACATGTCGCTGTCCAGTTTTCCCAGCACCACTTATTGAAGAGGCTGACTTTTCTCCACTGTATATTCTTGCATCCTTTATAAAAGATAAGGTGACCATATGTGCGTGGGTTTATCTCTGGGCTTTCTATCCTGTTCCATTGATCTACATTTCTGATTTTGTGCCAGTACCATACTCTGTTGATTACTGTAGCTTTGTAGTATAGTCTGAGGTCTGGGAGCCTGATTCCTCCAGCTCCGTTTTTCCTTCTCAAGATTGCTTTGGCTACTCAGGGTCTTTTGTGTTTCCATACAAATTAAATTTCTAGTTCTGTGAAATATGCCATTGGTAGTTTGAGAGGGATTGCATTGAATCTGTAGATTGCTTTGGGTAGTATAGTCATTTTCACAATGTTGATTCTTCCAATCCAAGAACATAGTATATCCCTCCATCTGTTTGTATCATCTTTAATTTCTTTCATCAGTGTCTTATAGTTTTCTGCATACAGGTCTTTTGTCTCCTTAGGTAGGTTTATTCCTAGATATTTTATTCTTTTTGTTGCAATGGTAAATGGGAGACTTTCCTTAATTTCACTTTCAAATTTTTCATCATTAGTGTATAGGAATGCAAGAGATTTCTGTGCATTAATTTCGTATCCTGCTACTTTACCAGATTCGTTGATTAGCTCTAGTAGTTTTCTGGTAGCATCTTTAGGATTCTCTATGTATAGTTTCATGTCATCTGCAAACAGTGACAGCTTTACTTCTTCTTTTCTGATTTGGATTTCTTTTATTTCTTTTTCTTCTCTGATAGCTGTGGCTAAAACTTCCAAAACTATGTTGAATAATAGTGGTGAGAGTGGACAACCTTGTCTTGTTCCTGATCTTAGAGGAAATGGTTTCAGTCTTTCACCATTGAGAAAGATGTCAGCTGTGGGTTTGTCATATATGGCCTTTATTATGTTGAGGTAAGTTCCCTCTATGCCTACTTTCTGGAGGTTTTTTATCATAAATGGGTGTTGAATTTTGTCGAAAGCTTTTTCTGCATCTATTGAGATGATCATATCGTTTTTCTCCTTCAATTTGTTAATATGGTTTATCATGTTGATAGATTTGCGTATATTGAAGAATCCTTGCATTCCTGGAATAAACCCCACTTGATCATGGTGTATGATCCCTTTAATGTGCTGTTGGATTCTGTTCGCTAGTATTTTCTTGAGTATTTTCGCATCTATGTTCATCAGTGGTATTGGCCTGTAGTTTTCTTTCTTTGTGACATCTTTGTCTGGTTTTGGTATCAGGGTGATGGTGGCCTCATAGAATGAGTTTGGGAGTATTCCTCCCTCTGCTATATTTTGGAAGAGTTTGAGGATAGGTGTTAGCTCTGCTCTAAATGTTTAATAGAATTTGCCTGTGAAGCCATCTGGTCCTGGGCTTTTGTTTGTTGGAAGATTTTTAATCAGAGTTTCCATTTCAGTGCTTGTGATTGGTCTGTTCATATTTTCCATTTCTTCCTGGTTCAGTCTCAGAAGTTGTGCTTTTCTAAGAATCTGTTCATGTCTTCCAGGTTGTCCATTTTATTGGCTTACAGTTGCTTGCAGTAATCGCTCATGATCCTTTGTTTTTCTGCAGTGTCAGTTGTTACTTCTTCTTTTTCATTTCTAATTCTATTGATTTGAGTCTCCTCCCTTTTTTTCTTGATAAGTCTGGCTAATGGTTTATCAATTTTGTTTATCTTCTCAAAGAAGCAGCTTTTAGTTTTATTGATCTTTGCTATTGTTTCCTTCATTTCTTTTTCATTTATTTCTGATCTGATCTTTATGATTTCTTTCATTCTGATAACTTTGTGGGGTTTTTTTTTCTTCTTTCTCAAATTGCTTTAGGTGTAAGGTTAGGTTGTTTCTTTGAGATGTTTCTTGTTTCTTGAGGTAGGATAATTCTGCTGTAAACTTCCCTCTTATAACTGCTTTTGCTGCATCTCATAGGTTTTGGGTCATCGTGTTTTCATTGTCATTTGTTTCTAGGTATTTTTTTCTTTTTTTTTTTTTTGCAGTTCGCAGGCCTCTCACTGCTGTGGCCTCTCCCGTTGTGGAGCACAGGCTCCGGATGTGCAGGCTCAGCGGCCATGGCTCACGGGCCCAGCTGCCCCGCAGCATGTGGGATCTTCCCGGACTGGGGCACGAACACGTGTCCCCTGCATCAGCAGGCGGACTCTCAACCACTGTGCCACCAGGGAAGCCCTCTAGGTATTTTTTGATTTCCTCTTTGATTTCTTCAGTGATCTCTTGGTTATTTAGTAGTGTATTGTTTAGCCTCCATGTGTTTGTATTTATTACAGACTTTTTACTGTAATGGCTATCTAGTCTCAGAGCGTTGTGGTCGAAAAAGATACTTGATACAATTTCAATTTTCTTAAATTACCAAGGCTTGATTTGTGACCCAAGATATGATCTATCGTGGAGAATGTTCCATGAACACTTGAGAAGAAAGTGTATTTTGTTGTTTTTGGATGGGATGTCCTATAAATATCAATTAAGTCCATCTTGTCTAATGTATCATTTAAAGCTTCTGTTCCTTTATTCATTTTCATTTTGGATGATCTGTCCATTTGTGAAAGTGGGGTGTTGAAGTCCCCTACTATGATTGTGTTACTGTCGATTTCCCCTTTTATGGCTGTTAGTATTTGCCTTATGTATTGAGGTGCTCCTTTGTTGGGTGCATAAATATTTACAATTGTTATATCTTCTTCTTGGATTGATCCCTTGATCATTATGTAGTGTCCTTCTTTGTCTCTTCTAATAGTCTTTAAAGTCTATTTTGTCTGATAGGAGAATTGCTACTCCAGCTTTCTTCTGGTTTCCATTTGCATGGAATATCTTCTTCCATCCTGTCACTTTCAGTCTGTATGTGTCTCTAGGTCTGAAGTGGGTCTCTTGTAGACAGCATATATACGGGTCTTGTTTTGGAATCCATTCAGCCAGCCTGTGTCTTTTTGTTGGAGCATGTAATCCATTTACATTTAAGGTAGGTATCAATATGTATGTTCCTATTACCATTTTAATTGTTTGGGGATTGTTATTGTAGGTCTTTTCCTTCTGTTGTGTTTCCTACCTAGAGAAGTTCCTTCAGCATTTGTTGTAAAGCTGGTTTGTTGGTGCTGAATTCTCTTAGATTTTGCTTGTCTGTAAAGGTTTAATTTCTCCATCAAATATAAATGAGATCCTTGCTGGGTAATCTTGGTTGTAGGTTTTTCTCATCCATCACTGTAACTATGTCCTGCCACTCCCTTCTGGCTTGCAGAGTTTATCCTGAAAGGTCAGCTGTTAACCTTATGGATATTCCTTTGTATGTTATTTGTTGTTTTTCCCTTGCTGTTTTTAATACTTTTTCTTTGTATTTAATTTTTGATAGTTTGATTAATGTGTGTCTTGGCGTGTTTCTCCTTGGATTTATCCTGTATGGGACTCTCCACATTTCCTGGACTTGACTATTTCCTTTCCCATATTAGGGAAGTTTTCAACTATAATCCCTTCAAATATTTTCTCACTGCCTTTTTTTCCCTCTTCTTCTTCTGGGACCCCTATAATTCGAATGTTGGTTCATTTAATGTTGTCCCAGAGGTCTCTGAGACTGTCCTCAATTCTTTTCATTATTTTTTCTTTATTCTGCTCTGTGGTAGTTATTTCCACTATTTTATCTTCCAGGTCACTTATCCGTTCTTCTGCCTCAGTTATTCTATTGGTTCCTTCTAGAGAATTTTTACTTTCATTTATTGTGTTGTTCATCATTGTTTGTTTTCTCTTTAGTTCTTCTAGGTCCTTGTTAAACATCTCTTGTATTTTCTCCATTCTGTTTCCAAGATTTTGGATCATGTGTACTATCATTACTCTGAATTCTTTTTCAGGTAGACTGCCTATATCCTCTTCATTTGTTTGGTCTGATGGGTTTTTACCTTGCTCCTTCATCTGCTGTGTGTTTCTCTGTCTTCTCCTTTTGCTTAACTTACTGTGTTTAGGGTCTCATTTTCACAGGCTGCAGGTTCGTAGTTCCCGTTGTTTCTGGCGTCTTCCCCCAGTGGGTAAGGTTGGTTCAGTGGGTTGTGTAGGCTTCCAGGTGGAGGGGACTAGTGCCTGCGTTCTGGTGGATGAGGCTGGATCTTGTCTTTCTGGTGGCCAGGACCGCCTCCAGTGGTGTGTTTTGGGGTGTCTGTGACCTTAGTATAATTTTAGGCTGCCTCTCTGCTAATGGGTGGGGTTGTGTTCCTGTCTTGCTAGTTGTTTGGCATAGGCTGTCCAGCACTGGAGCTTGCTGGTCATTGAGTGGAGCTTGGTCTTAGTGTTGAGATGCAGATCTCTGGGAGAGCTTTTGCCATTTGATATTACATGGAGCTGGGAGGTTTCTGGTCGTCCAATGTCCTGAACTCAGCTCTCCCACCTTGGAGGCTCAGGCCTGACACCCGGACGGAGCACCAAGACCCTGTCAGCCACTCGGCCAGGTACATGGGGAGTTTCTTGCCTTTTGGGAAGTCTGAGGTCTTCTGCCAGTGTTCAGTAGGTATTCTGTAGGAGCTGTTCCACATGTAGATGTATTTCTGACATATTTGTGGGGAGGAAGTTGATCTCCTCGTCTTACTCCTCCGCCATCTTGAAGGTCTCTGGAAGCTACACTTCAGCGCCACTGCGCTTGCCAGGCCTGTCCGAGCTCCCAGCCAGCTCCCGGTCCTTGCATTTAAACTTATAAATATAAACTTATAAATGTTATAAAAATGTCTATTCTGTACTGATTTAGAAAATTATACACTACAAAGAATTTCCAAAGAAGCATTCTAAACAAATGCAAGGAAAGCCTTTACAAAGTACAGGCTGACAAACAAGGAGAGACATGTTACATTTTGTTTTCATCCTGCAATCTTCACTCCAACAGCTGTGATTTTAGCTAAGGCCACACAGTTCTAGGGATCAAAAGTTATGCAACCCTGTTTTGTGCTTTTGCTTCTCTTCAACAGAGAAGAAGAAGAAAAAACAACCCACAACAGAGCAGAGAATCTCTAGGACCGAAACCAAATGTTTTGGCAGTTCAGAGAGCTGTGGGTGGCAAGTTCTAAACATGAGACCCGGTCTGATCACTCTCTAGAAACTTTGAAAATGTTTGCTGCTACCCGTACTTCACTGCTGTAAGACTCTCCAAAGTAAAGCTTTGTGGCCGACTGCAGCACTGTGCTGGAGAGGGCAGAACAGGGTCCTAGGGGCTCCTACTGAAAGCACACAGAAGTCAGCTTAACGGATGAACATTTTTCTAATCACGAGAAATGCTGACTATTGACTGTGTTGTCTTTTTAGATGAAAAGTTATCATCTGAACACCTACTATTAAACTCTGACAGTAACCTGTGTCACAAGAGAAACTGAAGCACATCAAAATTTTCAAGGTGTTATTTGAGCAAACATCGAATCAGATCAGGTAGCACCAAATCAAAAGTGATTAGGGGCACTCCATCAACAGAAGCTAAGGGAAAGGCTTTTAGAGAGAAGACAGAGAAGCAAAGCAAGGAAATTATCTGGTTGGCTACAGCTTTAGTGGCTGCCTTGTTTGGGAAAGCCTAGCTGGCTGTTTGTGATTGAGTGTTCTTAAATTTTATTTTCTGGGAGAGCCTGCACTCAGAGGTGTGAGGCTCTGGCTTAGGTTTTGGTGTGCTTACGTCGCTTACCAAGGCATTAGAGACACCCCCGTCTAATGCCTCCTGGTTTACTTACTTTAGCACTTGTAATTACTCTAAAGGTCTCTACTAAAGGCACCTCAAATATCTACTCAAGTCATTTTCAAGCAAGTCAGGGGATATATCCAACTTCCTGATGGCTTTCTGTGAGTCAAGGTTTCAGAGAAAGCAGCTGGCTCTTGGGTGCAAATGAAGAAGTATCAACTTTGGTTTACTTGAGCATATACTTGGCAGTAGAAAGATATGGCTTAGCTTGGTAAACAAACTTATTTTCTCAAGTATTATCAGACCATAATAATGAATAATTGCCTGAATTCATGGAATACTTACTACACAGAAGCAATTGGGCTTAAAGGTCTCTTTTAGTCTCCGTAAAAACCCCATAGTCATGAGTCTAGTAAGTGAGGATCCAGGATTCCAATCTAGGTAATTGTTGGCTACAAAAGCACATGTTCTTACAGCCACGGTACTGCCATCAGGACAGACCACAGCCCCTTCTGCAACATGGTACTGCCATCAGGACAGACCACAGCCCCTTCTGTAACATGGTACTGCCATCAGGACAGACCACAGCCCCTTCTGTAACACTTTCATTTTCATTTACTTCTACTCATTCTTAAATTTTCCCTGAGATCCTATTATATGTCCCAATATCCCATGGAAATACTGTAAAGTTTACTTATTTCGTAACTTCTCATAAAGTTTCACTAATTCGTATTTATGATAACTCAATTTAAATTCAGTGTTCCTTCCTTAGGGCTTTTACATTTGTTTCTATTTCCCAGTTGAAATTCTTACCAAAAAAATACACAACTGAATTTTCGCTTTAAAAAACGTAACTGCAGAACAGTAAACCAAAGAAAGTAAATGTCATCTATAATTCAATCACATAGCTAACATTTTAGAGATTATACAAAAGCTTTTTAAAAAACAAAAATACTATCATACTAAACGTACAATTTTGTAACTAGTTTTTTTCACTTCAAAAGCTGTTGTCTTTCCACATCGTTTTTAATGGCTGTAAAAATCCACTGAGTAAATAATAGGTCTTATTTAATCCATTAGATAACCTCTCAGTTCCCCAGGAAGCAGGAGCTGAGGCTAAGTGTTTATAAAGGAGAGCAATTCCAGGGAACAGAGGTGAGGGACCAGAGTAAAGCAAAGAAGGAGAGGACGAAACAAGAGGACCCATTATTGACTTGGCCGCCACTAGGTATGATGGATTGCTCAGTCCTTCTGGACCGTCCTCTGAGAAGCCACTTTTACCATATCTTGGGACAGTCTGTCAGAAGGAGGGGGCTATTTAACTGCTCTGATCATCTACTGGTCAAAGGTGTGCCCCTTAGAGGTGTGACTCCCCTGTGGTTCTATGGACCTGACATAATGAGGACGATGATTCTAGCCTAGGACACCTTGCTGTCATCCAAAGGGACAACCTGGAGTGGGGACAGAAGAGAACACCGGGAAGAGTCCTCTCTTCTTCTGCATGGCAAGAGCCCATGCAGAGGGACTGCCACAGAGATGGACGGAACAAGACACAGGTGAGGCTGAGAGCATCTCCAGGGGTACAGAAGAGGCACCTACACTATTAGCAGACCTTTTTTTTTTTGCTGTTTAAAAAACATTACCTTGGGCTTCCCTGGTGGCTGCTGTGACAAAATACCATAAACTGGGTGGCTTATCAACAACAGAAATTTATTTCCCACTCTACTGGAAGATGCAAGTCTGAGATCAGGATGCCAGCATGGGTGGCTTCCGGTGAGAGCACTGTTCCGGTGGCAGACGGCCATCTTGTTTCCTCATGTGGCCCAAAAGAGGGCGAGAGAGCTCTCTGTGGTCCCTGTGATAAGGGCCCCAATCCCATTCACGAGGGCTCCACCCTTATGACCTAATCAACTCCCAAAGGCCCTACCTCTTTTACTTATTTATTTAATTGGAGTAAAATTGCTCTACAATGTTGTGTTAGTTTCTGCTGTACAATGAAGTGAATCAGCTATGTGTATACATATACCCCTTCTCTCTTGGACCTCCCTACCATCCCCCCACCCTCCATCCCACCCATCTAGGTCGTCACAGAGCACCAAGCTGAGCTCCCTGTCCTTTATAGTATGTTCCCACTGGCTATCTATTTTTACGCATGGTAATGTATATATGTCCATCGTAATCTCCCAATTCGTCCCACCCTCCCCTTCCCACACCATGTCCACATGTCCGTTCTCTACATCTATGTCTCTATTCCTGCCCTGCAAATAGGTTCATCTGTACCATTTTCCTAGATTCCACATATATGCGTTAATATACGATATTTGGGGCTTCCCTGGTGGCGCAGTGGTTGAGAGTCCGCCTGCTGACGCAGAGGACATGGGTTCGTGCCCGGTCTGGGAAGATCTCACATGCCACGGAGCGGCTGGGCCCGTGAGCCATGGCCGCTGAGCCTGCGCGTCCGGAGCCTGTGCTCCACAACGGGAGAGACCACAACAGTGAGAGGCCTGGGTACCACAAAAAAAAAAAAAAAAAAAAAATATATATATATATATACACACACACACACACACACACACACACACGATGTTTGTCTTTCTCTTTCTGGATTACCTCACTCTGTATATCAGACTCTAGGTCCATCCACATCTCTACAAATGACCCAATTTCATTCCTTTTTATGGCTGAGTAATATTCCATTGTATATATGTACCACATCTTCTTTATCCATTCATCTGTCGTTGGACATTTAGGTTGCTTCCATGTCCTGGCTATTGTAAATAGTGCTGCAATGAACATTGGGGTGCATGTGTCTTTTTGAATTATGGTTTTCTCAGGGTATACGCCCAGTAGTGGGATTGCTGGGTCATATGGTAGTTCTATTTTTATTTTAAGGAACCTCCATACTGTTCTTCACAGTGGCTGTATCAATTTCCATTCCCACCAACAGTGCAAGAGGGTTCCCTTTTCTCCACACCCTCTCCAGCATTTATTGTTTGTCGATTTTTTTGATGATAGGCCCTACCTCTTAATCACTTCACACTGTGGATCGAGGGTTTCAACACATAAATTTGGAGAGAGGGGACAAAAAATTCAGTCCGTTGAACACACCTAAAGTACTCGATCCTTAATTATTTCCTTACATACATTTTTAGATCAAGGGGCATTCATATCCAAAAAGATTTGATGCACATTAACAAATTTCCTTCCAGAAAGATGTGTTAATTCTCTTGCCCAGAAACAGGGGATGAGATTATCGATTTCCTCGTAGCCCTGACTATAGATCCTAAGCTCTAGGAATCAAGATGATAGGCTAGAGATATAAACATTCTGAACTTTGTTATCTGCAGCTGAGCTACTTACACTTCATAGAATTAGCTCAGTAATCAAATAATTTCTTCCTTAACCGATCATGTATTTATTGAGTTCTTCTATGAGCAATATGCCCTCTTTACGGGAGCTCAAGAGAGAGAAGGCTTTTGCTCTGTGAGGCTGATACCCTAGCAGGAGAGAAACAATGAAGTAATAACAACATT
This sequence comes from Aethalodelphis obliquidens, assembly GCF_003676395.1. NCBI lineage: Eukaryota > Metazoa > Chordata > Mammalia > Artiodactyla > Delphinidae > Aethalodelphis > Aethalodelphis obliquidens. The sequence goes on along the minus strand of NW_020837967.1, from coordinate 23,163,431 downwards.
ATTCGCGGCACTTGTGATAAGTTTTAGAAAGGAGCTGCATTATATGTGATGGTACATACCACAGTTAGCGCTTCAACAGAAGGATTTACCTTATGCTAGAGGGTCAAGGAGAATCAGCCTTTTAGTAACCAGATTGGTAACCAAAAGAGAAAAAAACCCCCCACACCTCTAATATTTAAAATACAAATAAAAAAATGAGCTGCGATCCTCAAATAATCAGAGTAATTTTTTTTCTACTCGAGCATATATAAACTATCCAAGTTAGCTGTGGCACCTTCAAGAAGGTATTCTTGGGAAAAAAATATACATTTATTCCAGGGTTCCTTGCACTGTTTGAAATTATTTAAAATTCAATTTTTGAAAGTGTCAACAAAAATCAAACGTATACTATTTTGAATGCCATAAATATTGATAACTCACTTTCCTTTGCGGACAAGTTAGTTTATCTGGAACCCAGAGTCATTCAAAGCCAAGTTTAATGGATTGCGATCAACCTGGGAGATAAACTTTTAAAATGAAAAACAACGCTTGACTCTTCAAGTAATGAGTCTTCCTTGTGTATTTCAAGCGTTGCCTCAGAGCACAGTCCTAATAATCTGTCAACACCTTTTGAGAGAAAGTCAGTCCCTACCATGGGTCCCTGAAGTTTTCTTCATTTTTTATTCTCATAAAGCTGTCTTCTTGGGAATTTTTATTAAGAATTGCAGGTTTGCCTGCAGAAATTTATCAGCACAGGGGATCACAGACTCTTGTGGTTATCTGTGTTTACTCCTGGCAGAAAAAAAATCAGGGAAAGGGTTTCGGAAATATACATATATAAAGAGATCTACATCTATATCTATACCTTTATCCATCCAACAAAATTACATCTTTCTACGTTTAAAAAGAAATGCTAAATATTAGCCGCAATTTTAAGCGTTCAAGTAGTCATAGATTTACAGGATTTTTTACACCTCCCGGGTGCAACAGAAGAATTTGGGAGATGTAGTCATGAAGAAACGAATTACAAAGTACGTCTTTCCTTTTGTGTATCCTGCTCATTTGATTTAAATTCAGGTGTACTAGGTTTCTCATAATTGTTTAGGCTAATAAGTACTTTGTAGTGCACCCATGGAGGGAACAGCCTTGAAGAGAGTTTTCTTTTCTAAGCACCTCTTTATTTAAAATTCCAGCTTTACTGAGGTATAGTTGACAAACAAAATTGTAAGATACTGAAAGTGTACAACACCATGATTTGATATACATACACACTGTGAAAGGATTTCCCCATCAAGTTAATTAACACACCTATCACCTCTCATATTTACTTTTTTTTTTTTTTGAGAACATTTAAGTTCTACTCTCTTAGCAAGTTTCAACTCTACAATACTGTGTTGTCGACTAGAGTCGCCATGTTATACGTGAGACCCTCAGGCCGTATTCAACTCGCAACTGAAGGTCTGTGCGCTGTCAGCAACCTCTCCCTATTTCTCCCACCCCTCACCCCCAAATGGTACTTCTTAATGGGTGGGCCCACTGTGAGCTCCGGAAAAGCTACTGATAATCCCGCAGGGAACTTTTAACCTGGATCTTCCTACAGACAAGAAAGAATGAAGAAAAACGGAGTCTCCATTATGGAATGCAAAATATGTCCAACATATCTCGTTGCAACGTAAGAAGGATTATATGTAAGTAAACTACAAATGGTGTATTTCAGGGTTTGATATTTATTGCCACTTACTCCTTCTACGGGCAGATGGCTCAGAAATCTTCTATCCTGATCCAGTATAATGCTGCCTTTTCTCACAAGTCTAGGCTCAGCTGACACATCTCTGTCCAGGATGACAGCTCTTCTCTGTCTATAAGGCCCCTTAATACAACAGCAGCCTGTCTGCAATTGTCTGAAGTTCACTATAAATCTACACTTTAGCAAATTTATGCAAAAAAGGTGTTTCCTTCCAGGGTTCTCTCTTAAAAAGCAAAAGCAAAACCTGATCCAATTTCTCAGAAACCAGAGAATGTCTTTCTTTTCTACTGTGGGGTCCTTATCTCTTCTTCTACTCTGTGTCCTTCCCATATTCCACGGTCTGCCTCAAGCTTAAAAATAGCCCTATTTGTATCCAGATGCTGCCTGTCTTGTGGGAAGAGGAGATTCCCAACTGGGTCACACATGGATTAAAACACGGAGGCCACCATCGCAGGGCTCCCAGCTAACAGCCTCCCCTTATGAGAGGGTAAACAAAGTCACTGCTCATGCAGCGCATGCTCTAAGTCAAGTGACTGTGCCAGCGTGCCACCTATCATTCGCTGTAAACGCTTAAAATACCCTAATGGATACCGGAAAATACCCAGCAGTCCCACTCCTGCGCACATATCCAGAGAAAACCATAATTCGAAAAGACACCTGCATCCCAACGTTCATAGCAGCACTATTCACAACAGCCAAGACCCGGAAGCAATCTAAATGTCCATTGACAGAGGGATGGATAAAGAAGATGTGGCACATATACACAATGGAATACTACTCAGCCACGAAAAAGAAGGAAATAATGCCACTTGCGGCAACATGGATGGACTAGAGATTATCAAACTAAGTGAAGTCAGTCAGAAAGAGAAGACAAATACCATATGATATCACATATGTGGAATCTAAAAAAATTGATATAAATGAACTTATTTATAAAACAAAACCAGACTCACAGACTTCAAAAACAAACTTATGGTTACCAAAGGGGAAAGGGGGGGAGAGGTAACTTAGGAGTTTGGGGTTAACATACACACACTACTACATATAAAATAGATAACCAACAGGGACCTACTGTATAGCACAGGGGACTCTACTCAATATTCTGTGATAATCTGTACAGGAAAAGAATGTGAAAAAGAGTGAATACATGTATATGTATAACTGAATCACTTTGCTGTGCACCTGAAACTAACACAACATGGTAAATCAACTAGACACCAATATAAAATGAAATAAAAATTAAAAATAAATAAGTATAGCCCTACTTCTAGAATGTGAACCGGGGAATCCCCAGTGGTCCAGTGCTTAGAAGTCCATGCTCTCACTGCCGAGGGCCCAGGTTTGATCCCTGGTCAGGGAACTAAAATCCTACCAGCCGCATGGGACCAAAAAAAAAAAAAAAAAAGAATGTGGTCCCTGGCTGAGCAGGCACCCCAACATTTAGTGGCACCACTGGGCTAGCAAAGCCAGCATTGAGTCTGATCTTCCAAAGGGGACGTCGGATGCTTCCCTCTGCTTCCCAGCTACAAGCCCATCCCCCACCCCCAGCCCCAGGCCTTCTGTCCTGGGACAGTGGCACAGTCCCCGGGTAAGAGGGCATGAAGGGGGAAGACGGGGTGAGCTGGCATCCTCACCTTCGTACAGCCTGACCGTTCACACTGGCTGACTCACGGTGCACGAGCTTGACTAAGCCCCTGGCCTGGTACCAGGAACCGAGGACAGAAGAGTCCCCAGTCCCTGGCTGTCACCCTGCCTCTCTGTCCCTCATGTCCCTGTATGTGGGGTAACAGCTCTGCGGGTGCTCCTGAGTTCTACCACAAGCTGATCCCGCGAGCCGTGGCCAGGGGCAGATTCGCAAGGTTCCTCTCCCCCTCCGCGACAGCTCCTTCCTACCCAGATAGTCTCATTATATATTTTTCAAAGGCCCGTTTTCTACATGAGAAATTTCAGTGAAATATCTTGACACATAATGTTTCCTCGTCTTGATGTTTAGAGCTAAAAGAGCCTTTGTCCAGCAAATCCAAGCCTCTCATTTTCAAAATGAAAAGACGAAGCACAGCAATTTGGGGTCTCGCTCAAGGGCACAGATCGTCGCATGGCAGGAAGCTGCGTCTGGGGCTCCGAGCCCCTCGTCCAGGGACACCCCGGCTCCGGTTAGGACAACATGGAAAACACAGGAGAAACCTCAGGAGATGATTTTTAACTTCACGTGGTAGTTTTCCACTGCTTTTTGACAGTCAGAAAAAGATAAGTATTTTGAAGAAGCAGGAACAACTGCAAAGTCAATCTCCTTCCCCACTTTGGCTATTTAAAGCAAGCTGTGTTCATTCTCCATGCGGCTCTGTACTGACAGGGAAGGCATACAATTCTGGCATCACTTCCTAACACACCAGTGCCCCGGATGAGTACTGACTGACAGCTTCAGACAACTAATAAGTCCAGGATCTGTTCCTAGGAAAACGCTTTCCATGCGTCATTAAGGCTATTTTAGGGCTTTGCTGTCTTGAACTGAATGTAAACTAGCACTGGTGACTCTGAATTTAGATGTGACTTCATTGAGGGAAGAAACAAGCATAAACTACTATTTTCAGGGACTGGTGGTAGCAATACTAAAAAAAAAAAGAAAAAAAAAAAGAACTGGTAGTAAATCTATAGACTTGTATAAGATATTACATCTATACGTCCTTTAAATAACAACTCCCGTATTGCCCTTATATTTACTAACGTATTAACTTAAATCAAATTGGAATACCGCTATCCCAAGCATGCATTTATTTCTACTGAAGATGTATCACACCATAGTATGCCAAAGAGAATCACCTGTGGTATTTTTTTTTTCTTTGTATTTTTTTATTGGAGTAAAATTGCTCTACAATGTTGTGTTAGTTTCTGCCGTACAACGAAGTGAATCAGCTGTATGTATACCTATATTCCCTCCCTCCTGGACCTCCCTCCCCCCACCCCGCCCCGTCTAGGTCATCACAGAGCACCGAGCTGATCTCCCTGTGCCCTACAGCATCACCTGTGATACCGATACTTTTAAAAACCTAAAGGTGCCGGACCCCACCTGAAAACCACTGCACTGGCTTGCCAGCAGGTGGAGCCACACCGCGGATAGTTTCCATCAGTGACCCTTAAGAGCATCGTGGCTGACCCTCACACACCTCCAGCTATGTGATCCTTAGAACACAAGGCAAATTCTCCTTTACCATGTTACCATCTCCCCATGTTCAGGGATGGGACTCCCCACTTGAAGAGAGAACGTATTCTATGGCAGTGACGCTCAAATTTTGTTTTGCATCAGATTCAGTTGCTGGGGGGTGGGGCTTGGTAAAAGTACAAACGGCAAGTCTGCCCCAAACCTAAAAACCTGCATTTTTAACAAAGCTATACAGAACACTCAGAAGCACACGGAGTTGAAGGACGAAAACTTTCTGGAAGGTTTCCTAAAAGGCCACACGGTTTCTAAATATTTAACCGAAGATAGTAAACCGAGAAGGCTATGAAGGAGATGTAACTGTGTCAGACCTAACTGAAACCAAGGTCGCTAAGGCTCTGCTGTCAATTCCCCACACCCTCACTCTCTGTGTTAAGAGGTTAAGGAGGTGCTGATATCACAGAACCAAGGGGGGCAGGTGGAATGGAAGGATGGTTTGAGTGTCAAAGAAATTGAAACTCCTTATTCAAAAATGGCTCAGCTGGTCAATCATGGGGTTTAAGAAGGTAGAAAAGGAAGTGAAGCCAGGAATGTCTGTTCCATCCAAGGAAATGGAGGAACCTGTACTTCTAAAGTGCATCTGAAAAAGAACAGTTATGGGGCTGCCCTGGCAGTCCAGGGGTTAAGACTCCGCACTTCCACTTCAGGGGGCGTGGGTTTGATCCCTGGTTGGGGAACTGAGATCCCACAAGCCGTGCAGTGGTGTGGCCAAAAAAAAATATATATATATATATATATATATATATATATATATATATATATATGAATCACTTTGCTGTACACCTGAAACTAACATGACATTCTAAGTCAAATATACTACAATATAAAATAAAAATTAAAAAATACAAAAGTAAAAAATACAAAAGAAAAATGAGAGTCAAAAAACCAAGTACATCTGAGATCCAAGAGCTGATGTAGTAGCCAATGGGTGTGAAGGAGCCACACAGAGACAAGAGGGTAGCTAAACAGGGAGATACTAGAGTTTAACACATCTGGGCTGGGACATATTTCTATTTTACAGAAAGCAGTTATGGAAGTACTCCAAAGGCACTTAAGCAGAAAACAAATGTGTCGCGTGTTATGATGTTGGGATATGATGTCTGTAGAGGAATTGGGACTCCTAAGACATCTTACCATTTCATCCTTTACTATACACATCTCTGTACCCAGCCATTTCTTCTGTGCCTCGATTGTGAATCGCAAACTTCAAGATCCCTTCTGAGTCAGAACGTCAAACGCTTTTGGTGGGTAAATGATGTATTATTACTTCCACTTTGCAAATGAAGAAAATCAGAGGGCAGGCCTAAAATTGCATGGCTTGATGTGGCAGAGAGCAAATTCTAACCCATAATTCCAACTCCAGTGCACCATAATTTCTGCTAACTAGCGCTCCAGAGGAAGTGGAAAATGCAGAGGGTTAAACTAAGGGCGGTTTCATAAAGACCAGTGATAGCCAGATAACGGCTTCTTATCCTGCAGCAGATAATAAATGCTAACAAGAAGAAATGGTTAAGACGTTACGAAACATATTTTAATAACGGCAGTTCTTTTTTATCGTGTGCAAAGAATTCCTTACTTTTAAGGTCTTCCGGAAATACTCATTTGACCAACTTTCCAATCCTTACACCTAACCCCTTACTGTTGGCCACGTGATGTGGGCGGGGCTTTGAAGTGGTGTCCGTCCTACCGTGAAAGTTCCTAGTTGGACTTCTCGACCAGACTGAGTGCCTTTAAGGGCCGATGGTGTTTCCGTTATCTTTTCATTCTGCCACCGCCACTACCCTCCGCAAGAGCATTCAGCAAAGATTTCAACCAACACTGACTCTTGTGAGCCAGACCCTGAAGACGAGCTCAGTGCTTGGGAAAATCAGTCTAAGAAGTGAGCGGCCACAGGGTCACAGGATCTGCTGAACTATATAGTTTTGGTGTGAACAAACAGAAGGAGGCTCAGAGAAGAAGAAAAGGCCAGAGGAAGAAACTCTGAACCATATTACTGTACCCAGCCTGTGCCACATTTGAGAAGTTTATATTTAATGTACTGTATATTTAGTGGATATTTAATGCACACATACACACATAAATAATAGACACAGATGTGCAGAAATGGAGACGGCAGTTTTAAGCATATGAAACAAAGTACTGAACCTTCATTTGAAAAAACCCAACAGGGAACTCCCTGGCAGTCCAGGGCTAGGACTCCGTGCTTTCACGGCCAAGGGCCCAGGTTTGATCCCCGGTTGGAGAACTAAGATGCCGTGAGCCGTGTGGAGAAGCCAAAAACAAACAAACAAACAAAAAACAAAACCCAACAAGTCGTAAGATGAATATTCACATCACTACTTAGCATCCTCGATGTATCATTGGCATTTCACCCCCCAAAGCTGCTATCTTTCACTGAAAATTTTAAGCTACACTTTGTATTTATGTTAAGGCCATTCATAGAGTCATATAAAATTTAGCAGAAGTTTTTCTCCTGCATACACTTAAAAAAGAAAAAGCCTGGACTCTTTTGCCTAGTGTAAGCATCTAGCTTCCTGAAATAAAGAAAATGCATTCCATAAATTTATATCCAGGTGGCAATTCCTAAGATGAACACTTTAAATGCTCATTTATTAATTCACGTACATTTCTGACTGCAAAATGGTTTTATAGTATGACAAGGCAAAAAACACTAAGCACATTCTATGCTGAAGTTGTTGGGCTCATACAAAAATCAACAGATCCCAGACTCTCAACCTCAAGATACCTGTGACTTGTCAGGGTGGAAAAAAAAATGTTCATCAGTGAGCACAGATGTGATGAAAGAGGTTTTAATAAAGCACATGGGCAATTTAGAGAAATTGCACCAACCAGTAAACTGATTCTTTTTCTTTAAGAAGGCGCTCTATATTTATTGAAAAAACTACTGAATAAATAAGTGAAATGAAGGAATAAGGCATTTCCATACTAGGAAATATTCGTTAGAAATTTTGATAAATTTCTTTTCCTTCAAATCTAAGCCAGAGTCCCCATCCATCCTGCCTGTTCCTTTCCCCAGTGTACAACTCCTTCACTGAATTCATAAACTCCTCCACAACACTCACAGCTTCATTTTTGCTCTAATTGCTCCATATATGGCTTATCTGCTCAAGTAAATTAGAAGCTCAAGAGCAAGAGTCATGTTCTGGTTTGTCAATCCTCCCCCATGACTGGCAGAGAACAAAGCACACCAAAGGTATTCAGGAGATAAATGCTTCTTGACTTAATTCCATCCCTACATTTCATGAGCCCTCCTATATCATTCTCACTATGATATCTATGTTACTTTTTTTTTTGAATTTTATTTTATAGTTTTTTAAACAGCAGGTTCTTATTAGTTATCCATTTTATACATATTAGTGTATATATGTCAATCCCAATCTCCCAGTTCATCACCCCCCCCCCCACTTTCCCCTCTTGGGGTCCATATGTTTCTTCTCTACATCTGTGTCTCAATTTCTGCCCTGCAAACCAGTTCATCTGTACCATTTTTCTAGGTTCCACATATATGCGTTAATATACGATATTTGTTTTTTCTCTTTCTGACTTAATTCGCTCTGTATGACAGTCTCTAGATTCATCTACGTCTCTACAAATAACTCAATTTCGTTCCTTCAATGGCTGAGAAATATTCCATTGTATATATGTACCACATCTTCTTTATCCATTCATTTTGTTGATGGGCATTTAGGTTGCTTCCATGACCTGGCTATTGTAAATGGTGCTGCATTGAACATTGGGGTACATGTGTCTTTTTGAATTATGGTTTTCTCTGGGTATATGCCCAGTAGTGGAATTGCTGGGTCGTAGGGTAGTTCTATTTTTAGTTTTTTAAGGAACCTCCATACTGTTCTCCATAGTGGCTGTATCAATTTACATTCCCACCAGCAGTGCAAGAGGGTTCCCTTTTCTCCACACCCTCTCCAGCATTTGTTTGTAGATTTTCTGATGATGCCCATTCTAACTGGTATGAGGTGATACCTCATTGTGGTTTTGATTTGCATTTCTCTAATAATTAGTGATGTTGAGCAGCTTTTCATGTGCTTCTTGGCCATCTATATGTCTTCTTGGAGAAATGTCTATTTAGGTCTTCTGCCCATTTTTGGATTGGGTTGTTTGTTTTTTTAATATTGAGCTGCATGAGCTGTTTATATATTTTGGAGATTAACCCTTGGTCCGTTGATTCACTTGCAAATATTTTCTCCATTCTGAGGGTTGTCTTTTCATCTTGTTTGTAGTTTCCTTTGCTTTGCAAAAGCTTTTAAGTTTCATTAGGTCCCATTTGTTTATTTTTGTTTTTATTTCCATCACTCTAGGAGATGGATCAAAAAAGATCTTGCTGTGATTTATATCAAAGAGTGTTCTTCCTATGTTTTCCTCTAAGAGTTTTATAGTGTCCAGTCTTACATTTAGGTCTCTAATCCATTTTGAGTTTATTTTTGTGTATGGTGTTAGGGAGTGTCCTAATTTCATTCTTTTACATGTAGCTGTCCAGTTTTCCCAGCACCACTTATTGAAGAGACTGTCTTTTCTCCATTGTATAGCCTTGCCTCCTTTGTCATAGATGTGTGGGTTTATCTCTGGGCTTTCTATCCTGTTCCATTGATCTATATTTCTGTTTTTGTGCCAGTGCCATTCTATCTTGATTACTGTAGCTTTGTAATATAGTCTGAAGTAAGGGAGCCTGATTCCTCCAGCTCTGTTTTTTTTTTCCCTCAAGACCGCTTTGGCTATTTGGGGTCTTTTGTGTCTCCATACAAATTTTAAGATTTTTTGTTCTAGATCTGTAAAAAATGCCATTGGTAACTTGATAGAGATTGCATTGAATCTGTAGATTGCTATGGGTAGTATAGTCATTTTCACAATATTGACTCTTCCAATCTAAGAACATGGTATATCTCTCCATCTGTTTGTATCATCTTTAATTTCTTTCAGCAGTGTCTTATAGTTTTCTGCATACAGGTCTTGTGTCTCCTTAGGTAGATTTATTCCTGGGTATTTTATTCTTTTTGTTGCAATGGTAAATGGAAGTGTTTCCTTAATTTCTCTTTCAGATTTTTCAACATTAGTGTATAGGAATGCAAGAGATTTCTGTGCATTAATTTTGTATCCTGCAACTTCACCAAATTCATTGGTTAGCTCTAGTAGTTTTCTGGTGGCATCTTTAGGATTCTCTATGTATAGTATCATGCCATCCACAAAGAGTGACAGTTTTACTTCTTCTTTTCCAATTTGTATTCCTTTTTCTTCTCTGACTGCCATGGCTAGGACTTCCAAAACTATGTTGAATAACAGTGGTGAGAGTGGACATCCTTGTCTTGCTCCTGATCTTAGAGGAAGTGTTTTCAGTTTTTCACCATTGAGAATGATGTTTGCTGTGGGTTTGTCATATATGGCCTTTATTATGTTGAGGTAGGTTCGCTCTGTGTTCACTTTCTGGAGAGTTTTTATCATAAACGGGTGTTGAATTTTGTCAAAAGCTTTTTCTGCATCTATTGAGATGATCATATGGTTTCTCTTCTTCAATTTATTAATATGGTGTACCACATTGATTGATTTGCATATATTGAAGAATCCTTGCATCCCTGGGATAAATCTCATTTGATCATGGTGTACGATCCTTTAAATATGTTTTTGGATTCTTTTTGCTAGTATTTTGTTGAGGATTTTTGCATCTATATTCATCAGTGATACTGGTCTGTAATTTTCTTTTTTTGTAGTATCGTCTGGTTTTGGTATCAGGGTGATGGTGGCCTCATAGAATGAGTTTGGGAGTGTTCCTTCCTCTGCAATTTTTTGGAAGAGTTTGAGAAGGATGGCTGTTAGCTCTTCTCTAAATGTGTGATAGAATTCACCTGTGAAGCCATCTGGTCCTGGACTTTTGTTTGTTGGAAGATTTTTAATCACAGTTTCAATTTCAGTGCTTGTGACTGGTCTGTTCATATTTTCTATTTCTTCCTGGTTCAGTCTTGGAAGGTTATACCTTTCTAAGAATCTGTCCATTTCTTCCAGGTTGTCCATTTTATTGGCACAGAGTTGCTTGTAGTAGTCTCTTAGGATGCTTTGTATTTCTGTGGTGTCTGCTGTAACCTCTCCTTTTTCATTTCTAATATTATTGATTTGAGTCCTCTCCCTCTTTTTCTTGATGAGTATGGCTAACAGTTTATCAATTTTGTTTATCTTCTCAAAGAAGCAGCTTTTAGTTTTATTGATTTTTGCTATTGTCTTCTTTGTTTCTATTTCATTTATTTCTGCTCTGATCTTTATGATTTTTTTCCTTCTAGTAACTTTGGGTTTTGTTTGTTCTTCTTTCTCTAATTGCTTTAGGTGTAAGGTTAGGTTGTTTATTTGAGATGTTTGTTGTTTCTTCAAGTAGGATTGTATTGCTATAAACTTTCCTCTTAGAACTGCTTTTGCTGCATTCCATAGGTTTTGGATCGTCGTGTTTTCATTGTCATTTGTCTCTAAGTATTTTTTGATTTGCTCTTTGATTTCTTCAGTGATCTCTTGGTTATTTAGTAACGTATTGTTTAGCCTCCATGTGTTTGCGTTTTTTACATTTTTTTCCCTGTAATTGATTTCTAATTTCATAGCACTGTGGTTAGAAAAGATGCTTGATATGATTTCAATTTTCTTAAATTTACCAAGGCTTGATTTGTGACCCAAGATGTGATCTATCCTGGAGAATGTTCCATGTGCACTTGAGAAGAAAGTGTAATCTGCTGTTTTTGGATGGAATGTCCTATAAATATCAATTAAATCTATCTTGCCTATTGTGTCATTTAAAGCTTGTGTTTCCTTATTAATTTTCTGTTTGGATGATCTGTCCATTGGTGTAAGTGAGGTGTTAAAGTCCCCCACTATTATTGTGTTTACTGTCGATTCCCCCTTTTATAGCTGTTAGCAGTTGCCTTATGTATTGAGGTCCCCCATGTTTGGTGCATGTATATTTATAATTGTTATATCTTCTTCTTGGATTGATCCCTTGATCATTATGTAGTGTCCTTCCTTGTCTCTTGTAACATTCTTTATTTTAAAGTCTACTTTATCTGATATGAATATTGCTACTCCAGCTTTCTTTTGATTTCCATTTGCATGGAATATCTTTTTCCATCCCCTCACTTTCAGTCTGTATATGTCCCTAGGTCTGAAGTGGGTCTCTTGTAGACAGCATATATTTGGGTCTTGTTTTTGTATCCATTCAGCGAGGCTGTGTCTTTTGGTTGGAGCATTTAATCCATTCACGTTTAAGGTAATTATCGACATGTATGTTCCTATTACCATTTTAATTGTTTTGGGTTTGTTATTGTAGGTCTTTTCCTTCTGTTGTGTTTCCTGCCTAGAGAAGTTCCTTTAGCATTTGTTGTAAAGCTGGTTTGGTGGTGCTGAATTCTCTCAGCTTTTGCTTGTCTGTAAAAGTTTTAATTTCTCTGTTGAATCTGAATTAGATCCTTGCTGGGTTCCACCATTCTGTCTTTCAGGTCTCTTATCCTTTCTTCTGCCTCAGTTATTCTGCTATTGATTCCTTCTAGTGTATTTTTCATTTCCGTTATTGTACTGTTCATCTCTGTTTGTTTGTTCTTTAATTCTTCTAGGTCTTTGTTAAACATTTCTTGCATCTTCTTGATCTTTGCCTCCATTCTTCTTCCGAGGTCCTGGATCATCTTCACTATCATTATTCTGAATTCTTTTTCTGGAAGGTTGCCTATCTCCACTGCATTTAGTTGTTTTTCTGGGGTTTTATCTTGTTCCTTCATCTGGTACATAGCCCTCTGCCTTTTCATCTTGTCTATCTTTCTGTGAATGTGGTTTTTGTTCCACAGGCTGCAGGACTGTAGTTCTTCGTGCTTCTGCTGTCTGCCCTCTGGTGGATGAGGTTATCTAAGACTCTTGTGCAAGTTTCCTGATGGGGGGGACTGGTGGTGGGTAGAGCTGGCTGTTGCTCTGGTGCACAGAGCTCAGTAAAACTTTAATCTGCTTGTCTGCTGATGGGTGGGGCTGGGTTCCCTCCCTGTTGGTTGTTTGGCTTGAGGTGACCCAACACTGCAGCCTACCCGGGCTCTTTGTTGGGGCTAATGGCAGACTTGGGAGGGCTCTTGCCCAGGAGTACTTCCCAGAACTTCTGCTGCCAGTGTCCTTGTCCTCACGGTGAGCCACAGCCACCCCCCGCCTCTGCAGGAGACCCTCCAACACTAGCAGGTAGGTCTGGTTAAGTCTCCTATGGGGTCACTGCTCCTTCCCCTGGGTCCTGATGTGCACACTACTTTGTGTGTGCCCTCCAAGAGTGGAGTCTCTGTTTCCCCCAGTCCTGTTGAAGTCCTGCAATCAAATCCCACTAGCCTTCAAAGCCTGATTCTCTAGGAATTCCTCCTCCCATTGCTGGACCCCCAGGTTGGGAAGGCTGACGTGGGGCTCAGAACCTTCACTCCAGTGGGTGGACTTCTGTGGTATAACTGTTCTCCAGTTTGTGAGTCACCCACCCAGCAGCTATGGGATTTGATTTTATTGTGATTGCGCCCCTCCTACCATCTCATTGTGGCTTCTCCTTTGTCTCTGGATGTGGGGTATCTTTTTTGGTGAGTTCCAGTGTCTTCCTGTCAATGATTGTTCAGTAGTTAGTTGTGATTCCGGTGCTCTCGCAAGAGGGAATGAGAGCACATCCTTCTACTCCGCCATCTTGAACCAATCCTCTCTTAAACTGATTCTTACCAGTAACCAGATAATTCCTTCCATGGATGTAGTTAAGATTTTATAGTAATTGCTGGTTCAAACCATGAGAATTCTATTGAATTTGATTTATTAACAGTAATTCTCCAACTTAGGAAAGTCATTAAATCTAAGTCTCAGTTTGCTTGAATGTAAAATAAAGGGCTTAGAACCAAACTATTTGCCATCTCTTCTAAAGTAATTCTATGAAGCCCCTACTTAGGGTCAGACTTCTAGGTTTGCGTATGTTTTGGAAATTGGCCAGAGTAAGCAAAAGAGCCTTAGGGCACCTAAAATAGCTTTTAAAAAAGCCTCTCAAATCCATGACTTTGATTTTTGTTCCAAATAGAGTTGCTAAGAACATTTCCTCACACCATATACCAAAAAAACTAAAACATGCATTAAAACAATAAATACTGGAGAGGGTGTAAAAAACAAAACAAACAACAACAAAAACAAAATATAGTGGCTAACACGTTGGGTTATCTGTTGTCCTAGCCAATAGCACATTAAAAGCAATATAATATATGGTGATGGAGGTTAATTAGATTTGTCACGGTGATAATTTGCAGTATATACCAATCCAAACATTATGTGTATACCTGAAAATATAACATTATATGTCAATTACACCTCAATTAAAAAAAAGCAATATGTAAGATGTCACAAGAGAGGCAGAAATATTAGTGACATAACAGTGATGTCAGGAGATAGGTTAGCGGACATACTGACATGAAGCAAGGAATGAGAAAAACCAAGACATCCAATGGTGATGTACCTGGTGCTGACCCTGAACTCCCAAGAGCAAGAGCTAACTATGCAAGGCACTTTTTACTTAAGAAGGCAGGAGGGGATTTTACATACACATCCATCAAAATTTAAAATACTTATATATGCTTGTTCACAGCCGCCAGGACCAGTTATCTATAAGACCAGTATGGAACACCTCGTTCCCAAAGACGTCAACTAAGTAAGATATCCTTTTTTAAAAAAATTTTAAAATTTTATTTTGGAATATTGTTGATTAACATAAATCAGATATTCTTGTCTGTCAGTGATTCTCAACCTTGGCAGTACCTCACCTAAGTAGGGAGCTTGAAAAAAAATCAGATACCCAGGTCTTACGCTTTGAGATTCAGACTTATTAAGTTTGGAGTGAGTCTATGTTATCCATATATTTAAAAGTTTTAAGTAACTCTGAGGCACAGTGAGATGTGAGAACTCCTATTCCATGGGCTACTTAATTTTCTTTATTTCTGACGACCATGTGCCTGATAAAGGTCCTTGTTTTACTGATTTAAAAATGCAAGGTTGCAACCTTCCTTCAGGGCTCATCTTGTATCTTGTGAATTCATTCATTTTTCTATTCACTCAGGCAAGGAACACTTTCTGGGGGGCCATTCACAATATTCTAGGTACTACATGGGGCAGGAGGGCTTCAGAGATGAACAGGACAAAACCTACAGTCCCCATGAGATCCGAATCTCGAGAGAGAGACAGATGTGCCGACAACTGCAGTGCATCCCAGGTTCTTCAGTACAGTTAAGAAGAAAGAACAGAGGTGTCAGTGTTGCCAAGAAGGGATTGATCAGCTCTGCCTGGTGAGGGGTTTAGAAGAGGAGCAGGTTGATAGAAAAGCTCCATGAGGTGAAGCCACTTGAGTGGGGTGAGAAGTCCAATGAACAGGGCCCCCAGGCGCCTGGCTGCTGCTTCTGGGTGGAATAAGTTATTCCCCAACCACTCTTACGTAGCCCAGCAGATTCTCCCCGCTGGGAGATCCTGTAGCATTTAATATGTATGCTACTCCATTGGGAGCTGACACTGACCTGTTTGTAGTGCTCTGTATCTTCTATGCAGGTCTTGTCTTACTAGACTGTAAATGCACCGGACGGTAAGGCTGTAGAGGTAGGAACCACCTCTTTTTCATCATTGTGTTCCCAGTGGCTGGCACAGGCTGGGCACTCAGTTAATATTTCTTGAGCTCAACGTAAGACTTAATGCTCCCTGAGAACACGGATGGTCTTCAAGGATGAAGCATCTAATACTGAAGTTTAAATACGAGTGCTGACCACCATCAGTAAAGATTTGATGTTTGTGATCAAAGGAGATCGCAATGTGAATTCATCATTTCCTGATTCCTAAATCAATCCATTTAGGATGGATTATTTCAGATTCCCAAAAAATAAGAATGCCTTTCTATGTCATCTTCTCCCACTTAAAACACGATGTCACCATTATTTGGATGTTACGTAAATTCCACATTTTGTTTAGACTTATTTAAACCTAAACTTATTTAAACTTAAATAAAGACTTATTAAACTTAAACTTATTTAAGTTTATGAACTTAAATAACCTAAAGACTTATTTAGAACCTAAAGACTTATTTAAACTTAAACTTATTTACGTTTATGAACATGTTTCTAATAGTTGTTGATCTAGAACTTTCCCTACCACTAGTAAACCAGAGACTTTTTAGATGAAGATTGTGAAGTCCCATTAAAGTGAGTCTCTTACTCCTTCAGCAATTGCTAATAGCCATGGTGGATGACCAAATTAAGTGGCTACAAAGGAATCTGATTTTCTTCCTTCCGCCCAAACTCCAGGATAGAACCTTCCACGTGGGACTTTCATACAATTCAAAACTTAGCAGCCATACTCACAAAATGAAGCTTATCAGGAACATGGGCGAAAGGGACAAAAAGACACCCCATCTTAGTGCCTGGATGTCAGAGTTACTTTGACGGCTGAAAGGTTTTGTTTGCCGCTTCGAGATTCTTGGCTTTGTGCACGGTAACGAGAATGTCAGATAAGTCATCCCCAGGGGAGGGAGGTGTAACTGTATTTGTTTGTCAAGTGCTGTCACTCTCCTGTTAGGTCTAGATAATTGAAGATGATTGAGCGCCAAAGTGTTCAACAACAAAACCCTTATAAAGAAAGGGAACGTACGTGCTTATCTCTGTGAATAACAGGCTGGAAAGGTACACGGGACACTGTGTTTCATTTTGCACGCATCCTGGGGAGGGGACAGCCAGGGGTAAATGGAGGGGGTGTGCGACTGGGAGGAGAGGAGACATGGGGACTTGGGTCTGAAAGAAGAAACAGAGGAGAGATAAAAGGACGCAACCACAGGCTCAGAAGCCAGGCTGGCACTGTTTTTTTCTCATCTATACATCTTCCCCAGGTGATTTCATCACTTCCATGGCTTTAGGTATAAACTGTAATGGATGGTTCCTATGTCTGTATACTCAGCCCCGAAAGCTTGGTTCTAGTTGTCTATATCCAACTGCTTCCAAGAATATCCATCAGCTTATCCACAGCTTGTTATGTCCAAGGATCAAGTCATCTAGTCAAAACCTTCATAATTTCCCCATGTTCCTTAACAGCACCTTAGCCTGGACTCCTTCCTCTTAGTTCTTTCCCACTCCCCACTGGCTAAATATATATATATATGTTTATATACATAAATATTTGTAGTATATATAATATACACTATAAATATAAGATAAATATAATTTATAATAGAAACATAAATATATTAACCATAATATATATTTATTAATATATATTCATTGCATCACATAGTTATGTTAATAAATACATATAAATATTAATATAATATTATAAATATAACAATTAATAATATATAAATATATTATATATTTATAATTACATATATAATTATATAATATAATAAAATACATCAATTAATTATAATATAAATTATTTTATTTGTAATAATATAATATAAATATAATAAATATTAATAATATATAAAATATATATTATATATATATTTAGTGTATCCCTCTCCTCTCCTATTCCTACTGTCCCTGCTTAAATACAGATGCCGCCAATTTTCTCTAGTTTTACGTCTTTAACAAGGTGGAAAGGAGCAAGAATAGGAGTGGAACCCAGACGAGAGATGAGATGAGTGATGACGGTGACTTGGATGCGTGCGGCAGTGGTAAAGCAGGGTACAGAGACGAAAACGAGAGGACATGCTGGGGGCTGAGGCCATTCCTGAGACAGAGAACTTGAGAGAGCAACCCGTTGGGCCGTAGAGGTGGGCGATCAAGTGCTCTGACGTGGACAAGTTGAGTCTGAGGTCTGTGTGAACACGTTAAGTGGAGAAGCTATAGAGGAACTTGCGAAGATCAACTGGAACTCAGAGCGGAGAGAAAAGAAAGAGGCAAGTTCTGAGTGCTGGAGAATTCCAACCTTGAGAGGCCGAGAAGAGAGGGACGGGCCCACCCCACCGCCCAAAAAAAGAAAACTGGCAAGCGATGGCCAAAAAACATGGTGTCACAGAAGCCAAGAGCAGACATTTCAAGTTGGAGAGCGATCAACCATGCTGAAGGCTGCTGACAGCCTGAGAAAGGCAACACAGAGCTTATGACGTTCGACAGCACAGAGATTGCTGACCTCGCTTGGAGCAACTTGCTGGGGTCGTTGCCACTGCGGGGGTGAAGTGTGGACTGGTGAGGGGCGGGGAGGGGAGAGGTTACGTGCACACCGCTGGTTTGAGAAAGTCTGGCTGGGAAGGGGGGTGGAGATATGAAGCTGTAGCCGGAGGGTCTGGGATGCAGGGTTTTCGACTTTTAGGATGGGCGCCTCCGTACCACGTCATACGGATGGAACGGTCCAGCAGAGAGGAAAGACTGGATGCTGCAGGACAGAGAAGACGCTGAAGGCGGGAAGTTCTCGGAAGGTGGGAAACAGGACCAGAGGATTCTGACTGCAGGAGAGATGCCTCTTCTGTTCTCGCAGGAAGGAAGGAGGGAAACACGGACGCGGAAGGAAGGAGGGAGACACAGATGCAGAACGAGACTGGTGGTGATAAGATGACGGCGTCACCATCTGCGAACCTGTGTTTTCTCAGTGAGGTGTGCGGTGAGGGATGAGCTAAATAAGTGCCAAGTATTAAAAAAACAACCAAACTGAAAGTGAAGGAGCGTAAGGAGACTGAGGAGAGAGGAGGTGGGAAAATCATCTCGAACTACATGAAAGTGAACTATCTTTGCTTGAATTAATAAAGAGCTCTTATCTGCTGCCTTATGGGCAGGGTGGGAACTACGTCTGTTGTCACACGTTCTCATAGTTTCCTATCGTGACTCTCCTGTCCCAGGAGCCTTGGACGTTGTGCGAGCTCTGGAAGAAGGCCGCACCGTCAAGGCTGCCGGGATCTCAGGCTACTGGTTTCCGCACGTGGAAAATGGCCAAGATGGAGTATTAATTCCCCAGAACTGGATGAGTTCCTGACCGTGAGGGTGGAGAGGTATCTCTTTCTGGAACAAGTGAACATCCCAGATGGGAAGAAAATGAAACCCGAGCCCTCTCTGCAGAGCTCCAGGAAGATTTCAGCACTCTGAGAACAGCTACGTCTGAACTCCTTGCTGGGATGACACGGGCTAGATTGGGACCATTGGCTTTTCCCACCCGTTCTGTCTGAGGAGTTCCAGACTTGGGTAGAAGTATCATGACCCCAAAACAGAGATTTTTATCAATATGCTGAAAACCAAGGGCATACAGTCTGAAGATCTACATTTATCTAATTTAGAAAATTAGATAAATTTGGGCACTTGATTCAAAGGGAACTAGATAGGGGGGATGCTCTCAGACAAGGAAGTAAACTTTTAAAAGGGGTCAATCCAGAGAGGAATATGTCCACACCCGCAACATCATTCTGGACAAAGGTCAGAGGAGACGGCTGGACCATCCCCAGCACCCTGAGGGGTGTGGTCTGTAGAAATGAGGGTCATTGGAGAAGGGACTCTAGGGACGAGAAGTAGAACAACCACGGGGGTCCAATCCCAGGAGAGGGTTTCAGACACATCATCATCTGCTGAGAAGAGAATTCTACCTGGAATGACGGCTGAACTCAATCCCCACACGTGTGTGCATCAGAACTCCCAGAGGAAAAAAAGATGAATAACTTGAAATCTTCCTACAGATATTTTTAAAAACAATCAGTCCTACTTAAACATCAGAGCTGTGACTGCATAAATCCTATATAGTAATGAAGTCGGGAAAGCCTTCCCTCAGAACTAATTTCTACCCAACCTCTGAGAACTCATCACTGAGATGAAGACTACAGATGTGGAAGCAGAGTCGAGCCTATCAGGCTAGAAGACCAGCTCCAGTTCTTCTCAACCTGCTTTACGTTAATATTTCGAGAGCCACAAACAGGGAAGTAAAACGAGAATTAACACAACACTCCTGATTTCTCTCATACCCTCCTTTTATGCCTTAGGGATTTCCGTGATTTCATTTGCCATTAGAGAAGACATATATATGTATGTGTGTATCTATACATGTGTATATGTACATCTGTATATATGTGTATGTACATGTGCGTATACGTATATTTTATTGATATATATATACACACACAATAAAATGTGATTTTCTGAAAAGAACCCCTGAATGTGTTAGTACTCTAATTTTACAAAATGCTGGGGACTAAGAACTGCCCAATTTATCATGCACAGTGTCTAGAATATTAAGGTTATTTTAACTTACGAATAAATGGATAACAACGTAAAAGGGTGAAAAGATTATTTGCTACGTTTGGTGAATTTCGTTCTAACCTTGGTCATGGAACACTGCCCAGGTAAAGGATTTTTGTCTCCTGGACTGGCAGCATTATTGCATGGCCCTCCAAAGCCTGGAGGATTTGGTATGCCACGGCACAGAGGTGATCGGTCAGCTGGGGTCGCCTGCCCCCCGCTTCTAATAAAAAGGTCAGAGCCCAGAAAAGTACATGTCCAGTTGGATGATCTGGGCCATCTCTTTCCTTTAGAACTGTTCCAGAGGACAGTGACATTTCTGCAGAAGAAAGAGCCCATCAGTAGTGTTAGGGTTAGCAAAGTTAGCTGGGAGGGGCACGTGACAATCGGTCTCAAGTTCCTAATGCCATCAATGTATGCCATTTTAGTATCCACAGCTGCAGGTGTGAATTTAAGGCAGCACCCCCTCTTTTCAGAAAAGCCCAAACTACAGGTTTTTTTTAAAAAGTCACATAACAATTCATAAAGAGAATCAATCTGCAATGCTAAGTTACCATCAAGAGCAAAAAATTTTTAAAGAGCTTAGTAAAAGTTCACCTTAACTTCTTTCATACGAGCAAGAGTAGGCCTTGAACTAGCTGGTGATCACAGGATGATAATAAAAAGTGGAAAAAAAATCCATTTTATGGGTATTATTACTTAGGCCCTTTGTAGTTTGGGGGGTCTTATATAGGACATTTCTTAAAATTCTGTTTATTAATTTCACTTTAAGTCATATAGAAAGTCTACAGAAGAGTTTCCAAATCACACTGCTAGGATAATTCGTTGGCTTGTATCCAGGATCTAATTAGTACCTACTGTGTACAATAAACAAAACAGACAAATCCCCATCTTTGTGGAGTTTACACAACCACTTAGAATCAACACAAGTAGAAATTCACTTACGTGCAGATGAGTAGTGGAACATGAAAGTGGTTGTTAGGTTAAAGTTTTCACATGTTTTCTAGACTTACACACTTACTTGTTTTGCCAAATATTTTCCAATAGGAGCTCAATATTTTATCTTGAATTGCTACTGTCTAGGAGGATATGAATTCGCCTGCAACTGAACACCTTACCGGACTTTTTAATTTTTAAACGTAAATGTTTGCACAGCCTAAAATGCTTGTACACACTTAAAGGGAATGCTTCATAAAAGCCAATAAAGTTCCCGAATTGGTAAAATGGTTCCCTTCGGCATCATTAAAATATTTCAAAAATAGTTTGATGACTCAGTGAAATGTATTTGTAGTCCAAGATTGGTGATTAACTAAAACAATCAGCCGTGTTGAGAACAATATAATCAACTAAAAATAAGTTGTTTTTTATATTTAGTTCTCCTAACATTTTTCCCTAATTTTCTTCCACTCTATAAATAAGTGGCTGAAAAAGATAATTATTCTGCCAGGGAAGCTGGTACATATTTAAATTGAGAAGTACTGTTACCTAGCGGCGTTTTAAAATGAGGCATTACATCGTGTAGGAGGCACTCAATTTACGCCATACAGTCTAAGGTAAGATAGCCTAACTTTTCTGAATATAATTAATAGAGTTTCCTTGAAAAGTTCCCGGAGGTATATTTGTACACTCATGTTCATAGTAGCAATATTTACAATTGCCAAGAAGTAGAAATAACCCAAGTGTCCATTGACAGATGAATGGATAAACAAAATGTGGTATATACATACAATGGAAGTTTATTCAGCTTTAAAAAGGAAGGGAATTCTGATACACGCTAAACCATGGATGAACCTTGAAGACATTATGCTAAGTGAAATAAGCTAGTCACAAAAGAATATTGTATGACTCCACTTATATGAAATATCTAGAATAGTCAAATTTATAGAAGCAGAAAAAAGAATGGTGGTTGTCGGCTGTCGGCGGGGCGGGTAGGGGAATGGGGCGTCAGTGTTCGATGGGTACGGGGCTTTAGCTGGAGAACACGAAAAGGTCTGGAGATGGATGGAGGTGATGATTGCACCACCATGAGAATATACTTAATGGCACTGAACAGTATACTTAAAAATGGTTAAAAACATGAATTTTGTTATGTATATTTTACCACGATAAAAAATCGCACCCCCAACATTATAGAAAAATGAAAAAAAAAATTCTTCTCTTTTTTTTTTTCCAGCCGCGCCATGCCACTTGTAGGATCTCAGTTCACGACCAGGGATCGAACCTGCGCCCCCTGCAGTGGAAGTACAGAGCCCTAACCACTGGACCGCCAGGGAATTTCCCCCCCCACCCCCGAAAACCTTCTTAGAGGTGAGTCATCATGTTAATAATCTGTGAACTTGTAAGCAAGGGGAAAATTTTCCTAAGGGACAAAATACTGTGTCTAGACGCTCATCCAAACAACTGTGGTCCAATGTCGTTTCTCATTTGTTAGTTAAGTGCTCAAATAACAAATGAGATTTATGTAACATCCATTTATTTAGTGCAGCCACCACGACACATACCTAGTGTGTCAATGTACACAGTAGCAAGCCATCCCAAGGGCTGCAACACTGGTTGTGTTAAAACTTGCTAAGTCTTTTTTTTTTTTTTTTTTTTTGCGGTACATGGGCCTGTCATTGTTGTAGCCTCTCCCGTTGCGGAGCACAGGCTCCGGACGCGCAGGCTCAGCGGCCATGGCTCACGGGCCCAGCCGCTCCGCAGCATGTGGGATCTTCCCGGACCGGGGCACGAACCCGTGTCCCCTGCATCGGCAGGCGGACTCTCAACCACTGCGCCACCAGGGAAGCCCAAGCTTGCTAAGTCTTGAATGAACTCAGGAGGTTAATTTATACAATATCAAAGGAAGACTAAGTAGGGTGACAACTGCAAATTCAAGCCCTGCTAGAACTCAGAGTAAGGGGTGTTCACTTTGTTTTGAAGTTAGTATGAAAGGATTCATTACATATGTAATAAGCCCAGATCTGTACATAGAATATGCCCAGTAATAGAAGGCAGAGGTCGGGGCACTAGAAGAAAGAACAGTAGGAAGGCTATAAACATGTGATCGGGGAGACATTGGGGGTACAGCTAAAGGGAACAGGCATTAAGGAAAAGAAACAGGTTGGACCTTAGCGTTTGTGTTTGGAAAGAATAATGAAAAGGAAAACCTTCATTAGAGAGTAACGTGGGTCCGCCACTTAATGAGTTTAGCAGTCTGCAGGCAATATGGATTAGCAGGAAGTAATCATCACCTAAGTGATGATTTACATTAATCTGTCCAGAAAGTGACGATGACACTAAATAGAAGAGGAAGAATAACTGGCAACAAGGAAGCTGATTCAGTAGGAAATGGAATAAAAGTAAAGGATGTAGGAACTCTCCTAGACTGTTGGTGGGAATGTACATTGGTGCAGCCACTAAGGAAAACAGCATGGAGGTTCCTCAGAAAACTAAAAACAGAGCTATCATATGATCCAGCAATCCCACTCCTCGGCATATATCTGGACAAAGCTATAATTTGAAAAGATACACGCACCCCAGTGTTCATAGCAGCACTATTCACAATAACCAAGACTTTGAAGCAACCTAAGTGTCCATTGACGGGTGAATGGATAAAGAAGGCGTGGTATGTGTATACAACGGAATATTACTCAGCCACAAAAAAGAATGAAATAATGCCATTTGCAGCGACATGGACGCAACTACAGATTATCCCACTAAGTGAAGTAAGCCAGAAAGAGAAAGATGAAAACCATATGATATCACTTACACGTGGAATCTAAAATATGGCACAAATGAACCTATCTATGAAACAGAAACAGACACACAGACACAGAGAATAGACTTGTCATTGCCAAGGGGGAGGAGGGGTGGGGAAGGGAAGGACTGGAAGGTTGGGATTATCACATGCAAACTATGACATACAGAATGGATAAACAATGAGGTCCTACTGTACAGCACAGGAACTATATTCAATATCCTGGGATAAACCATAATGGAAAAGAATAAAAAAGAGAATGTATATATATATATATGTATAACTGAGTCACTTTGCTGTACAGCAGAAAGTAACACAACATTATTTCAATAAAAAATAACACAACTATACTTCAACAAAAGATAAATTTAAAAAAAAAGCAAATGACATATATATCTGTAAAACCAGTAAGTGTCTTGTCTCTTGGAGAACTGCAAAAGCTATCCTTGGTATAAACAGGAACATCAGCTTTAAAGGAACTAAATGTCGCCCTTGCTGAGCACCCTTCATGCACCATCAGGCTAAGTCATGCCTCATCTCACTGCACATTGGTAAAGTCCACTCCACTTGGCTAATGAAAAGAATTCTGCTAAAGGGACAGAATTAGAAGCCCATCACTTCTTGGGGGTTATGCCCTTCTTATTATGAGAACGAAGCAGAATCCATTGGCAGGTGCAAAGTAACAACCAGAATACAAACGGAGCCCACTACAACGTTCCACCGTTTAACCAACCTTAAGGCTTCAACCTTCTTAAAATTCCTGCAAGATAAGCTAGTGGAAAGCGCTGAGATATAATTAGCCCTTGGGCTAACTTTCACGATTAAAAACTCCTCCCCCACCATTTGCCACTCTGACGCTATACAATCTTTACCCTCCAAGGAACAGCCACTCGGTATTTACCTGTTTTAATGAACAGAATTGTTCCAAACAGAATTCCCCTCCAGCTATAGTGACAGGAGGGTGTAAGCCAGGTTACCAGCTCTGTCTCTGAAAATGTTTTCTTATCTCCATGTACCTACCACACAGAGCTCTCCTACCCCCAATTCTTCCAGGTAACTTGAGCAGCATTCATTTACCTAATAATTTAATTACCGTTTCTAAATCACCTCTTAGGCAACACCTTCTTACTAAGTCATCTTCCCAACGTATCGCGAAGGGCTCTCAGATCCAGCCAGCCCCCACGTGTTCTTTTCCAAACTGTGATTACTGTGTGTTTGTCTGTCACATTTTCCCTAAAAATACAAGTTCCTCTGATGCAGCCTTTAACGCTCTTGTTCATATATTGGAGGATATTATTATGTGAACGCTTGTTATGATTTTAACAGCGACTTTCCACTTCAATGAGCACATATATCACATTTAAAAAAAATGTCATCTCTTTGTCCTCCAATGGAAAAAAAACCCACTTTTTTTAAAAAAAAACAAAACAGTACCTAGTCCGTTGGACATTTAAAGAGCAAGTACTACAAAGACGTATCAACTGCATTTTCTTCAAAACTTGGTCCTATGATTTATATTAAATGGTTTAATACATACATTTTTAAAAATAGATCTTTATTGGAGTATAATGGCTTCACAATACCGTGTTAGTTTCTGTTGCACAACAAAGCGAATCAGCCATATGTATCCCCATATCCCCTCCCTCTTAAGCCTCCCCCCATCCCACCCCTCTAGGTCATCGCAAAACACTGAGCCGATCTCCCTGTGCTATGCGGCTGCTTCCCACCAGTCAACTATTTTACATTCGGTTCAATGGGGGAAATTTCACCTACGAGAGGGTAAAAATTTGGTCTTAGCAGATGAAAAAAATTACTCTTTTTCTGTATAAAGCATAGATCTACACAGAATACACAAACAGATACACAGTATATTTGTGGTATAAAATTTCAGTGGGAAGAGGAGATAGTGATTAGGGAAAAATTTGTCCAGAAAAGGCTCCTCCTTAAGGGGGTAATGAAAAAAAGGTTGAAAAACATGCTTTGATGTAAATATTCTGAGAAATTCATTGGTAACGCTGTAACCTCCAATATAGTTATTTATTTTTGAGCCTTGAAATCTCTAGACAGCATTTCCTCTCGGAAGCTTCCTCTCACTCCTATGTATTTGGTGCTACTTCTCCAGGCCACTTCTAGGAGGCTGTATCCTTTCTCCATCACAGCACCCATCACGCTATATTACAACTGCCCACTGGACTTCATCCCCTCATTCCTCTGTTTACTTCAAGAGAAGGGAGACCGTGAAGAGAGTCTATTTTAAGAAAGGCGCTGGGCTCAGCCCTGGAAGGACAGTGACAAGTGAGTCACATTAGAACACTGGCCTCCTTAAGCATCTTCACTACCCACATTTCTTTATACCAATGAAAACAGCATGGTTTCTAGAAAGAGACCTCTATGTTAATGCTCAGTTCCGTAGAGCTAGCAACTGCATTAGGTTTTATTTCCCCCGTCCATAACACAGAGGTAGGGCCGCCAACCCTGCAGGGATAACGGGAGGATCAGGTATCAGGTGTGTTTGAGCCCTGGCAAAGGTGGACGGAGGTAGAGCAGTTACCAGAGCCATGCGATTGCAGGGTGGTCCGGCAGCAATCACCACTTAGTTTTCTTTACATAGCTCTGTATTACTTGATTTGTGAAAAAAATTACTTTCGTAATTTACAAAAATTATATAAATTAAAAAAAATCAAATAAAGGAAGAAACATGTAAAAAAAAAAAAAGGACACTGGCCTCCTGGCACTCACATCCTACTTGGGACCAAGACAGATGAGAAAGGAGGGGAGAGCCACACACAGGACATGATCATAAGCTACCCTGGTAAGGTTCTGTGGCGGAAATTACAGAGTGGGAGGAAAGTCAGTGCTGGAGAAGAAACCTCTGAGGTGGCAACAACTCGATGGGACGTAGAGGATGAGAGGGAGCCGGCCGTGTGACAGGGACAAGAGACTCCAAGCCTGAGGGACAGAGTCTGGGCAGCTGACTGTGGAGACAGGGACGGGAGACCGCTGCCGCGGAGGGTGATATAGGGGCTGAGAGGCAATGACACTGGACGGTCAGGCCGACAGAAGCCTTGGAGGCCACGGGAGGAGTCCTGACTTACCTCGGAGCAGTGGAAAGCCACGGCAGGATTCAGGCCGGACAGAGACAAGGTCCAGCTGGAGGGTTAAGAAATTCCCTCTGGCTGGTGTGGGGAGAGAAGACCGGGGGAAGCACCAGTGGAAGCAAGAGGCCGGGTGGAAGGCTAGCCTCGTGGTCTAGCCTGGGTGGCAGCAGTGAGACGCAGAAAAGTGGATGGACGCCACCAGCCCGAGCTGAGGAGGGGGACAGAGAGGAATGGAGGAGGCTGTGGGCCTGAGCAACTGGGTGTTGGCAGGGACATTTGTCGAGATGAGGTGTTTGTTTTTTTTAATTCAAAAAAAA
This sequence comes from Aethalodelphis obliquidens, assembly GCF_003676395.1. Lineage (NCBI taxonomy): Eukaryota > Metazoa > Chordata > Mammalia > Artiodactyla > Delphinidae > Aethalodelphis > Aethalodelphis obliquidens. Next base: position 23,136,107 of record NW_020837967.1, on the reverse strand, counting down.
TTTTTATTTTATAATGGAGAATAGTTGATTAACACCGTTGTGTTAGTTTCAGGTGGACAGCAAAGTGATTCAGTTATACCTATAGATGGATCTATTCTTTTTCAAATTCTTTTCCCATTTAGGTTATTACAGAATATTGAGTTTTTATTCTCGGTTTTATCCCTAGCACACTGTCTGACACACAGCTAGCATCCAACACAACTTTCCTGACAGATGAAGCATTATGTCATGGCATCGTCCCAAAATCTAGAGATAGTTATTATTTTTCTGGTCTTAAAAATAAGGAAACTGAGGATCTAAAAATAAGTAACATGTCTCAAATCATACACTTAGCTAATCAGGGCCACAGCCAGCATTTCAACCCAGGCCTGTATCACACCCCCGCTGCCCCCATCTCCTGGCCACGGCCAATCTTTCTTCCCCCTATAGGCCAACCAGTGAGTTGATATATTTATGTGTCTCAGACAAAGACTCTTGGCTGTCTAGGTCTGGGCACTTCCCCGGAGTGTTCTGGGCTTCTCTACCAGACTCTCCAAAGCAGGGACTTATGTATATTTGGACCATCCATACAAGTTGACCGAACGTGACGGAATTCTCTTCAATCGTAAGTGAGAGAGTTTATTAGATGAATTCTTAATTTCTCACCAGGTCTTAAGTTATATTTTTTACTCAGTATGCTACTGAGGTCACCTTCTTCCTAACTCTTGATCCTAAAAGAGAACGGATAAAGCTGTTTGATTTTCTAATTATTTGAAAGCAGATTTCTAAATGTGAATTTTGTTGACTTTCCTGATGGACGCCATGATTCTTCTAAGTATTACTCTTACAGCAACCTGACCCCCTAAAAAGTCATTCTTATTCTAGGGAAACTTCTTTTGTCCTGATCCTAGGGACTTTCTGACAAGGAAATTCTGTTAAACATGGCGTCTTTAAATGATATCAGTAGAAATGTGTGCATTAAGTGGCTGGGATTATTTGAAATGCGGTAATTAAATATTTGGCAGAAATATCTCAACTTCTCCCTCCTCCCAACTATTAATATAACTTCCTTACCAATTTATTAGGGAAATAAATCATCTGCAAAACTTGCAGCAGCCTATCTCAAAGGCAAGCAAGCGATTAAAAAAAAATACTCTGAAATTTGAAGATTCAATTAGTTGAGGTGGTGAAGTTAAAGTTGAATTTTATGAAGAGATGAAGTTGCACAATAAAGATGACCAGGACCAGAAGATACACAGGGCAGTCACTTCACTAGAGGAGCGCTTCCCAAACATCGGTGCGGATTAAAATCCCCTGGAGGGTTTGTTAAAACACAGAGGGCTGGGCCTCACCCCCAGAGTTCCAGCTTCAGTAGACCTGGGGTGGGGGCCCAAGAGCTGACATTTGTAACAAGTTCCTGAGTGACGCTGAGGCTACTGGTCTGGGAGCCACACTCTGAGGAGCGCCGTGCTGGAGAAAATGTTAGGTTGAGGAGAAACATCAGCTGAACCACTGTTTGTTTTGATCTGATTTTGTTCCCTAAAAGGGAACATTGCCAGATTGGTACTATTGAGTTGTTTGACCAAAAAGCTCACGTGCACATGCAAAATGTATACAACTGCTGAATTTCAAAAAAAAATTTTGTTTGTTTGTTTTAAATGTAGTCTATGATACAGGAACGGAGAAGAAAAGGATATTTCTTCTTTTTCTTGAGGTTTCCTTTGTTTCACGATATGGGATCTGCTGGGCTTTTCCCCAAAGTATGAATTTCTGTAACACCAAGGCCTGAACGTAATCCAAGGTACAGAGAAGATAAACCTGGCAGTCTCTGACTAGGTTGTCTTGGTCCCCTCACCGAGTCTGATGTCAGGGTGAAGCCCTCCTGAACGAGACTAGTGTCTTTATAAGCGACCCCAGAGAACTGCCGTATGAGCATAGAATAAGGAAATGGCCATGTGCAGCCCAGAAGAGGGTTCTCACCGGAACCTAATCATGCTGGCACCGAGCTCTCAGACTCCCAGCCTCCAGAACTGCAAGAAATAAATGTTTGCTGTCTATAAGACACCCAGTGTATGGTATTCTGTTACAGGAGCCCAAACACACTAAGATACAGGGGTTAGAACGGGAGTACTGCTGGAAAAAAGGTGTTTATGTGTGTGTGGGGATAGGGGGCAGTAAAGCCAGATGTGAGGTTGGACCACCTCTTTTACCCTTGGTGACCTGAATTTATACAGATGCTAAAAAGTTGAAATGAAAACCACACTAGACTACAAAAAACACAAAATGCTATAACAAAGTGAGCCCAATCTGGATGCTGACCACGACATTATGACCTGGTATTCTATTTGATATATACATGCCTTCAAAGCTAAATGCAATGAAAATGTAGGTTTCACTAGCCTGTCTGTATCTGTCGTGCTGGTAATGGACTAGGCGGCCATCGGTGGTTGTGAGGGGCAGAAATGTTTCCCCGACAGACAGAGCTATGACAAGGCAGAGTATGTAGGTGGAGGAGACTTCGGGGTGAAGGGCTCTTACTTGTGTTATCATTTGATCCTTACTGATCCGGAATAAGGATCAAATGATAACACAAGTAAGAGCCTTTCACCCTTGTTCTATGGAAGAAAAGGTGTTTTAGTGGAAGAACACAGTTTGAAAGCCATTTGGTTTCTTAATAAATACCGAATCAAGAAAACTTCACATTGAACAAATCTTACTCAATCCAGTTTAAAACAGTGCTAAGTCGACATGACAGACTGGATGTATCTTGATGACAGAAACACTCAACCCATGACCACACCGCCTACAAACAAAATTGGAAACAAAGTTGGGGACAAGTGGGAACTTTTGGGTCTAATTGCTTCAGTAATGCTAGACCCGCTAGAATGACTGTAAACCATTTCTTAGCCTTGCAGCTGAAAATTTGTAAGATTAAACCACCCAGATGGCTGCTTCTTCATTTCTGATTCCTCCACTAAGCAGGGTGGGATGAGAGGCAAGGAGAATCTCAAGAAAATGGAGGAACTGCTCAGCTCAAATGTTCCCAAGTCCTACTCATCCCTCAAATCCCTGCCCAACGGGAATCCCCCCCGCCCCCTGCAAAATCGAATCCAGGACACAAATGATCTCTTCACTTGCTAGATTTTTACCACGTTTAGGATTGAGATGACAACATTTGCCATCGATTCCCTAACTATGTGCTACAACAGCTGCAGAAATATGTCCCACTTTCTATGTTGAAGTATCAGGAGGGATTCTTTTTCCCTTCAAAAAAAAAGAAAACGGGGGTGGGCTGGGGGAGGGCCGGACTGGGAGTGTGGGATTAGCAGAGGCAAACTATTACATATAGGATGGATAAACAAAAAGGTCCTACTGTGTAGCACAGGGAACTACATTCAACCTCCTGGGATCAACCCCAATGGAGAAGAATATGAAAAAGAATGTATGTATGTGTACAACTGAATCATTTTACTGTACGGCAGAAATTACCACAACACTGTAAATCAAGTGCACTTCATTAAAAATAAAATTAAAAAAACAAATAAACAAATAAAAAACATTATTTTGCTCTGCTTACGCTGAAATGCTTTCATAACAGGAAGTGAGAAGGGGCACCCAAACCTTGGGGCTCCCTTGCCACCCACATTCTATCTTCAGCTGCAACTCTGTGAGCTACCTCATCCCAGGACTCACCGCATCCTCTACTTATTCTTTCTCAATAAATTCCTAAAAGCACTGGTTTTTAGGTGAGGAGGTAAAATGCATCCAAAAATCCAGCAAGAAAATGAGAGAACGGAGGTAGTGAAAGAGGCTACTCTTCTCAACTGCTACCAGCTGAAATGCTCTCAGCCTCGTTCCATGCGCTGCTGGCCCCGGGGCAGGAAGAAGCATTTTCTCCATTTAGACCCTGTGATTCAGTATCGCTGGACTTTTATTTTCAAAAGGGCAGATATAAAGAGAAATGTAGCACACGGGTGTGTTATAAGCCAGTCACTCCTTAGGACTGTAGGAGTTGTGTGTTAACAGTCCAGTTCTGGAGTTTACAGGCTTCTTAACTTGAGAAGTACATAGACGCAAGGAACAGACAGAGAAAACAACAGACGTTTTTACACTGAAGAGAACTGGTGTCACTGAGTGGATGAAATGCTCCCCTACCTAATGCCCCTCGCCCTGCCCTTCCATTCTGGTGAGAAGCGGCCCTTTCGAGGGCTCTGGATCTGTACCATGAGTCATCCTGTCCCAACCTGCCTCCTGTCCCAGACCCAGGCACTGGAGTGTGACACTGCAAGGGGACCCTTCTCTACTCTGATGGTGCATGACAACCAATCGTGTGCAAGTAACTGCAGCTCTGGAACAATCCAGTAAGATGGAGCGCAGCCCCTGGGGTGCACCCCAAAGCCAGCCCCTGGGGCGGGCATTCTTCTCATCAGGCACTGGTTCGCGGGGAAGGGGCCCAGCAAAAGGATGATGCAAAGTCAAACTGCCAAATCAGCTCAGTGAGGTTCTGTCAAGCTCCCCAGAGACTGCGCTTCGATTCCATGCCTGGCTTCGTCATTTGCTCATCGTGTGAACTTGGCAAACTACTTCATTTCTCAAGACCTCATTTCTTTAACTGTACAGTGGGTATAACAGTACCAACCTCAAAGGGTCCCTGCGAGGATGAAAAGAGTTAATACATGCAAAGTGCGGCGGAAGGCCTTGCTCGTCTCCTCAGACCTGCCTCTCACTCCGCCTCCGCTGAAACACTAATTTAGCCTGATCACATCAATTCCCTCCTGACTTTCTGTAGTAAAGGCTGTGTGCTCTCTTATTCTGTTTAACTACAGGAGCTTGGATGGTCTTTGCTGCCCCGATACCAATCCTAAGTCCACAGGACCCCACGATCATGGCCCATTTCACACGAGACCCATTCCTTTCACTCATGCCCACTGCAGGGGACCAGAATATGCCACCCTGAATATGTCACGCTGGCAAAAGGGCTCCTTAGAGCTCGAGGTACATGAGAGTCAAAAGAGGCAGAAAGATGCCTTCTTGGAGCTTCCCTGAAGTGACTGAAGGTAGAAACTTTGGAAAAATAGGGCCTGCCGTAAATCCCCTCTTCCAGGGAAGCTCTAGGGCCATGAAGATGATGGAAAGTTGGTGCCAAAGTGGACCTGCACAAACCAACCTTACTGCGTTAGCTTCCCCATATATATTTACCTTCCCACAGTTTGTCACCCTAGAAACTCAAACCCTTTTCCTCTGTCTTGTCATTTCTCTGAAAATCTATTGCTTTTTTGTTCAGATGCCATTTAAGCCTAAGTTCTTATCACCCCTTGGAGTTACTCTTCACTGAGGTTTCTCCCTTGTGATGCGTACTGCACATGTTTTTCTCTCGTGAATCTGTCTTTTGTCAACCTCATTTTATAGGGCCCCAGAGGGAGAACCTAGGAGAGTGGAAGGAAGGAGAATTTCCCTCCCCTAAACCAGCTTCCGTAATGGTTTCAGCACTGGGCTCAGAGCATCTTCTTCTATCCGGTCCATCTTCATGGTCATAACTTCAAGATCCACAGTGCCAGCTTTCTGGATTCTACTATGGATTCTTCAATTCCAGAAGCTGGCATCACTGTTCTTTCCCTACTTCAAATTTTTATGTGTCTTTTCTTTTTCTTCAAATTTTATGTGACTTTATTCACTGTTTCTTCCTTCATTTCTGGTCGTTTTCTGACAAAAATGTGTCTTTTCTCTCTCCCAAGGCTCACCTTCCACCTGCAACCTGGGTTCTCCCTTCTCCCTTCTCTAGCAGAGGTTCGCAGACCGTGGTCCTCAGATACACAGCATCAGGAGCACATGGGAACTTGTTGGAAATGCTAATTCTTGAGCCCCCAGATCTACTGAATCCAAAACTCTAGGGTTTGGGGGTTGTGGTTTTGTTTTCGTTTTTTTTAAGAAAAGAATGTGATTTTATTTTTATCTTTTAAAATATTTACTTATTTATTTATTGGGCTGTACTGGGTCTTAGTTGCAGCAGGCTGGCTCCTTCGTTGCGGCATGCGAACTCTTAGTTGTGGCATGCGTGTGGGATCTAGTTCCCTGACCAGGGATCAAACCTGGGACCCCAGCATTGGGAGCGGGGAGTCTTATCCACTACGCCACAAGGGAAGTCCTGAGGGCTGTGTTTTTAACAAGACCTCTAGAGATTCTGATGCAGGCCAATGTTCAAGAACTGCTGATCCCAGGAATTTACTGGTAAAGCAAGGATTTCCCCACCCCCACTGTTCCTTCTTTTCTTCTGCTTAATCATGTTCAGGTCTCCCACATCCTTAGAGAAAAGTCTGAGTCCTACTCCTCCTAAAACTTCCATTAAATATTTATTTCATTGATGACATTCTCTACACAAGGAATATGATGTACTTTCTATTCATGCTTTCTCTTTAAGTCACTCCAAGACTCCTTAAACAGGGCTTCCATCTCTATCACGTTCTAGTCAAACTGTTCTTTCCGAGGCCAGTAACTTATTTTCCAAATTAAAGCTCTCCTTCTTCCTCAATCTCTCTGCAACATTTGACACTGCTGAACACTTCCTGAGCCTTGAAAGTCTCTTCCGTACTGATCTCACCTGTGTGGATTCAATGATCATCTCTAGAGGATAACTCCAAATTCATCTTCCTACCCAAACCTCTCCTCTTAGCTGAAGTTCCAGGAAACACGCAAGCTTCCAGATGCCTCCAACCCGCTTGGTCTCTGGCGCCTCAAATTTAACACCTCCTAATGTCGATGTTATTTATCATTCTAGTCCAACCAAATTCTCACTCCAATCTTCCAGTTTTTATTAATCACATCACCATTCTCCAAATGTAGTAGAGCACGTCCCAAAATAATGTTTCCGAAAATGCAAGATTTTTTTAGAAATCCATTAAAAAAAAGATGCTTCTATGGACAAGTAAATTTAGGGGATGGGACAAGGGCATCTTCTTCTAGGAGATTCGTAGTGCATGTTAGCGTATTAGAAGCTCTGAGAGAGGCGACAGAGAAGAAAACATACAGGCAACTGCAACGTGACTTGGGCAAGGTCTTAATTTCTTTGGTGATGCTAAGTAATGTCTTGGAGAACATCTACTAATACACATTCAGGAAGGCTACCTTTATCACCTGTCTCGCCTCTGCCTCTTACATCTGATTATTTGCCCAGGCTGGTTGATCTTTCCCTGCAGAGATCTCATTCCCAGTCCTGTGGCTGCCTCCCGAGGTCAGGCCTCTGCTACTTCTCATCCAGGCAATGCATCATCTCACTTTCATCCCCTTGAACGTTTAAGGCAGCCTCATGTTTTAAGGTCAGATTACTTTGCTTCAAGTACAACTTAGATCATTTCACTTCCTGGTTCGACGTCTTCTCTAGACTAAAGAATAACTGTCATCATACAGAGAGTACGTTCACGGTCCTTTCTAACCTAGGATAACCCCTGTTTGCCAACCCTATCCCTCTCTCCATCCTTCAGTTCTCTGTGTTTCATCTAATATGGACCCTGACCTTCACCTTTCCTCACATCCATGCTCTGGATCGCACTGTTCTCCTGCTGTATGGTGAGAAGCTCTCCAAAAACATCGCAGTTTCTCAAACACGACCTCTTCTCCCCGCTCAGCTACAACACCACCGCTTCTGGGAACTTTCCTGACGCCCCCGCCATCAACTGTCACTACTCCTTCTGAAATCCCAAAGCACTGTGCTCATTGCACTTGCTCTATCTGTCTACTGTCCTCAGAACAAGGCACGGTAAGGACATAAACTCTCTCTCATACATATTTATCTCCCCAGCTGTATCTAATGCAGTGCCTTGTTCAGAGAGCTCTAGAAATAACCGGAATAAGGATCAAATGATAATGATCTGTCCATAGAAAAGGAAAGGAACGCTCTTAAATTCAGAACCAATGACACTGGAAACCCCTTTACCAAAATGTGACCAGAACACGTGTGATGGAAAAGAAAATTCTCCACGTTCTTCCTTCAAGTGCAAGCCTCTTCTGAATACTAAGTCCTCAATTTTGTTAAATTGAGGCTCTGTTGCTAGCTGTAAACACCATAGCTCAAGGTAAACTATCAGACACAGCAATTTGCACCAGTTCTCGGAGTGCCAGCTGCTAGGCAATGTCCTTTCCTGTCCCTGAGAGGGATCGGATGGGGTCAATTTCCCAATAAAACTTGATACTAAACTGAAAAAGAACAGAAGCCTGTTAACAGATTATTTTGTACCAAAACCCCCACGGGCAGAGGCAAAACATGTAAGTGATTCCACCTTTATCCTCATTACACGAGACGCTTCTGATATGGAGAAACTGGGACGAATTCAATGTTATATAACAAACGAGCCACAGATACGAGGGTAAAAACAAAACCCCAAACTTGGAATTGGTAGTTCAACAAGAGTTTTGAGTCTTTCTAAAACACAAAGGGTCAAACAAGGGAAACTTAGTTAAACGGTTAGACAAAAGTCCCAAGAAGTCTGCTCTTTTTGGTCTGTTTCTCATGACGTCAGTGTTTACGCTTTGCTCCCTCAATTTATGATTCCAAGCACCGTGACCTTTCACCAATACTTCAGCCAGTATATTTGTCACTTTTTCCTGTAAATCTATATTTATTTACATATTACATACATCCTCCAAATATATATATATTTATAAATATACATACTTACATATATAATATGTACATATTATATATGTATCTATATTTATACCTATCTATATATGAATTGATGAAATATAAGGAGAAAAGGACGCTAACATTTACTGAATTCTCACAACAACCACTGTCAAGTAGTTATTATTTGACAGAGTCCAAAAATCCACACCAGAACAGCAGGGTGGATAAGTGCACTGACTCTGGGGGCAAACACGTGGATTCAACTCCTGCTTACTTAGTTACCATATGTGTGATTTTAAGCAAGTCACTTAACAATCCCCCTCTCGAAAACCAGAATACTAAAATGTTAAGTAATTTAACTGCTAAGTATCTGAAATATTTTTCTCTTAAATCACATTTTGGAGTAAAGGTAAAATTTACATGGGGTTTTATTTATTTATATTAATTAAACATTTTAATTAATTAGTTTCTGAATTGAAGTATAATTGATTTACAATGCTGTGTCAATTACCACTGTACAGCAAAGTGACTTAGCCATACATATATATATACATTCTTTAATATTCTTTTCCATTATAGTTTATCATAGGATACTGAATATAGTTCCCTGTGCTCTACAGTAGGACCTTGTTGTTTATCCATCCTATATATACTAGTTTGCATCTGCTGATCTCAAACTCCCACTCCATCTATCCCCCCGACTCCCCCTCCCCCTTGACAACCACAAACCCATTCTCTATGTCTGTGAGTCCGTTTGTTTCGTAGATAAGTTCATTTCTTCATATTTTAGATTCCACATGTTAGTGATATCACATGGTATTTATCTTTCTCTTTCCAACTTACCTCACTTAGTATGATAATCTCTAGTTGCATCTATGTTGCTACAAATGGCATTTACATTTTATTTTTTGATTGAAGTACAGTTGATTTATAATGTTGTGTTAGTTTCCAGTGTACAGCAAAGTGATTCAGTTATATATCTACCTATCTATCTATATCTCTTTTTCAGATTCTTCTCCAATATAGGTTATTACACGATATTAAATACAGTTCCCTGTGCTATACAGTAGGTCCTTGTTGGTTATCTATTTTATATACAGTAGTGTGTATCTGTTAATCCCAAATTCCTAATTGATCCCCTCACCCTTTCCCCTTTGGTAACTGTAAATTTGTTTTCTGTGTCTGTGGGTCTATTTCTGTTCTGTAAATAAGTTCACTTGTATCATATTTTACATGGGGTTTTAAAATGAAACATTTCACAAGAAATGAACTCTTTCAGGGGGCCCACTCCCTCTGTGTGTCCAGTCCCCGCTGCTCCTCTGCTTGTGTCCACACATCCGACAGGTCTGAGGCGCCACAGAGGAGGGTGCGGGGATCATCGAGGGACCTCAGAGAAATGAAGAGGGACCCTTTTCCAGGGTCTGGGCTAATGAGATGCAAACACGAGCGGAATCATCTCATTAGTTCCCTGCACCCAGGTGGGGGACAGAACAGTCTCTTTTTTTTTTTTTTTTTTGCGGTACGCGGGCCTCTCACTGCTGTGCCCTCTCCCGCTGCGGAGCACAGGCTCCGGACGCACAGGCTCAGCGGCCATGGCTCACAGGCCCAGCCGCTCCGCGGCATGTGGGATCTTCCCGGACCGGGGCACGAACCCGCGTCCCCTGCATCGGCAGGCGGGCTCTCGACCACTGCGCCACCAGGGAGGCCCCAGAACAGTCTCTTTGGATGTTATACCGAATTTTCTTGGAAGGATAAAGAGCATGTTCGTTCTCACCAGGACGATATTTACTCAAATGAGTTGATGCCCTTCAAGGCTACCTAGAGAGTTGGGTCTACTCCTTCCCCTTTGGCTGTTCAGGAAACACAACAAACAAACAACAGCAGAAGCCCAGGAGAGACACACAGTGCTAGGAAGACTCCCTGCGCCACTGCTGGTACCACACGTGACTCCCCACTTCTCCGAGGCCCCAGGGGTCACCCAGTCCACCTGCCAATGAGCCTGGGGGACACCAGGTCAACTTTGCTGGCCGCCATCACGGTGCCTCTCACCTGGAAATGCCTTCTTCCTTCTGCTCTGCTGGGAGGCTGCCTAACTTGCCACTGGCTGCACAGACTCACCGATTCACCCTGAGTTCAGCACCTGTTATGACCCAGCCACTCCACTGGGGACACAAACACCTACAAGACCTACTTCAGCCCCCTTGAGACCTCGCAGTCAGGTGAAACGCAGGCTCCAGTAAAAGAAAAACGGGTAGAGAAGGAAATAAGATTTGTTGAGCCCCGAAGTTGCAGGCACTGAATATACTTAAGCTTTTAAATTTTCTGCATTGCATTTATTTCTCAGAGAAACACTGTCACCTTCATTTTACGCACAAGAAAACTGAGTCTAAAAGGAAGAGCCACATTCAATCCAGGAGTGTCTGCCAGCAAGGGCGGGCCCTTTCTGCTCCCTCACATTGGCTGCGTCCGCCCACCTCATTCAGAGGACTGGTTTTCCAATCACAGAATGTTCCAGAAGGAATTAGGAGGAGACTAGCTTGAAGGTACTTAGAAAATAAAATCACAATTGCTAGGCGGCAGCAAACGCTGATGAACAACAAGTCTCACTAAGCAAACCTTATTCTCTTTTTGAATGGTTACGCAGTTGGTGGGTCAAGGAACGTGCTAACCATAGTTGTCTGGACAACGAGTTTGATGCTTGACTGTTTCCTGCTCAACACTTGCTCCCAATTCCACAGGCTTTCCCACAAAACAGCCAGCGCTTTGCTTTGCTCTTTCCTTTCCCTCCCTCCCTCCGTCCCTCCATCCCTCCCTTAACATTTACTAATTAAATCAAATCACATCCCTTTCTTGCTCAACACCTTCCACTGGATGCTCACAGGAAAGCCCGAAGGCTTCCCCGCGGCCTGCGAGTCCCCTTGTGACCTGTGACCCGCCTGCCTTTGTCGTTCCCTCTGCCCCTAACACCATCTGCCACACACCCACACGCACACCCTCACCCCATCCAGGTTTCTGCTCAAGTGCTACCTCCTCAGAGGAGTCATTTTTGATCATTCCCTGAACTCCTTACCCTCTTGCTTCTCTTAATTTGGTTTTTAGCACTTCCTACTAGATCACACTATGTGTGTATATGTTTGGGTGTGGCCTGCTTGTCCCCAGTAGACCGTAATCCCCCCGAGGGCAGGGGCTTTGTTTAGTTTACAGCTATTCCTGGTGACTGGGGCAGGGCTTGGCACACACTAAGCTGAGTGAAGAATGAATGAGTCTGCATCTCAGTCAAGTGTCAGATGAGACCTCTTAGCCTTGCGGAGAAGCTGACAGAAGCTGAATGACTGAAAATCAAGCCGACGTATAACTGTAAGAACAAGAGAACCTCCAGGACCCTAATTCGTGCACGATGTGATCATCTGAAGACAGATTCAGAGCACGACTTTGAAGGTGGTAGTGAGAGGCTGGGGACTTATGCCCCCAGAGGAAAGCAGTACAGAATAACTGGAGTGGGGGGCTGGGTGGGGGGCTGGGGGGAGCAGGTCTCAAATTATACCTTGAAGGGAATCAGAAGATGCTGCTCCAAAATACGCCGCTTTGGCAGAAGGATTATCTCGATATGAAGGCAATCCCGCATCAGCAGGTACGGAAGCACCAGCTCTCTGCTCTCCCCTTGCCTGCCCAGACTCAGGGTGTAAATTCTCCTTGTGAAGGTGTCTCCGCCTCCCAGGCCAGGAACAGGAGAGATACCCATCCCCAGACATGGAGATTTGGCCCCAAGATGAGTCCACACAAGCAAACCTGACTAAAATAGTCTTTCTCTTCCATTAGGGTCCCCTATTTGTTTCCTAGTCACTTGCCCCTATTTTATTGGGAGCTCCAACCCCCTTTCCTTTGTTGAAAATGGCATATAAGCCCTTGAGCCTGACCACTTCTTCGAGTTTCACTTCTTTTCTGTGAACTCTCACGCACGTGAAATCAATAAAACTGGATGACTTTCCTGTTAGTCTGTCTTTTGCTAGTTTAATTTGCAGGTCCCCAGAATGTAACCCTAAGAGAGGAAAGGTTTTCCCTCCCCAACAACCTTCGCTTCATCACCCTTCCACGTGCCTTCCTCGTCCATTTGATTTCGTGCTTGGCCAGATGACAACAAAAGTACTTAATTCAACGTGTGCTCTGCTGTGTGAGCGGTATATATTATAGCGCATTCAGACAGGAGGAATCAGCAGAGGGGCACAGAAACACGTCATAGGAAGACCTGGGGACCTTTAGCTTGGAAAAGAAAAGGTCTAAAGAAGGAGGGGATCATACACTCCACAGGCCCACAGGGGCGAGCACTGGCACCAAAGAGTTTATGTTAAAGTAAGTCAGACGTCACGTACAGAAACCAGAACCTTCTAACAGAACTGTTGCCAGAAGATCCTGGCCCCTGGCCAAGAGGAGAAGCCATGACCTTTTGGAGAGATGTGGGGCAGGACAGCAGATGGATGACTGGCCTGGATCACTGAAGGTGGACAGTGTAAACACAAGCAGTGCACAGGTGGTCTGGGAAGGTGGGGTCTCAGCTAACACACACTCCCACCACCAATCTGGGCATCAGGTCCCTCATCACTAAAGCAAGGTGGATTTTATTTTTTAAACTACTAACATTTACTTAATTTTTCTTTAAGTATTTATTTATTTTTACATTTACATGTATCTATTCTTTTTCAAATTCTTCTCCCATGTAGCTTATTACAGAATACTGAGTAGAGTTCCCTGTGATATACAGTAGGTCCTTGTTGGTTATCTATTTTATATACAGCAGTGTGTACACGTCAATCCCAAACTCCCAGTCTATCCCTCCCCCACACCCATTCTCCCAGGAATGGTAAGTTCATTCTTTAAGTCTGTTTCTGTTTCGTAAATAAGTTCATTTGTATCATTTTTTTGAGATTCCGCATATAAGTGATATCATATGATATCTGCCTTTCTCTGGCTGACTTACTTCACTTAGTATGATAGTCTCCAGGTTCATCCATGTTGCTGCAGATGGCATTATTTCATTCTTTTTTATGGCTGAGTCATATTCCATTGTGTATATGCACCACATCTTCTTTATCCATTCATCTGTCGATGGACATTTAGGTGGCTTCCATGTCTTGGCTCTTGTAAACAGTGCTTCAGTGAAAGGTTGCTCTATTTCAGTGGCTGTCAAACCCAGTTCCTCAGAACCCAAGGCTCAGAGGCAATGGCTCAGGGATGCTTTAGTTGTAGATGGAGAGAGGAATCCATCTGGACAAGGCTCCAGGCCCTCTTCCCTGAGTACAGCCATCTTACCTGGTTTACCATTGGAGGTTTCATTCGGAAGGGGGAAGAAAAGTATTATACTAACAAGAAGAGTTTAAAAACCACTGGAGTAGATCTATGTCCCTTTCACTTCTGAAATTCTATTCTTTGATGTCATTAAACCAGATAACAGTTTTGAAAGAATATGGAACTTAAATAATTATTTTTTGAAAATAGAATTTAAAATAATTAAACAGACATTCACTCATTATAGTTTAATGCAACTATATTGAAAAGTCAGTTTTACTACATTTTCATGTTAGTTCTAGGTCAATTTCTCTTGATTACACAAACCCTTTTAAAATCTAGTCATAAATGATTTTCTATGATTTGGGAATTTTGAGGCAACTGTGATATGTGATCGTGGAGCAGTGGTTAAGAATCTGCCTGCCAATGCAGGAGACACGGGTTAGAGCCCTGGTCTGGGAAGATCCCACATGCCACGGAACAACTAAGCCCGCGCGCCACAACTACTGAGCCTGCGCTCTAGAGCCCACGAGCCACAACTACTGAGCCTGCGCTCTAGAACCTGCGAGCCACAACTACTGAAGCCCGTGAGCCACTGCTGAAGCCCGCACGCCCAGAGCCCGTGCTCCCAACAAGAGAAGCCACCACAATGAGAAGCCTGAACACTGCAATGAAGAGTAGCCCCCGCTCGCCGCAACCAGAGAAAGCCCGCGTGCACCTATGAAGACCCAATGCAGCCAAAAATAAAACAAATAAAATAAAATAAATAAATTTATATAAAAAAAGATATTGTGATTTATAATAAGAAATATCGATACGTATTTGGTTTTCATCCCAGTTCCTGGCATGGAGCTCCTAAAACCCTTAGCATTTTCTAAGTGAAGAGCAGTAACTATGCCTTTGTTAGGTTAATGAGGTGACTTCTGGAAAGACCCAGGAAATCTAAGGATGGAGACTGGTTGCCAAGGGTAACCAGTCAGCCCCATCCCTCCTGACCACTAGGTAGAGGAAAGGGGCCAGAGACCAAATTCGATCACCAATGGCCAATGATTTAATCAATCATGCCTCCGTAATAAAGCCTCCATAAACCCCCCGAATAATGGGGTGTGAAGAGTTTTGGGGCTGGTGAACAAGTGGCAATTCTGGGGAAGAGCGGCACTTCTGGAGAGCACGGAAGTTCCCAGCCCCTCCCCCACCCTTTGCTCTACGCACCTCTTCCATCTGGCTGGTCCTGAGTTACATCCTTTTGTAATGAACTGTTCATCTAGTAACTAAACTATTTCGGATTAATCAAACCTGAGCGTGGGAACCTCTGCTCCATAGCCTGTTGGTCAGAAGCACAGGTGACAACCTGGACTTGGTCAACTAGCATCTAATGTGAAGGGGGTTGGGTGGTCTTGTAGGACTGAGCCTTGAACTTGTGGGATCTGATGACATCTCCAGGCAAATAGTGTTAGAGCTGATTTAACTGCTTGATGGTGTTGAATACCACCCCCCACCCCCCAACACACACATACATATACTGGAATGCCCAGAGAATGAGATTCCAAGTGTGGGCTCACCTTTACAGATGACCAATTTAAACCTCTTCTTGGCCAACTCTTAGCATCACAGAAGACAGTCAAATGCTGTAACAGAGACACTAGATGTTCCCTGACCCCCGCTTTCTTCCTCAGAATCTGAACAGCTCCATTTCTAGCCTTCCTTGTAGTTAGGTGGAGCCCAGGTGACTGAGTTGCAGCCAGTGGAATGTGAGTAGAATTGATGTCTGCTGTTTTCCAGCCTGGCAGTAAAATAACTCATGGTCTTACAAGTTGTTTCTCTTTCTTTATAGCAGGTCTGGAAGCTATGTGTTAAAGATGGCACTGTTGCTGGAAAGATATCCCATGCTCTTGGATTGGAAGAATTAATATTGTTAAAACAGCCATATGGCCCAAAGCAATCTACAGATTTAATGCAGTCCCTATCAAATTACCCATGGATTTTTTTCACCGAACTAGAACAAATAATCCTGAAATTTATATGGAACCATAAAAGACCCAGAATTGCCAAAGCAGTCCTGAAGCAAAAGAACACAGCAGGAGGTATAACCCTCCCAAACTTCAGACAATAATACAGTAATCAAAACAGTGTGGTAATGGCACAGAAACAGACATACAGATCAATGGAACAGAATAGAGAGCCCAGAAATAAACCCACACAACTATGGTCAATTAATCTTCGACAAAGGAGGCAAGAATATACAATTGGGAAAAAGACAGTCTCTTCAGCAAGTGGTGCTGTGAAAGTTGGACAGCTGCATGTAAATCAGTGAAGTCAGAACACACCCTCACACCATACACACACACAAAAAAACTGAAAATGGCTTAAAGACCTAAACATAAGACATAACACCATAAAACTCCTAAAAGAGATCATAGGCAAAACATTCTCTGATATAAATCGTACCAATGTTTTCTTAGATCAGTCTCCCAAGACAATAGAAATAAAAGCAAAAATAAACAAATGGGACCTAATCAAACGTACAAACTTTTGCATAGCAAAGGAAAGCATAAATAAAACAAAAAGACAACCTACAGAATGGGAGAAAATATTTGCCAACAACGCGACAGACAAGGGCTTAATTTCCAAAATATACAAACAGCTCATACAACTCAACAACAAAATAAAAAATAACGCAATTGAAAAATGGGCAGAATACCTAAATAGACATTTCTCCAAAGAAGAAATACAGATGGCTAATAGGCACATGAAAAGATGCTCAACATTGCTAATTATTAGAGAAATGCAAATCAAAACTACAATGAGGTACCACCTCACATTGGTCAGAAATGACCATCATTAAAAACTCTACAAACAATAAATGCTGGAGAGGGTATGGAGAAAAGGGAACCCTCCTACACTGTCGGTGGGAATGTAAGTTGGTGCAGCCACTGTGGAGAACAGTATGGAGGTTCCTCAGAAAACTAAATTTAGAATTACCATATGATCCTGCATTCCCACTTCTGGGCATATTCTAAACTCTAATATAAAAAGATACATGCACCCCTACGTTCATAGCAACACTATTCACAATAGCCAAGACATGGAAACAACCTAAATGTCCATCAACAGATGAATGGATAAAGAAGATGTGGTACATATATACAATGGAATACTACTCAGCCATAAAAAAGGAATGAAATAATGCCATTTGCAGCAACATGGATGCGACTAGAAATTATCATACTAAGTGGAGTAAGTCAGAAAGAGAAAGACAAATACCATACGATATCACTTATATGTGGAATCTAAACTATGCCACAAATGAATCTATTTACGAAACAGAAACAGACTCACGGACATAGAGAACAGACTTGTGGTTGCCAAAGAGGAGGGGGTTGGGGGAGGAATGGAGTGGGAAGTTGGGGTTATCAGATGCAAACTATTATATATATTGATAGAACGGATAAACAACAAGATCCTACTGTATAGCACAGGGAACTATATCTAATATCCTATGATAAACAATAATGGAAAAGAATATATAAAAAAGAATGTGTATATATATATATATATATAAAAAACTGAATCACTTTGCTGTATAGCACAAATTAACACAACATTGTAAAACAACTATACTTCAATCAAAAATAAAAAAGATGGCCGTATTGCAAAACAGAGTCTGCACCCCCATGCCAATGCTTGGAGGAGAGTCACTCAGTGGATGTTGGATTGTGACATACATGAGAAGCTAACCTTTACTGGGTTAGACCAATGAGATACCTAGGATCATTTGTTAGAGCAGATAGCGTTACTTGTCCCACCAGAAATGTCTACTTAAAATATAGTTACACACAACACTATTTAAATATCACATTATATATAAATATACAAATATAGAAATATTCATCTTTCCAAACTCTTATTCAGATTTCATAAAACAACCTTTTTTAAACTTTACACCTGTCTCATGGACCTCAGTAGAGACACAGACTCCTCTAATCCCTTTCCAGAGGAAACTTCCATCCAAGTTGTTGGAAACAATACTTTCTGGAGTCCTGAAGTTCACCATAGCCCATATTTATCATTGTGAGGTCATATTCCCAGAAGTAAATGTTAAATTTCTATTTAAATTTTTAAGTCCAATTTATCAGGTGACTTATATAAACACCCCCGAAAAAGACTGATTCAGGCCAATGTATCTTCAGCAAACAATGCATTGTTATTCAAAAGAAAGTAATTGAGAATGTGCTCCCTGCACCAGGAGAGTTCGTGAGGGTTCAAATATAAGGTGACTCTCTTTTCTGAGGAATAATTTTCTGGGAAAAAGCTTCATCTTATATCCAGGGCATATGGGGTAACCTTTGGCAAATTTATATTTCTGAACATTTATTTTTGCAAATTCTCTAAGCGCATATGGGAAAAATAAACACGATGTGTTTTTGTTCAGTTGTATAAACTCAATTTGTTTTGGCATCTCCATGGAGTGGGAACCTAGTAACATTACGTATGTATAAGAATCTCTAATTATTTTGTCAGGTGCCTTTGTGTTTAAAAAATACCAAATTTGCTGTGCAAGCAACAGTACTTCTGATTATAAAGCCAATATATGTCAGAGAGAATTAATTCACACGTGTATATGGTCTAAGTAGCCCTTTCAAGGACCAACTGTTACCCACAAATCCTGTTCTAATTTTTCTTTACTGGTAGAGGGCAGGCAATGATTAACAGAAAGGAAATAGCACTATTTTGGTTGGGTGATTAGTTTTTATTTATTAGTTAATCTCTGCTTTGTTCACCATGAATAAATTATTCCTGAAGTTTCAAATTTATACTTTCCTGCCAAAATTGCTGGCTTAGCAGAGTATGCGTGAAATGGTTTCTAACATTTTGTTCAAATTTGAAATTAAATAGACATGTCTCAACTTCTCTACCAAAGAGAGGAAAACTCTTTTTTTGGTAGACTAATCATCAATGAACATACAATGTAAATTAATTCACTACCTGTGCCTGACGCTTTTATTGAAACTGGCTTACAGTTTTTCAAGGTAATATCTATTTAACTCTTATCCTTTGAAACATTCTTCATCAAAGGTATGATATTCGTTTTCATTCTGAAATACTCTTTTTATTAACCTTACTGATTCTCTAAAAATGATCTAAGAACACTCTAGATTTTTATGATGCTTAAAGAGTTATTCTACACTCAAGGCCTAACCTACAGGACAAGGGCTAATATTCTGGCCTCACCGATGCTACAGGTTCTCGAAATAGGACCAGAATTTGTTGGGCTCTAAGCAGATCTCGATGATTTTGATGTGCGTCTGCAGCAATACACAAAAACAAAATTTCAGGAGAGATAAATCTACTGAAAATTTTTGGTGAAAACAGTGAAAGATTTATTAGGTCATTATTTCATATCTTTATTTCTGTCAAAGACTGAGGCAAAAGGGTGATAATTGGGAAGGACTCTGGGAAATTTATGAAATAGCAAGGATCCTACCCTCATAGAAATGACCCTTCACGTAGCTGCTATAGTGCCAAATCAGGTGGATTTTCATGGCTTTAAAATGAAATGTTGTGTTGGATTATCTGTTGCCAATTCAGCCCTTCTCCATACTCTCCCATATATCAAAGGGCATGGATGCCTGGGAATTATATTTACAGAACTTCTGCCAGCAAGGAACCTGGTTGGATTCCCGCAATGAAAGGTACTTGTGTGAGACGCAGAAGGCAGGAGAGAAGCCGTATTATTGTTCTACCACCAGCCACTGAGAGGTTTTCCAGGAAAATAGGCCAGCAGTTCTCAACATGTGGCTCAGGACCCCCAAGAAGTCCCTGAGACTCTCTTAGGGAGTCCACAGGTCAAAACTTTTTCATAACCACACTAAGACATTATTTGCCTTTTTACACTTTCATCCTCTTCCCACTGTACAGTGGAATTGAGACAGGCTGGAACCTGGGATCCTTTGCTGCAGTGCTTGCACCTGGACAAACGTCTCCTCCAGCAAAAAAATACAAAGAAACTGTAAGGGACTAAAAGGGACAACTGTGTGCATTCACAGTTGGGACAAATTATGGACAAGAAGATACAAAAAGACCAAAACCCCAACTGCCATTTCTGAGGAGCCGGGAGCAAAAGCGGGATACTGAGCACGCCCCCTGCACACACCACCACCAAGGGGGTGGGCAGACCACCTAAGCCACCCTTCTGGCCCAACCCCTGGACACACCCCTACCCTCATGCCATACAGGGAAGCAGCTCACCCCCCTCGGGGAGCGAGCGAGCAAGGGAACCTGTTACTTGTTCTCTCTCCCCCCTGCTGCAGCAGGAGCCTTGCCTGAATTTCTTGTCTGGCCTGTTATCAATTTCTGTTGATGAGGGAAGGCCAAGAACCCGGGTCGGTAACAGAATTTTCCAGAGGCTCCATGACCTGTGATGACATCTCGCCTCTGAAGGCTATGGGGATGGAATGTAGATTTGTGTTTTCTTTCTTTCTACATTTTTCTTCTCATTTTTAATGCAATCAATATCAATAGATGTAACCTATATACACAGAAGTTCTTTGAGGTGCTCAATTTTTAAGATTATAAAGGGGCTGTGTCCTGAGAATCACCCACTTGCTGCCTCAGGCAGCTGCAATCATCAGCGGTGATTTTCTGCTATTTCAGCAATTCCTTAATTCTCCCACAGCTACTGGCAAACCTGAGAACTGGTAGCTTTCTCTAACTTCACTTCTTTAGCTCCTTTACATTTTGTAAATTTTTAATTCCCTGTATTAACTTCTTCCCTCCATGATATATTTGAAGTGGTTTTTGTTTTCTTGACCAAACCATGATAGCATTGAATTGATGCTCAATGCAAGATACTATGAATTTATTTTAAATAAATCTATAACATCATACCATGTGGGAAATCTCTTTCCCTCCTCCACCTCTATCCCCACTACGAATTAAAAGAACCTCCCCTCAAAACATTTCCTTTTCAAGTTGATGGCCAAAACGCTCATTGTTCTCTGTTTTAAAATGGTTATTCTATATTAAACACTCTACGTGCCTATCAGAGAAAGCTCAAAAGTAACTGAAAAGCTTTACAGGCAGGCAACTCTACCAGAGTTCTTGTTGAAATGGATATGAATACTGTAACACAGTGTGTTCTAACACGGTAGTTACATTTCAAGTCGTTCCATGCTACTAAAAAAACAAACATCTGATTAAAAACAATAGTTTTGATTGTGTGAAAAAAACCTGAGGCTAGAAAGTGTCAAACTTGCCGTAACAAATTTATTCTTCCCAGTGGGTATTTATATGAGCTTAAAAGTTAAACCACAAATACCACGCACAGCCCATCATCTGATTACATCTGTCATTTGCACAAGAAAGGGCTTTTCTTGGTGTATCAATACCAGCCAGCCTCCGCATATATGGAGCCTTAGACATTCTTCCCACTCTTGACCCGTTTTCTGATAAACAAACCCAGTTCAAACAAAGCTGCTGAGTGGTAAAAACAGCAGCTTTTTTTTTTTTTTTTTTTTTACATGCTTGGTCTTGATCACCACAACAATACTACCAAGAGGTATCTACACAATGCAGACCCTGATGCTTCATCACATGGTTTCCAATAAAATTGAGTTATGAGAAATGTTGGGTAACTTTACAAAAAAACTGGTTCTTGGGGTCTCTCACACAGTTATATTAAACTGCTGTTCCTAAAACCAGTCTTCCTCTCTTGGGGGCACACTGGTCCCCTTGCATGAAATATACTATCTTGATCATCTTTGTATCTATCTGCAGCCCTGCACACTGCCTAGTAACAAATAGACTCTCAAATAAATAGGTAAATATACACACATACACATATGTGTGTGTGTGTCTTTGTATACATATATTTTTTTAAAATAAATAAATAGTATTATCTAAACAGTTACACTCTAATGAGGTCAAAAAATAACAAGTACAGCATCATGTAGCCCAAAGGGAAGAGATGTTTGGACAATAGTATTAAGAAGAGGTTGACACAGGTCATCTTTTCTCTCAATGGTGTTAAAACATTTATTTTGGTTGTATTCCCTGTTGTTTTTGAAACATAGCACCAATGAATTTCTTCTTCCTAGAGACTTCTGAAATTGTTGTTTTTGAAAACTTACTTTTATATTTTTGTTTTTAACAGTTGTACTGAGGCTTAAGTGGTGTACAATTACACTCACACACACACACACACACACACACACAGTACAATTTGGTAAGTTTTAACTTGGAGCACAGGCTCTGGACACACAGGCTCAGCGGCCATGGCTCACGGGCCTAGCCGCTCCGTGGCATGTGGGATCTTCCCGGACCGGGGCACGAACCCGTGTCCCCTGCATCAGCAGGCGGACTCTCAACCACTGCGCCACCAGGGAAGCCCCAGTTTTAACTTTTGTGTCTAATACATGTAACTACTGCAATCAAGATAAGCATAAGGTATCAGGAGGCACAAGAAGGAAGGATGAAAAAGGAGCAAGAGGAAACTTCTGGGGGTGACAAATAATGATCATTTTTATATTAAAAATTTTAAATCTGACTTCAAATAGAATATATGTGGTATTTTTGTTCAATGTGTGGCTAGTTTCAGAGTTAAGGGAAAGTCCTAGTGAGTAGCTTGACATTTTGGATGATTAAAGAGTTTTCATTTTTTTCCCCACAAGGCTTAGAATCACATTGCTATTTCTAAAATGAATCTATTCTTCCTTAAAAAGATAAATAATGGTCTTGTGACAGATACATGTCCATAGAAAGGAGATGTTACAGGATTAACAAAAGTATCCTTGGGGCTTATCCATTTTGTTTCTTGACTTTTATCAGATGCACAGACAGTAGTTTTGTCTCGGTTAATTTCCTTGACTTTTTGGCTTTTTCAAGGAGCAAAATATTGCTATTTATGTGTCAAGCTTTTAAGCAAAGGGAAAAAACATGGTCTTTATTTGTCATATCATGGATTATCAGAAGGAAAGCCTGTAATTAAGTTGACATTTTCACTAACTCCATGGAAGTACATTCCTGATTTAAATAGAATATATTTGCTCTTAGAGGCAATAACCATAGGAAAAGGCCAAATGGGATTTTTAGGCAGTGTTGGGAAATTGATAAAAAGAGCTCAGGGCCTACTGCAGGCATCAGGATAGAAGCGGACTCATTTTATTGCCACAGACAAATGTAAATGGATGGGGAAGGCAAACAAGACATTGATGGTAGGTTGTTAAAAGTATATAAAATCTCAGAAAAGGACACAAGCACATATAAATAGAAACATAGAAGCATCTGACCAAACCCAGATATAAATAAGAGATTATCTACTTAAATTCTCCATTTGGTTAACATGAAATACAAATTTATAAATGCTTTTCATGGGGATAAACAGGAACCAAATACATATGTACTTAAACACACTCCCCCAGCTCATTTATACATCGGAATCCCATCTCCTCTTCTTGGTCAATTCTGTTTGGAAATATGTCTCAACAACTCAGATCACAGGTCATAGCACTTCATACTGCCTAGTGCCAGTTGAGACACTGAACTCTAATGAAATACTTTTAGAAGGTGACCAGCAACCATTAAAAAAATAACTCTTATATGTAAACGTTCTGTGCGACTAGGAAGTTCGAAGGCAGGTTTATGGATTACTCTGACTTGGACTGATCATTTCAGAGCAGGAGTGATCTCTCCTCATAATACTCCTGACCTACTTAAGAAACAGTTTCTTTTGCCCCGTTTTTTTGGGGTACTAGGACCCTTTTAAAACATATCCTTGATTTTCTGTTTAGGCAGATAAATAATTATAAAATAAAACGAGGATTTTACCAAAATTCAGATGTAATAATGTAGCATTTCTCCCAAGTCTGGCAACGAGACAAACTTGACATTTGGACAACCATTCCACCAAAGAATAGCTAACAATGCTAGATCAATTATTATTTTCTTGAACTTTCTAGAGATAACTGTTGAGAATTTTCCATTAGTAGAATACTTGAATCCTCTGATTTAAGAGAACAATGAATCCCAAACAGAATTGAAAAAAGAAGGAAAATCTGCATCTTGACAGAGCAGAGTGACACTGCAGAACAGCAAAGACAGAGAGAGGATCTCAGAGCAGCGAGGAGAAAAAGAAAGTGCATACAGAGAATTGACAGTCACACTGAGAACGGGCTTCTCAACAGCCAGAAGCCAAGAAATGGTAAGATAGCACCATCCAAGTGCTAGGAAAAAATATCAACCTAAAATTGTCTTCAAGCAAAACTATCTTTCATAAATGAGTTTTTTTTTTTCCCAGAAAAATAAAGAGACTTCCCCATCAAGAATGTTCTCATGGAACAAACTTAGAAATGATCAACTTCAAGAATAACAATGGTATCAGAAGAATCCTTAATACCTGAAGAAAATGATGAACAAAGGCAGGAGTAGTGAAATGCATAAATCAAAACAAATACAGAATTGTTTTTAAAAGATAAATAGTAATACTACTACTACTATCTATTATGTAGGATTAAAAAGCAGATAAGGGGCTTCCCTGGTGGCGCAGTGGTTGAGAGTCCGCCTGACGATGCAGGGGACACGGGTTCGTGCCCCAGCCCAGGAAGGTCCCACATGCCGTGAAGCGGCTGGGCCCGTGAGCCATGGCCGCTGAGCCTGCGCGTCCGGAGCCTGTGCTCCACAACGGGAGAGGCCACAACAGTGAGAGGCCCGCGTACCGCAAAAAAAAAAAAAAAAAAGCAGATAAAATGAAATGATTAGCAGAAATATGTCAGGAAGGAGTTATCAGGTTTAACTGTTCTAAAGTCCATATATTGCCCAAAAGGAGGGCTAAGTTACTGATTAACTTTAGATTATTTTAAGAATTCATGCTGAAATTTCCAAGGTAGCCACTAAAAAACCAGAACTATAATGTATAACTTCCAAACTAGTAAAGAGTAAAACCAGATTTAAAAAAGAAATTCAATCATCTCAAAAGACAGAAAAAAATATTGAGATGGGAGATAAAATAGAAGACTGAAACATACTAAAAGCACAAAGTAAAACTGTGGTACAAAATAAGTATAAATATGTATAATCTCAAAGTAAGAAGATAAACTGCTATATATATATATATACATATATATATATATATATATTTTTTTTTTTTCTGGTACACGGGCCTCTCACTGTTGTGGCCTCTCCCATTGCAGAGCACAGGCTCCAGACACGCAGGCTCAGCGGCCATGGCTCACGGGCCCAGCCGCTCCGCGGCATGTGGGATCTTCCCGGACCGGGGCACGAACCCGTGTCCCCTGCATCGGCAGGCGGACTCTCAACCACTGCGCTACCAGGGAAGCCTAACTGCTATATTTTAAAAAGACAAAAACTGTCATGTTGAACCAAATAAATAAAACTGAGCCATGTCCCATTTGAAAGAGACCTAAAATCAAAGGACAGAGAAAAGACAACAGTAAGATAACCTGCACATACGTGGGAATTAGCAAATTTCTGAATAACTCACAGCTCAAATAAGGAATCAAAACACTTAAAACTGAACAATAATGAAATACTACATGTCAAAATTTGTGGAATACAGAAAATACGGTTCTTCAATAGAAATGTAAAAAGCATATATGATTAACAGAGGAGAGGATGAGAAATAATGAGCTAAGTGCCTGACTTGAATTAAAGAAGACATTAGAAGGGAATTTTTTAATAGGGAGAAATTAATGAAATAGAAAACAGAATTAGAAACTAAATTTTATTCTTTGAAAATATTAATCAAATAGATAACTATTACTGAAATTAAGTAAAAAATTGAAAGGGAAAAAGAAAATGTAACTTTAGATACTACAGGGATTAAATAAAATAATGAGAATATTACAAATAAGTTTATGGCTAAAGTAATCTGAAAACACAGATGAAGTGGAAAAAGAATTAGAAAGTTTCTTTTTAACAAAAGATAGATTAATTTTAATTAGAAAGATATTCTATAATAAAGAATTTAAATCAATAGTTAAAAAATCTTCCCATCAAAAAACAAAAACCACAGCATGTGTAGAAATTTTCCCAGTGAATTCTAGAAAATATTCAAAGAAGAAATATCAGAACATAACATAAATGCTTCCAGGGAAGAGAAATTAAAAAAAAAACAAACACACCAAAAAACAAACCAATTTCATGAGAGTAACAAACTTCAATCTGAAACACATAATAACAGTACAAAATAGGGGAAAAAAGGGGTGTTTCCCTTGCAACCACACATACAACAAATACACGCACACACACACACACACACCTTAGAAAGTTAAATCCAGCAAAATATTAAAATAGGTAGAACATTGTAAAAATGTTGTTTATCCCAGTATGCAAAATCACTTTAATGTAGAAAATCTATTAATATAATTAACTATGAGAAATTTAAAGAAAAATATCATATAATGATTATCTTAAAAGATGCAAAAAGGGGCATTTGATAAAATTCAATACCAGGGCTTCCCTGGTGGCGCAGTGGTTGAGAGTCCGCCTGCCGATTCAGGGGACACGGGTTCGTGCCCGGTCCGGGAAGATCCCACATGCCGCGGAGCGGCTGGGCCCGTGAGCCATGGCCGCTGAGCCTGCGCATCCGGAGCCTGTGCTCCGCAACGGGAGAGGCCACAATAGTGAGAGGCCCGCGTACCGCAAAAAAAAAAAAAAAAAAATTCAATACCAATTCATGATTTTTTTTAACCCAACAAACTAGAACCAGAAGAAATCTTCCTGTTAAAGTCTATCTATAGAAAACCCACAACAAATATTTTACCTAACAGTAAAATAAAAGCATCCCCTTTAAAAACTCACAAACACCAGGATGCCTATTATTACCATGTATAATACAACCAACAACGCAGTGGAGGGTCTAGTCAGTGCAGTAAGATGAGAACAAATTGAAAAGTTAAAAGAACTGGGGAGGAAGAAACAGAATTTTCAGTATTCATACGATAAGACTGCCCTATCTATGTCTGATAGAAAACCCAAGAATCTATAGAAAATTTATTAGCATTTATTAATTGCTAGAAAGACTGATGAATGTAAAGATTTTTCATAGAAAATCAACTACATTTCCATACATTAGCAAACAGAAGCTATAGCTTGAGAGAGAGAGAGAGAAAGGGAAAATGTGAGATGAAGGGAATGTAACAGTGACTAAAAAAAAAATACCTAGGAACAAATACAAAAAGTGTAAGCATGGACCTTTTGACCTTTATGGACCAAATTATAAAACATTCAAGAACTGAGTTAATGGAGAGATATTTCATATGCATGGATAAGATGACTCAATATTATAACAAAGGCATTTTACCCCAAATTAATCTACAAATGCAATCTTAAATCTCAGTTATGTTTGTATTTGTTTCTTTTTTCTTTTTCAGCTGAATTTCATACATGTTATCTAAAATTTATATAGAAAAGTCCAAGAATAGCCAACTCTGTCATGAAGAATATTGGTGGGTTGACATGCCCAATATTTATTTTAACACTACAGTAATTAAGTAGTATGGAGCTGACACAGGAAAAAAAGCCTAGAAATAGACCTACTCATATGTTGAAAATTGATTTGTGACCAAGCAGGCATTTTAGACCAGCAAGGAGAGAATACACTCTTCAATAAATAGCTCTGGAACAAACAGATGTCTTAAATGAAATCAGATCCCTATCTCATGCCATATACAAAAGTTAATTCCAGAAAGATTAAGAGCTTAAATATGAAAAGACAAAATTTCAAAACTGTCAGAAATAAAGTTAGAATTCTTTAGGAATTCTTCAGGGTAGGGAAGAGCTTCTTAAACAAGACCCCCAAAGCACAAACAGTGACAGAAAGGATGAATAAATCTCAATTATAATTAAGAAAGCTATAAAAATGTAAGATGAGCAGCTATAAGCCAAAATCTTTCAGCAAAATAAATAACCAATAAAATAATCAGATACCAAATATATAAAATACTTCTATAAATGAACAGAAAAAGACAACTTGATCAAAAGTCCAAAGCTATGCACAGCCACTTCATAGAAAACAGAGGTCAATACATATATTTAAAGTATTCTATTTTCTAAGTAATCATGGAAATACAAATACCACCACCCTGAGACTTTTAATTTTTCACCTGCTGGATTGGCAGAAAATAAATATATAAATCTGATGATATTAAATGCTGTAGAGGATGTGGAACAAAAGGAACTCTCCTACCACAATGGTAGGATTGTAAATTAAGACAACCTCTTTAAACACCAACTGCTGCTATCCAGGAAAGGTAAAAACACACATACCTTATAAGCCAACAATTCCACTGCTAGTTATACATATCCTAGAGAAATTCTTGCACACATGGACCAAGAGACAAGTGCAAAAATTTCCACAGCAGGACTGTTTGTAGTCACTTAAATGTCCATTGACAGGCGAACAGATCAACTCAGCAATTCCTATACTGGGATACCATACATTGGTAAAAGTGAATAAATTACTGTGACAAAACAACAAGGTCCTAATGTGTAGCACAGGGAACTATATTCAATATCCTGTGATAAACCATAATGGAAAAGAATATGAAAAAGAATGATATATATGTATCACGGAATCACTTTGCTGTACAGCAGAAATTAACACAACATTGTAAAACAACTATACTTCAATAAAACTTAAAAAAAAACTTACTGCGACAAAAATCAACATGAATGAATTTTACGTAGGTAACCTTGAGCGAAGAAAAGCAAGTTACCAGAAAACCACCATAATAGGATGCCATTTAAATAATGATTCAAAAGCACAAAAATGAAGCAGTATATTGTATGGAATATAAACATAAGAGATATGACAAAATACAATGAAAAGAAAGAGAATGAGAAACACCACGGGTACATAAGTTTTTACCTTACTGTTGTATGTACTCTTTTATACATACTATTATTTAATTTATTGAAAAATATAATTGAGAATCTGACGTCCTATTTTAATACATGTTTATTTTATGATCATATATTTATAGCTAACACCTGCAAAAAATGTCACTATTGCATATCACTCTTCAATTAGAGCATACTTATCAGTACATAAGGGACAAACTCTTTCCAATGACCATGAAGTCACATAATTGTAATTTTTTCATCAGCTGTATTCCCACATTACAGAAGCAAATTGAATCATCTGATAGGCTGCACGTGGGAGTACTTAGCCATTTTAATGTCTTATGTTTGAGTCCTTTATATTATTGTCTTTCCTCTTCACTAATTACTCCAAAAAGGAGAACAATTAGACTTCAAAGGGACCAAGAATTCTGGACATCTGTTTGTGGAAGACACACAGTAGATTTTATACACAGACCTCATTTTATAGGAAAGATACCCCGATTTATAGTACAGGACAGCTCCTCGGTAACTGAGCTGGAATACACCCTTGCCCAAGACAGGGAACAGAAAGCCTGAGCAGCTGCTAGTTGGGAATCTGGCTTCGGAGAGGGACCCCTTTCTCCTGCGAAGACCACCTCTGCTCAGATGTGGTTCCTGCTTTCATCCCATCTGTTTCTCTATGAAACAGAAAATTTTCTGAAACGTCTTCTTCATGTTATCTTCAGCCAAGACCAATGATTGTTATTTACTGAAAAATGCCCTAAAGTAACCCGAAGTCATTCTTCATATCACTCACTATACTACCTGGAGGGAGACAGAAATGAACTATACATCCTGATTCCCCTCTCCGAGGTCACATGTAGTTGTAGAGACAAGACAGAACCTCACAGAATAGTTAAGTTACAAGATGCAGGTGGCAAAATGTGATTACATCCAAAGGCTTAGGGTTCCCTTCACACATTTCCTATCACTCAGTAGATCATGTGATTCATTGAGTCCACAAACATTTATCCCACCTCTACCAAGGAGTCAAATTGCTAAGTGTCAACCGGGTAAGTCTCAGTCCAAGTTGCTCCCAGTTTACATGTTGGAGAAGAGAAACATATGGTCTGATAAAGGCCTCAGGAAGCAAGGACAAGTTATTTGCGGCAGGAGGTGACAGGTGAGGACACAGGGAGGGTTGATGGGACAGAGCAATGGACCACACCAGACCAGAGCACACAGCCGCTGAATAAAAGGAAACCTCTCAATGGAATCCTAAATCTTTGGGCAGGAGAACGTCCTGCTCCTGGGAACATTTAATATGTCGTTTATTTTTCCAAGAAGCCAGAAAGATGGCAGGAGATGTCTGTCTAATCAAGGGAAACAGGACAATCAGGCAACAGAGAGCCTTAATGTTCTGTGTTCTGCAGGTAGGGTCTCCTCCACACATCTAGTCAATGTCCTGGTTATCCCAATCCAACAGGTAATCTAAGCAAGAATAAACAAGAGCCAATACGTAGATGATATTTTGAGAGTTAACACAAGACAAAGCACGTCAGAAACTCACAGACCAGTACATCAACCACAGAAAGATTCCTTCCCACTATCCGCTAAACTTGAAAGGACTTTTCAGTTCTGAGTCCCTTCATACAGGCCATTGGAAAATCTGAAAACAAAACACAACGTTGAAATCACTCACCACTGACAACTGTTTAAACTAGAACATCCTTTATGGCTATATAGCACATGAAAGTATTTACAGAGTATCATGTATCTGCCCAACCTCCACTTCCACACTAGACTAAACACTATAGCTGAAATAAGAATTCCAAGAAGAATGTATGTGGTCATCGCCTCAAGTATCTGAGAGCAAAGGAAAACACTTCGCAGATTTAGGGCAACGTCCCACAGTTTTTAAGGCATCAGCCATTCTAAGTGGAGGAAGACTGGGATTCTTAACAAAGGTTCTTGTATTTTGTAAACCCTTAGGGTACGTGGATTTGTTTCAGGGGTCTATGAAGGTCACCATCAATTTCCTCATTTATAAAATGGGGTAAACATATCTGTCCTCCCTTCCCCATGAAGTAGTTGTAAGGACCAAGCAAAGTAAAACACAAGGAATTTCAACACTGAGACATTGTATAAACATGAGTTACTACTTGCTGATGGTACATAAGCTGACTGTTCCTCTGGAAAAGGCTCGAAGATTTCATCATATATTCAAAGGCATTCATGATCCAGAAAAGATGAAGAAATAGTTTTTTAAAATCCTTAAAAAACAGGTTCCATGTTGATGATGTTAACAATAAACATTTTTTTTTCAGCCAAGGAAATACCATATATATTTCAGGGAAATATAAAAAAATACTTCAAGAGCTAAGATTACAAGGTACCCTATTTGTCTAAGTCAAATGGATAGTTTTTCTTGGACCACAGTTAACAAGTGTGACTGACCTTTATTAATATCAACACATTTTACGTAGATAGGAATTTTTAGGGAAAAAAAAATTCAAACTCCTTTTTTATAGAGTTACTACAATTTACCAAATGCCTGCTTTTTCATTTTACCAAAACATTTAGCAAAGTATAAGAATGGAAACAAATGGTTCATGTTTTGTAAAACTAAGGTATTCCAGAGAAATTTATCGTTTTGAGGTATAAACATGACTATGTTTTTTTGTTTGTTTTTTTTTTTGTATGGTGCGCGGGCCTCTCACTGTCGGACACGCAGGCCCAGCGGCCGTGGCTCACGGGCCCAGCCGCTCCGCGGCATGTGGGATCTTCCCGGACCGGGGCACGAACCCGTGTCCCCTGCATCGGCAGGCGGACTCTCAACCACTGCGCCACCAGGGAAGCCGCATGACTATGTTTTAACATTAAAAATCCTTTTCAGTTCCAAATCCCTTTGGATAGGGTCAAACTCCAACGTCAGACTAAATTCTATACTGAAGATGGCTGTCTGGGTGTAGCTGAGACTTCAAGTAGCTGACTCAGGCTCAAAGAACCGGCCTTGGTATTATAGCAAAATATTAGTGAAGTGTGCGTTTCTTAACGTGTTAAGCTTAAATAAAATATTTAAGGTTGGGACACATCCCTTTAGCGGAGTGTTGATCACTTGGCTAAGAGGATGCCGAGGTACTGCGCCCTCTGAGATGCCGACTCAGATGCAAATCACGTGGTAAAATGGACACAAAACATCAGGCGGCTCGTAAACTCTAGCGCACAGTCCGGAGTCGCTGTGGGACCTGGGCTTCAGGGTGATCAACTTCTCTCTTTCATTTTAAAGTGAGGAGGTGAAGAAGATAGTATTGTACATTACCATGGGGCTACGAGTTAAATGTCCTTTTAGACTGCACTCCTGATAATTAGGGATCAAAGCTTAATCATTTTATATCCTCTAGCATCATCCATGCGGCAAGGGAGGGGATCAAATATAGGTGTGTTGAATGAATAATGCCTTCATTTAGCATGCGGAGATTTCTATTCAAAGGATGTTTATACTTCATTGTGTATATCCATTATAGGATTATTATATGTTTCAGATTACTTAACTGCACAGAATTGAGCTAGTAGCATATGCCAATGATCTGCTTTAATTCTGCGTGACTGTGTGATACAGGGTTGCCTTGTAAACCAATGTGTAACTTGACTTGCATCTGCAAGGAATGCTGGTTGACTCAAATGTAGGGTTACAATGGGTCCAATAAATATTTCATCTAGGGATGACCACAGTTCCTCTAAGAAGACAAAAGTAAGAGTTAAGGTGTTTAAAATCCAGGGAATGGATCTAGAAAGCAGAAAGACTGGACAACTTAATTGATGATTGACTGCCGACATTTTTGCTTCCTTCCTGCCAAACACACTTCCTGGTCCCATCTTGGGAGGTAGGGTGAGCAG
The DNA here is from genome assembly GCF_003676395.1 of Aethalodelphis obliquidens. Taxonomy (NCBI): domain Eukaryota; kingdom Metazoa; phylum Chordata; class Mammalia; order Artiodactyla; family Delphinidae; genus Aethalodelphis; species Aethalodelphis obliquidens. The sequence goes on along the minus strand of NW_020837967.1, from coordinate 23,103,487 downwards.
AGTATTAACCTCACTTTTTTTTAAAGTGAGGAGAAGAACTGACTTTTTTTTTTTTTTAAAGCAGTCAATGTTAATCCTGCAAATATCAGTAGAAAGGATTCTTACTAGGGAATCACTAGATCAAAAATAACTTTCCCAGCTAATGTCATCCATCTTCCTTCCTCAAGACAGGATTTAGTTAAAATAAATGAACACTTTCTCAAGCCACACAAGTTTCTTTAAAACCATCACTAAGGCAGTTTCCTAGTTTTTCTTTACAACACATTCTCATCTCTCTCAAGTCAATTATAACATCTAACTTTACATTTTTGGCTGCTATAATTTTTAGACCATTCCTTTCACCATTTTTTTTCCTTAGGAGGAGACAACACTTATGAAATCTCTTTTCACATAGTTTCATCGTGATTTCAATCCTCTCTCCCTCCCTTGACCTACTTAAACTCAATTTCTTCAGCATTCTTCATCCAACCTGTTTCCTAGATATTTGATTATTTTTCCATTTCTCTATAGGAAGACCCTATTCAAACATTTTTAGGCACATCCCATCTGCATCTCTGTTTAACCAAGAGTACAGTACACAATATATCCTGAAAGCTCCTTTTTTTTTTTTTTGGCCGTACCACGTGGCATGAGGGATCTTAGTTCCCCGACCAGGGATCCAACCCAGGTCCCCCTGCAGTGGATGCATGGAGTCAACGACTGGACCGCCAGGGAAATCCCCTGAAATCTCCTCCTTTAATAACATACTTGACTGAAGAAATTTTAGCTCAAAATTTTTGTTTAAAGGATATTAAAATGTAAAAAAGCATTAATTCCAATCAGTGGCATAAGTACCATAAACTAAACTCTAACTGTACTATCTGGATGCAATAGCTAAAAAAAGAAAAAAAAAAGAAAAAAAAGAAGCAGAGGTAGTGTTTTTATTTTTAAATTTGTTTTAATAGTTGCCATGCCGGTTTTTTTTTTTTTTGCTTTTGTTATTTAAGAAAATAAAAAGTTTTATTCCTTTAATCCTTCCAGAACATGTAAGAAAGAGGCAGCATTAGTACACTGTCAGTTTATCCTTCGAAGAGGGGCTCACTGATTAGGTGAAAGAACGTAGGACAGAATTCTACCAAACAGAAGCCTGGGTCCTTGTCCTAATTCTGTCACTTAAGAGCTCAATGAGCTTGAACAAGACTCTTCAATATCCACCATCCATTTCTTCATAAAATGGGGTAACCGTACCTGCCCTCCTTTCCCCACTGAGTAGTTGCAAAGACCAGGCAAAGTTATACTTTGGGATACTGGGGGCTGCAACACTGAGACACTACATAAACATAAGCTGCTAATGGCTATGGTACAGCTTAACAGCATCATTAAAAAGAAGTCCAGGATACACACACACACACACACAAATTCTTTACAGCATTATTCACAGGAGCCAAGAGGTGGAAGCAGCCCAAATGTCCCTCAACAGATGAACGAATAAAGAAAATGTGGTCTACCTACATAACGGAATATTATTTGGCCTCGAAAAAGAAGGAAATTCTGTCACATGCTACAACATGGATGAACCTTCAGGTCATGATGCTAAGTAAAAGAAACCAGTCACAGAAGGACCAATACAGTATGATTCCATTTATATGAGGTACCTCGGGTAGTCAAAATCATGGAAACAGAAACTAGAATGGTAGTTGCCAGGGACTGGGGGGAGGAGGAAACAAAGAGATATTGGCCAACAGGTAGAGAGTTTCAGGTTTGCAAGATGAGAAAGTTCTAGAGGTGCAACACAACAACCGGAACATAGTCAACACGACTGAACTGTACACTTCAAAATGGTTAAGAGGATTAATAAAATCCACTTTGGTGTGGTTAGTTTAAGGTAAATTGGAATTAGATGGGATTTAAACAAAATTAAACCAAAATAACAGCCTTTGTTGGACCCTCAGTTAGCAATCTTGATAACCTTAGAAAAAAGCACATCACTGGCTAGCAAAGGCTCTATCCACAAAGAGACATCCACTTCATGGTGGGGCATCTATAATCCCCGTTGTCCTGATTCTGGTCTTCCAGCCCTCTCCCACCCCAGCAGTACCTCCCATCCACCTGCTCCCCATTCCTACAGCCTTTGGCTCACTGCTGTTAGTCTATCACTTATCACTTTATGCTCAGTCAGGACACACATGTCTGGCATCATCATTAATTGGACCAGGAGCTTCTTGAGGGAGAAACCACATCTAGCAGATCTTTGATACTCCTTCTTCTAGCTCCTAGCTCAATAGCACAATACCACCCATCAAATGTTTGCTAATTGAATAAATTCTACTCTTACAGTTTTCAACATCTTTCCTTTAGTTGTTGGTGGGGCAAAAACTCAAGAGCAGGGAGAGGTTGAGTGTTTTAACTGCTTAAAGATCTTTGTGTTGTTCCCCGTTCATATCCGGTAGAGAGAAAAAGAGGGAAGAATCATGTATTTATAGCTGTGCTTATAAAGATACCACAAAGATGTTCAGTTACAGCTCTCAATGAAAAAGAAGGCTTGAGCAGCAAAGTTTATAATAATCCTTCCCCAATCCATTTATGGTTTTGAAACAGCCAGAAGTCTGTATTATATTAATAGTCCTTAAAAGGGTTCTTACACAAGAGTGCAGTTTGAATGTGGGCAAACCTCAGCACCCTAGAACTCCCATTAATAAAAACCATAAATCCACTGTAAGAGAGTGTTGAATTAGAGTATCGGGTTCCCTTTAAAACATGTTAACTCTTATCCATTGGAAACTTAAAACTCACTCCTGGGTAGACTGCCAAGATAAATATAACCATAAGGAAACAGGGAACGATATGTAATTTTATTCCTAAAATACTCAGGTGTTACTCAGGAAAGAACCCGTGAGAAGAGCAAGAGAGCATTGTGTTAACTTGCTCTTGATAACAGACGCACGAATCTACAGCGACAAGATTAAGAAGCACAGAGCCTGCCTTTACTCTCAAGGGGCTCAAAGTCTAGTGCAGGGGACAGGACACTGCCTCAGTCCCGGGGACGGATAGGAGTGCAATTGGACCTGATCGATGAGCTGCTGTCAACATCACGTACCAGTGCAAATGCCACTCAGGGCAGCTGTCACTGGACAGTACAGATGTGCCACCCAGCACTCACCACCGAGTCAGAAACAGCTCCAAGACAGTAGTGACCACGTAACGGAGCAGAGCCCTATGGGGCCTTCCCAGAACCCCCCATCCCAAGTCCTCCGCCTGCCTCGTCTGTAGAAAAACTTGAGCCAAAGAATACGTTTCATCAGAGAAGTAAGAAAATGCAGATACGAAGGAAAACCATCAAACAAAACAAAATAATAATAGTTTAGTCATTAAACAAAGTCAAGGACCTTTAGTTCCTCTTCAAGGGCTATAGATAATATTCTGAGCCATGTCCTGTGAGCTGTTGTGCAGATACTGAAACCCCACCAGGTGGAAGAAGTTAACTACATGATGACCAGACTGTAGCCATGACATAAGCTGCCACAATTCCAAGGAAACAGGAACAAACCGATCCTGGAACTGAAGACTAACTGTACTTAAAACAATCAAGATGATGCTGCTCAGACCACCCCACGACCAACTACAAGATGACTGTCAGAACTGACTGCGCTATCCTGCACGAAGCCCCCCTCCCTCCACCTACACACCCATGAAACTCCCCTTGAAAAGCTCTTGCCCCCGATTGGCAATGGGGAGTTGGTTCTTTGGGACGTGAGTCCACCTTCTCCCCAGGATTGCTGGCCTCCTCAATGAAGCTATCTTTCCTTTTACCCAACACTTGTGTCTCAGTGTTGGATTCTTGAGCAATAAGCAGTCGAACTTGAGTTTGGTAACAACCATATATAATGGTGTAGGGTGACCTTGCACAACTAAAAAGGGAATGAAAATAGTGGTTTCATTGCTTCTAATACAGACTCCCCATTAGACACTGAATTTGAAGGCAGGAGCAGTGTGTTCCAGCCACCTGTGCCCATCCCAGTCCCCTATCTGGGAACTCTGGACTGGACGTGTACAGCTCATGCAGTTATCACTGGAACCAAGAGTGTCACATATAACTTATCAAAAGGTCAAGCAGTCAGTCTACGGCAGAGATGGAATCCAAATCCAGACTTTCCCGAGTTGAGTCGTTGTGACAGAGACCACGTGACCAGCAGCACCTTAAACGTCTCTTATCTGACCCTTCACAGAAAAAAAACCTGCTGACCCCTGGACCAAGCCTTTGAGCTCGGGAGGATGAAATTCACATTGACGGAAATAAGAAAATGCAGAGAAGAAAGGGTTTGAAGGAAAAACATGGGGAGCTCCATTTTAAACGTCAGAACTGATAGAGATGCCGTAAAAAGTAAGATGTGAGATACTAACACTAGGGAGAGAGGCCAAGGGCAGAGGTTTAGACTTAATGTGATGATGAAGCAGTGAGAAGGACTAGATGGTAAAAGGAAAGATGGCAGTGGTTTAAAACTCGTTATGGACGTGAAGCTCTCTATTCAAAAGGAGAGCTTACACAGAAGTCCCAATATGTCAAAAAAGAAAAAAAAAAAAAAAAAAAGGAGAGAGCTGTTTTGTCTGCATCTAGGAAGAATGCACCAGAACTCGAGCTGCTGGACAGCCCTCTGCCTCTGTAGCAGCTCCCAAGAATCCACCAGTTTGAAAACCAAAGGCATGCCTCCAATGATAAAAGCCAGAAGGTCAAGGTTGGTGCATTTGGCTGGATGAACTTCCACACTTTGGTGGAGGGAAACAGTGGAAGATATTGAAAAGGAACAACCAGAGAGGTAGTAGAAATAGGCTTATGTTGTAGCCAGGACCTGCCCGACAAAACTGACTCAGTAGAGAAGAAAAACCCTGAGACCCGTGTGAGCAAGAGCCAGCCAGCCTGCTGGGGGATGAGAGACCACCCAGAGGAAAAGGAGCCACCCAAGCTGACAGCTGCCAACCTACAGACACGGGCAAGAGTCCATCCCAGATGAGCCAGTCACCAGCTCACCTGCCAGCTGGCCAGTGATGCGTGGAAGAACATCGTGACCTAAGCCACTAAACAGAGAGCAGTTTGTTCTGATGTAAAAGACAGTACAGGAATTGATGCTGTAGGTACCGCATGATCATAACTGCTCTAGAGGATTTCAAAAAGCTTTGCTTTTTCCTCTTCTATCTTTCAAATTGGCTATCATGAACAGTAATCACTCAGCAAGTGTCGTCAGTACTGTGTTATTACTATTATTGTCAATTAACACTGGAGATGGGTGGAATTACAGCGCCAGCGTATATGACTGTGCGTACCCAGTCATATTTATGAGTTACGCAGAAACCTAACAGGTGCACAGGGCTTTCACATACTTTTGCTTTCTTACAGGTAGAAAAAAATGCAACCTAAGTTAATATGTATTTCAACAATAAACGAACGCACGATGTTGGAAATTAGATATATTTTGCCAATTTTCTAGCTGTATTTGGAAGGTAGTTGCTATGAGCAAAAGAGGGCTGACAGTGTTTCAATGCAAAAATTAAGAGACATTAAAATCAACAATGGGAAAATAATTTGAGCCTAAAATATTTTCCAAAGAATGTCTCCCATACTTCATGTTTTTGGTGATGAGACCTCTCTGCTGGATTTTATTTCTTACCAATTAATTGTGTTATTTTTCCCCCTATGTGTATAGTATGTGATAAGAGAGTATGTGACACAGGCATATATACATACTTCTCTCCTACCTCCCACGTGATTTTCCCAGTAAGATTCATTTTTAAAAACATGGCTAATGTTTCTTGAAATAAAAAATTCATGTTTGGGTTGAAGGTGAATAACCACATTCCTGTTTCTTCTTTCTTCTGAAAAGGCCAGGTAGGGGAATATTTCCAACTGGGTAGGATTCTCCCAGTGTCTAAGGCATTTATGGACTGAGGTAATATGAGAAACATTTCTTTCCTCTTTTATAGTATGTTTATTGATAAATGTGGGGAATAAAAACATGGTCAACTGAACAAATGCTTCCTCCTGAAAGTTTTTTTTTTTTTTTTTAAAGTCTAAACCCATAGATGCAAAGAACAAAAAATGAGATGGGAGTAGACAAACACGTAGGGTAGAGAAAACAATAGGCAGTGGCAATTCACAGAGTAGAAAGTGCCACTTTCACAGAGTAGAAAGTGAATTTTCAGAAAATCTGAAAACTAAAGCATCTAGAGACTGTGGACTCGTTTGGGGACACCAATCAGATGAAAAGAAAAGCCACCCCCCCCCCACTACCCTATAAAAGACCAGCAGTCCAGAAGCTTCCGGTCAGCTGAATGTCACGCTCTTAATCATGAATGGATAACCCCAAGTCAAACTTTTGAAGAAAGTCTCCAGCTGTAAGAATAAAATCCAACTAAAAAGTTTAAAAAGCACCGACAGTACAGAAAAATCTTTAAAAGATAATCTGAAGAGATAGAAAATATCATAGCCATGGAATAAGAACAAGAAGCTATAAAAAGGGAGACAAGAGGAAAGTTCTTGGGAATTAGACATTTTCAAAAATAAAAATTTCAATAGGTAGGTTAAAAGTGGAGAAGAACTCGATTACTACAACAAGAAGGCAGAGGGACAGTAGGGAAACGTGAGTAGAGAAGAATACTCTAATCAGACACGTGAAAAACTAGAGAACTAGAAAAAAGAGGAAAGAACGGAAGAAGAAACGATCAAAACCAAATAAAGAGACAAATAAACAAATAACACACTTTCCAGAAGTGAAGTGACTGGCCCTTCACACTGAACATTCACACGAAGAGCCGGGCACAAGAAATAATAAGCCTCACACCAAGGCGAAATTTCCAAATTCCAAGGGAAGAACAGTTCTCAAAATATTAGAGAAAATTATACAGAAATCGAGCTCAAAGACAGAATGACATGGGCAATCACAACAGCAGTGCTGGATGCCAGAAGAAAACAAAACAATGCCTTTAAAATTCGGAAGAAAAACGCTTTTCACACATCAATACTATATCCAGCCAAACTAGCAATTAAATGTGAGCCTACAATAAAGACATCTTCCAGTTGGTACGGTCTCAGAAAAGTAACCTTCCTCTGGAAGGTTCCATGTTTTCTGGCTGCTGAGCCTTTCCTAATGTTAGCCATTACTCACATTACTTATCAGGCCTTCCCTCTCCTCCACTCCCCACTTTCTACTTTACAAGCTAAACTCCATCCAGGAAGGTATAGTTCGAAGCCGTCACCACCTCCAGGAAGGATTTTCTGTTTCTGCCAGAAGGGGGCAGTCTATTCCTCTGGAGACTCACAGACCTCTTTACTCCCCTAAAATACTTCTGTCTGCTTCTGATTAGTGTGATTTAAGGCCACGACTTTTCTCCCTAAACAAGTACTAGAAGTTTTCTACAGCAAAATATCTGCCTGTTTTTTTCTTGTGGCTCTGGTCTTGCAATGCCTTCCCTACTCACCAACTGTGACTAATACACTTTCTTCAATATAGTAGACATTTACTAATAAGAGAGCAATTGACTTAAAATTTAACATTAATCCATTCTGCTAAGAATACCACACCGAACCCATTTCTTCTCTGCTCCAATGCCTTCCACATCCAGATTTCCCAACTCAGAGTCTCTGCACGTAGGGCAGGAAGGATCATTTTTGGGGAGTGAAAAGGAAAAGAAAAAAAAAACTCTTTCAATTGAAAAAAAATGATCTTAGGACCCAACAACATCCATGCAAAAATCTGTACATGAATGTATGTAAGAGCATTATCCACAATAGCTTAAAAATGGAAACAACCCAAATGTCCACCAACTGATAAATGGAGAAATAAAATGGGATCTATACAGACAATGGAATATTACTCGACAAGGAAAAGGAACGGAGTACCAATACATGCTGTAACAGGAGTGAACATTGAAAATGTTACATAAGTGAAAGCAGCCAATCACAGCAGACCTCCTATTGCATGATTTCATTTACATGCAATAACGAGAACAGACAAATCTATAGAGACAGAAAAGTTGAGTAGTGGCTGCCTAGGGCTGCGGCGTGTGGGGAGAATGGGACATGACCACTAATTTAGAACACGGGACTTCTTTAGGGGACAATGAAAAATTTCTAAAGTTGGTTATAGCGATGGCTGCACCATGCTAAACATTCTAAAAACCACTGAATTGTGCACTTGATTTTTTTTAAAAAATTTATTTATTTATTTAATTTTGTCTGCTCTGGGTCTTAATTGCTGCACGCACGATCTTCTTTTTTTTTTTTTTTTTTAGTTGTGGCACGTGGGCTTCTTAGCTGTGGTATGCGTGCGGGATCTACTTCCCCAACCAGGGATAGAACCTGGGCCCCCTGGATTGGGAGCACAGTCTTAACCACTCGACCATCAGGGAAGTCCCACATTGTACACCTTAAATGAGTGAACTATATCTCAATAAACCTGTTCTAATAAAAAGATCAATGTGGCAATAAACTAAATTCCTACATTATTTGTGTTTAAGACAATATCATTTGTGTTTAAGAGCACTAGCTTAAATAGGGCAGGCTTTGCAAAGTACGGTAAACCTGAACAAGGTCAAAATGCGCATCTGGGATCAGAAAACACCAAGTTGAAAAACAAGGTCATATCAGTTACTTGCCTCAAAATAAATATTTAATCTGTTCACTGTAGAGTTTACTAGTTTAAGAGAAGCCATACTAAAGCAGTAGTGAAAACTATTGGGTTTTATGGGAATCACAGACGGCCTGGTTATATAACCTTACGTAGGTCACTTCATTTCAAAAGGTTATTTTCTCTAGTTTCACTCCTTGCCAATCACCTTATTTCATGGGCATATTCTTGGCAATGAATGGATAATATATTTCATATTTACCAGGATCTGAAAGCACTGTTGAGGTTTATTCCAGGCATCTGCACACACTTAGGGCACATGATCTGCAGGGTTGGTAAGTTAAAGCACCCACTTGGAAAGGCTTCCCGTTTGAGGGATACTATCATAGTTACAAAACAAATGTAGAAAACGTTTTGAGTCTTCCAAAATGAATGGAAAAAGTGTCTGAAAGTCTCTTAAAAGTAAACAATGATTTCGTATAGTTTTGAACTTTAAGGTTTCATTTTGAAATACGTCCCACAAAGGCACAATGATCTACTGGTGGAGGAGAGGAGAGTAAAAATAGCCTAATGAATGGCCCATCTACAATCCTTCTTTTGTATGCCTTCTTCAAAGATATCAGAATTAAGAAATCAGGCCTACCAAACCCTGATTTTAACTAAAAGTAAACTTAAATCCTGCTCTCTGTATCTTCTTTCAGAACATATTCCAATTCTCACTCGCCCTAGTGTAACTCATTTGAATACATCAGAGGTTTAAGGTGTGGGCCTAATTTTAAAGAAGAAAAATGGATGTAGGTAAACTATTTTCATTAAACATACGCTACAGCCCTTCCATCATTTTGCCTTTGTTTTAAATTCTCTTCACTTCCTTTCATCTCTGCTTCACTTGTAACTATCAGCTTTTTAGTCTGTGTGACACACAACACGAACCTGCTTTGATTTAGAATTATGATCCACACTGGGTTGAAAAATATTTAGAAGTTCTATGCAGCTGTGTCACTGCACTCAGAACTGACAGCAGTGAGAGACAAAAATGCACCAATCAGATAACTGAAGACTCTGTGGTTCGTGAAAAGCAAACCTTCAAGACACTGGGTTGGATGATGGTGTGATACGAGCCTGTGAAACTGTTTAATTTTGGTGCGTGAAAAAAATCACAATGAACGAGTGCAAATAGAACGCTCTTATTTCTGGAATACAGCCTCATTTATTTTTCTTGGCTTTTCTTTTCACCCAGGTGCAAAATATAGAGTGTAGAATTCAGATTCTAAATTGCAACTTATATTAGCTACACCGCAAATGTGGGGCAATTAACTTCACTAGTCATACATTCATTATTTAATTTCAACTTCATAATTTGTCTATTGCCGGAAGAACATTTAACAAGAAATTTATCCCCTTAACAATTTCTAAATGTAGATTGTGAACTGCAGGCACAACGTTGTACAGGAGATCTCTAGGACTTAACCATCTTATATAACTGAAACTTTCCCTCCATGGAATAGCAGCTCCCCATCTCCTCCTCTAGCCCCGGGCAACCACCATCCTGCTCTCTGCTTCTAGGAGTCTGACTACTTAAGATACGTCATGTCAGTGGAATCATAAAGTGTCTGTCCTTCTGTGATCTGCCCTCCACTTTCATCCATATTGTCACAGCATAATGTTTTAAATGGTTCGCTTGCGTAGGGCAGATTAGTTGGTGGCAACTGGGCCACACCTTGCTTTATCAGTTCCCTACCTCTGCCCTTTATGAATCCTCTCACAGTCAAGACTGTGTCGCACCTGGAGATGACTTCCCTGCTCACTGAGGTGAGAACATTGTTTTGATGTCCGGAAGTCCTGCTTTTCTTTTTAAAAGTCAAGGTCTCCTGGCAGCTCCTCTGCAAACTACTATGGCAGCTGGGCTACAGGTCACATGCATATTACATAATGGCAGTCCATGCGTTCAAACGAGCATCTCCAAGCCACGATTCCCATAGCAACACACAGAGATTTTACTCATCTCAGAGATGAAGCAGCCAGCAGAAGTATTCTAATGTTAGTTACCCTCGATTTTCTTTCTTTTTTTTTTTTTTTAGCAAGATCAACACGGCACTTTTTTCGAAGCAGTCATTTTTTCAAAAGAAAACCGATGAAGACTGTGTTAAAATATGTTCACTTAAAAGTTACCGAGTTACCACACACACCAAGGCCCTTTGAACATGAACAACAGTCGATGCTTTAGAAATAGCTGCTATTTGAACGAATGCATGGGGAAAAGAATCCAAGTCATGGCCATCAGAGAAATGAAACAGTCTCAGCTGAATTCTGTACTTCTATGTTTCATATGTCTTTTGCAGTCCCCCCTTCCATATATATGCACTTTGTTACTGTGGGATGGAGAAGAAAGTGCTCCAAGGGAACAATTTTAATGAATAAAATCCTTTCTTGCTTTATTTTTGAAAAGCATAATGCAATCCATTTTGTAAATATAAGAAAAATGCCATCATAAAACACCTAGGGAGTAAAATTTGGGAGAAAAATTGTTGTCTAAGAGAATAAACATTAGCTTGAAGAATGTCTGTTTTTCTGAGCAGAGAAATGGTTTCCTGAAAAAACTGAAGTAAAATCCTTTTGATATTAGAAGGAGTTTTTCCTCTTTGCATATTCAGGGATCCTTTCTGTGTGTCTAAATAAACCATCCACCCACGGAAACAAGTTGCCTGGATTATAAAACAACATAAAAGGCAAGACCACCCATATATCACACTGCCTTTCTCTGTCAAGGGAAGAAAGTACATTCCATTTCTCGTACCCCTCTTCCGCCAGAGAGACCACATGTGCACTTCAGGAGGCACTGCCACAGGTGGCCCATCACGGACCCAGCACGACATGCAAAGAGCCTGGCGGAGAACGGAGGGTTTTACCTTTGCTTTCTCCAGCTGGGCCTGGGCCTGTCGTCGTGCTTCTCTGCGCACCGTCTCCCGATCTTCCTCCAAAGAAACATCTGAATCGGAGGGACGGCTGGTGTAGGAGTCTGCCGAACCCTGGAGAGGGAAATCGACCTTTTAAAAGAGATTGCATCGGGCTTCCCTGGTGGCGCAGTGGTTGAGAGTCCCCCTGCTGATGCAGGGGACACGGGTTCGTGCCCCGGTCCGGGAGGATCCCACATGCCGCGGAGCGGCTGGGCCCATGGGCCGCTGAGCCTGCGCGTCCGGAGCCTGTGCTCCGCAACGGGAGAGGCCACAGCAGTGAGAGGCCCGCGTACCGCAAAAAATAAATAAATAAATAAAAGAGATTGCATCTATGAGGTCTGCAATGGCCACGTCTCACTGACACGGCAGTCAGCTTCCTAGACTGTGCTATCCATTCCTGAAAAGAGGAGAAAATAATCCACCTGGTGGCAAACCAGCTCCCCACATGGCGCTCTGGTCTGCAGACCACGCACTAGGAGAGCTGTGCCTTCCAAATTACCATTCCTTCCCAAACCTTATGGGCCAGTTAGCAGCCTTTCTGGAAGCCAGAACAAGTTCTTTGTATCATCAAACCAGCTCTGTGCTGCAGTGCACCGTAGGGCACAGGCGGGTTTCAAGGAGAGCTTCAAGAACAGTCTACAGCTACAGCAAGAATTTCCAATTAGAAAGAAGACAGGCTAATAAAACATACAGGAAAGTCGAGCGAGTTACCAACTTGAACTCTCTGAAATGTCACTACCATAGATGTCACCCACTTTCATCTTAAGCATCCTTTTGTACCTACCTCAGTATTCACCTGATACCTCCTCTGACAAACCTGTAATGCAATAGCCGCCAGCTTCCCTCAGTCTTTAAGCAACACATTGTTTTTCAATCCCTTTAAATAGATATTTCATCAAAGCTGTCTACGGAAAACACCTGCCCGGGAGAGCTCCTAGGGCAATAAATCACAGCATGGGAAAAGGAGCTCGGAGGATTAGAGGACTCTCTCCCGTTCCCTCTCCAGCAATCAACATATTACTCATCACGGGCGCCCCGGACAATCCTCACTGTACCAGCAGCAGAAACAACGACAAAATAACGTCTCCCCTCAACGAGAGCCCTGGAGCTTACAGAGATGTCCGAATTCTTCAGCCTTCCTCCCTTGGCGCGTTTCAGAAGCCTGACCCAGGTGGCCTTCATCAGCCAGACAGCGCCCTTCTCGTCCGCAGCTGCAGCCCCGGGCACCGATCCTCAGTGCGCGCTGAGCCCCGCAGAACCCCTTCTCTGTTCCCGTCCATGCTCTGGGCAAACCCCTCCTCTCCGTCCCTTTCTGCCTCCGGGGCTTTCACTTCCTAGCCCGGAGGACTCCAGTCCAAGGAGATTCTTATTTTCCCATTCCAGCCAGTGGGGAGGGGAAACAAACACTCCTATGATTTCGATTGCTTTAAAGATAACACTTCAAGTGCATCCAAAGGCATCAACTCGTCCTAAACTTCATGCATCTTATTACCCTATTCTCTTCCCGACTCTTGGATCGTTAAAAGACATTAGTTGTAAGAGAGCCTTTAAAACACACACACACACACACACACACAAACCAACCTAGTGCAAAACGTATGCAGTGACATTTGCAAGTGCAAAGGTCAAGCCTTATCTTCAGAGATCTGGAGGGGGAGGGCGGAGGACGCGCTCACCGCACTGGGCATGCTCCGTGTGTAGCCTTTTTACGCAGACGCTCACATCACATGGTTAGTCTCTGTCAGATTGCCATTTTGCATCCAAAGTGTAAACATCTGGAAAGGGCTTTTTGCTTCTATAGTAACAGGCACCTGTAATGTTTGGCGTGTTTCTATTTCAGATCATTCTCTCAAAAATAAAGCGTAATCTCTACCTCTTTTTTTTTTTTCATTTAAGGATCTCTTTCCATTAATCTGCTGCATAAAGTATATCCTATGCCACTGGACAATTCGTAGATAATAAATACGATATACACTGATGGGCGACCAAAATCAAATCGTGCTCATCCCTCCTAGTATCAAGCCGCTCTTGACGGCTCTCGATTTCCTAAACAAAATGCGAGAGATTTGCCCATTGCGTTAGGTCTTGAAAGTAATCACAGCGCTAAGCAATGCGTTTAACGGAGCTCAAAGTGACTTCGAACTGCTTCTGCAACTGAGAAACTACCCTTCCAAATAAAGTCACTGGAATAAATAACGGTGTGAACTGTTAGCACGTAATTACGAAGAAATTTCAAAGCCTGGTTGATTTATTAGGTGGCGTTAAGATTCACAGAGCAATCTGGTCCAAACTCTTCTTACAAATAAAGTGACTGGGGCTTGGGAAAGAAAGTTACTTATTAATTTCCACTACTAATGGAATTACATTTTCGAAACTTTATGAAGAAGCACACACTTCCAGGTTTCTTAAACATAAAATACTATCACTGCATTCCGAGCTACATTTCTGTTTGAGTGTCCTGGTGGGGATTGTTTTGTAAAGTCTCATGCGAATGAAAGAAAGGATTCTTATGAAAATCTTCCTTACTTTCCCTCCCTCCCTCCCTCCCTTCCAAACCCTCCCCACCCCCATTCCTTTCATTTCTAGGCTAAGACCAATCTTCATGACTTAAACACCAGAAAATACAGTAGAATAGAGGCTTTAGAATAAATGTTGTAGATCAAATGCACCCTCATTGTGGTATCATAACATAAATCAATAAATAGATTACTTACCTTGTTATCAAGTGAACGTAAAATGCATGAGGAATAGGAAATGCATTGCAAGTTTTTCATTCTAGTACAATTCACAAGGGAGATAGGGGTTTTTCTACACCAACACACAGGCTAGGGGATTCCTTATTTTCCCAGAGGGTTTCCCATAGCAGGGATAGCACAGCAGAAAATGACCATGAAGCATGATTATATCCCATAAAAGACATCAGGCCCCGTAGTCACAAGTGCCGGCATTTTAAACCCAGTCACCCTGTCACAGGATCAGGTCATGACTCAGTGAAGATACAAAGTTTCTGTCATTAAGAAGCCCATAATGAGAGGAAGAGAGTAACACACACACACACACACACACACACACACACAATTGTGTGTGATCTCATTCCCTTTTGAACAAAATAAGATTTAAAAAATCCTTTGCTCATAATCAGATGTAGCTTTTAATTACACGGTCATTTTGAGACCTGTTTCCAGGTTGAAATAATTAAGCAGTTTAAGAGCCCCTCTCCACTGAGTTTCGGCAATGATCTTTTTTTTTTCTTATAATTTTTTTAACATCTTTATAGGAGTATAATCGCTTTACAATGGTGTGTTAGTTTCTGCTTTATAACAGCAATGATCTTTTGAATACTTGCAACAATATATTAACCTTTGACAATATGATGTGTGACTTCAACTGATGTCCACGTGACTTTCATTCCTTGGATATGTGAAGTACACACTTTCCGAATACTTTTCATTGTAGAAGTTACATGTATCCATTACAGGACAAGAGACACACAGATAACATTTACTTTAAATTCTCCCATCCAAAGAGAGTCACTATTAAATGGTAGCGCTGTTTAGCTTCCAGAGTTCTTGCATTTTTGAAAGTCACCCTCCAAACGTGTGCCTTACAATTAATCCCCTTCCTTCTGCGAGTGTGGATTTATGCAGTCAGAAGTGGTGTATCTAATTAAGCTTTTGCCTTTGGTACCATATGGACTTTCTGGGTCATTCTGACTCAAGTAGCCTTCAATCAGGAAGAGCTGGCAGTCACTTCCGTAAATCCAGAAAAGGTTAGCACAAGAGGTACCCCTGATCTCTCGGGTTCCTGCAATATGATTAGCTGAACTTTTGTAGTATTTGTCCTGGCAGGTACATCACAGATGTCCTTTTCCACATCTTAATATTCTCATTCCTCATCATGCAGTTCTAAAATGCAACCTGCAGCTAATGTCTACCAATAGCTCACCTGGGATCATTTATTTTTATCCTCAGGAGTCTCACTCCAAATTGTGTTCTTTGCTTACTGGAGACTTGAGTTAATTGGATTAATTGATGCTTCTATCTATTATTCAGTTTCTGGCGTTTTCCAATTTATGCCAAATATTTACACACAAAGCATCCCGCTTTTCCTTTAACACTTTTTTTGGTAGTTATAATGTTTGCTTTTTTCATGCTGTTCTCTACTGTTTCAATCATGTCTATTTCCAGGACGGTTTTTCTTGAATGTTCTTGTACTTCCTCTCAGCCTACTGAGGACTACCATCTTGGATCCCAAGTGGGTCATCCATTTCTGTAGGAACTCTTCATATGAAGCCTGAAGCAACGCTCTTGGGCAAAATCAATTTCTCATAGTATCCCAAGGCTACCTCAGTTTTAGACAAAGCTGTGTCCCATCCAAAATACTCAAGACTTCAAAGGTATAGGACTCATGCATAAGACTCCTCGTGTACAGGACTATGCTAAGTTCAGAAATGACACGGGCTATTCAGAGGAAGCCCATTTTCATTAATATTGTATACTTTGGTTTGCCAGTGTCACAAAATTACTATTCAAGTCCATTCAATCACGAAAATCTCAGATGTGACTGGCCTGCCATTTGGCGAAACTTGAAAATATCAACAGAGGTGACGGTGATAAATCTGTCACCATCCCTGTTGTGGGGATGGTGTTCATCCAAGTTCATCCCTGTTATGATTACGTAAAAGCTAACATATTAGCTTCAATTTTCTCAAGAGCATAGGAAAATCTGTAAACTTTGTGTAAGTTTCATAAGTACCGGTGAAGAGATTCAATTTTGCCCTGAAACTAAACCAAACCAAACCGAACAAAACCACACACCACATGCATCTATTCAGTACTTACTATTTTGGAACCATAAGTGCTACAACTGCAAGTTAAATGCTGGGACTATGACTTAGTTTCCATCATGAAGCTTGATATTCTAGTGAAGAAGACCAATTAAAATAATTATCAGAAAAATAATTACAGCTGAGAAAACAGTGAACAGGTGAGACGAGAAAATGATGATGGGAAGATGCTACTTTAGCTGGGAAGACAACATGATCATCTGAGATGATATTTAAGGGAATGGAATATGCTAAGGCCCCGAGGACAAGGAATGCTCCGCAGTTTGAGGAAATGAACAGAGATCAGTGAGGCGAACGTGCTATCTTGCAGGTGTACTTATTTAAGCCTTCTCTCCTTTCCCTTCTTTTTCTCTCTGCAGGTGACACACCTGGAATATGTATTCTGGGAATCCTTTTCATTTATGTGGCATCACCTCACAGAAAATGTCCTTATACATGTTTGATTTTCTTAATTAGGAGCGGTATTTAAGTTGTCAGTAAATTCCACATTATTGGGAAAATCCTGTCTTCTGAGGTTTAAACACAGTTCTCTGAATTTCTTCCTTCTAAATCCAGGGCTATCTCTTAAAGGCTAACATCGGTATATTTTTGAGATTGTTCTGTATTACATTAATTCGAGCAATCAATTTATTAAGGCTAGACTATGTAGACGAGTGATAATAACTGCTAATTTTTAATGAATGCTTACACTGTACTAGGCACGGTGCTGATTCACCAGTGTTACATAATTTAATAATTAATTTTCTCCATTTTTCACTGATGAAGAAACTGACATAGAGAAGTTAAGTTACCTGAGTGAGGTTACAAAGCTAAAAATCGATGGGGGTAGGAATTAACCTTCAGCAATCTGAATTTAAGTTCCATGCATGCAGCAGTTCAGAAAATTAAAAGCCAGAACAAATCCCTACATGCAGCTGATGTTTCTATTAATCAAAAACATTTTTCTTTCTTTTTTTTAAATTGAAGTATAGTTGATTTACAATGTTGTGTTAGTTTCAGGTGTCCGGCAAAGTGATTCAGTTTATTTATACACACACACACACACACACACACACACACACACACACACTATATATATACATACATATATATATATATATATATACGTTTTCAGATTCTTTTCCAGTATAAGTTATTACAAGATATTGAATATAGTTCCCTGTGCTATAGAAAACATCTTTTTCTGTCTGCCAGGCACACGTATAAACTTTTCTAAAGGTCGTAATGTGTCACGATGACTCCCAAGTTCTCACCTCTATCTCTGCTGAGCTTGGCACCCTCCCCCTCCTTTCCTGTCTGCCTGTCCCCGTCCCTTCCCCATCCCCTCACTCACCCCCCACACATATACATCTTCACAGATTCTCAAATTTTATCTTCCTCAAAGGCACAATGAAGGTGCAATGAACCAGACAGTTTCTCATTCATCAGTGTAACACAGTTTTGTGAAAAGTTGCCTGATACCCTGAAATTTTCCTCATTCAGAGTATCTCAGTTGTAAAGCATTCTTTTTTTACTTATCTGCAATGGAACGCAGGTAAGTAGAATAGGAAAACAATGGAAGTCAAGAAAGCAGGTATTTAAGTTTTCCCCTTTTCCCTGAAAATGAGCATAACTTTGGCAAGCTGGCCTTCAGCAGCCTCTTTGGTAGCTACTCTGGCCTGAAGCTGGCTGGAATTCAAGGGTCTTCTGACTAATCTTTCAGTGCAATAGGAACAGTTGCTAGTTTTCAGCACTGAAACTAAAGTTACTACAGAGTAGAAATGATAGGTCCAAGTCTCAGAGATGTGACTAACTTACATATTTTTACGAGTAATATATTAAAATGCCGTAATTACCAAATTACTCCTCGAATTGAGGGTATGATGGATGTTTACGTTTCGTAGACGAGTCCAATATTTGTAAAACGTGACACTGTTAAAAAGAACCACTATGAAAAAGCTAATATTAGATGGGAAATTTAACATTATTTTGAGTTTTAGATTTCAAGCATAGGACAAATAATTTCCCTTCACAATTACAACAGTGTTTGTGTATGTTGGGGGAGTTTTTTAGCCTATGATATATATTTACTGATGGTGATAGATTACAAGTGTTTTTTCATGCTAATATAATTTCTTAAAAATTTATTTTTCATTCATGAGAATAAAAATGAACAGGTAAGAAGAAGAAAATTAGTGGCCTGGGAGAGCTGGACTTTCTCAAAATATTGCTGAAAAAAATTAAAGGAGTGAATGAAGCCACATAGAAAATTCTGGGTATAGGAATTCATGATGGGTATGGATATAGCAAGAAACTCTGAGTGGGCATCACTACCTTCAGTCTTTCTACTGAATCATTCCACTCAGCATACACACGTTATTATTTCCCTCTGCCTACTCAATCAATGTGATACACCACATCTACAAAAGAAAAAAAACCACATGATCATCTCAACAGAAGCAGAAAAAGCATTTGACAAAATTCAACATCCATCCATGACAAAATATCTTACCAAAGTGGGTTTAGAGGGAACATATCTAATAAAATAATAGCTAAATAGATATAAAATAATAATAGATAAATCAATATAAATATAGATAATAGATAAATAAATATAAACTAATAACAGGGAAATAATAGGAAATATTAATAATAGGGAAATAACAGGAAAAATAATAATAAGAAAATAATAAAAGCTATTTATGACAAAACCACAGCCAATATAATGCTCAACGATGAAGACCTGAGAGCCTTCCAGCTAAAATCCAGAATAAGACAAGGATGCCCACTTTCACCACTTCTATTCAACATAGTATTGGAAGTCCTGGCCACAGCTATCAGACAAGAAAAAGAAATGAAAGGTATCCAAATTGGAAGGGAAGAGGTAAAACTGTCATTATATGCAGATGACATGATACTATTGTTTCCCTCTGCCTAAGAAAACCTCCCCTGGACTTCATTTTCTCTGCCAGCTTTCACCCCATTTCTTTGCTCTCCTTTGCAGAAAAAAAAGAAAAAAAAAAAAAGCCTATAAGAAGTTGCCCACGCTCACTTCAGTTCTCTACGGATCTCTCTTAAGCCTACTCTCTCCCACCACTGTCCCCAAAACTGCTCAAGGTCATCAGCAATGAATCAAATCCCAGGGTCAATTCTCAGTGCTCATCTTAACCTATTGGTAGCATCGAGCCTGGTTGTTTAATATCACTCTCCACCCTTTATTCACTCACTCAAAGTTGCTTTCTCAAAGCACTCTCTCTCGGTCTTTCTCTTACCCACTGGCTGCTCCTGAGGAGTCTGCTTGGCTGGGATCTCCTCTTCCACCTCTCTCCTCCATCCTCCCGTCTCACACACAACCTCCTTCTTTCTGCTCCAACCTCACTGATGCTCCTCACAGGCACCAAGGAAAGCTCTCTCCCTAGATTTCCACACGATGATCACTTCCTTCAAGTCTTTGCTCAGTTGGCACCTTTTCAATGAAGACTTCCTCTACCATCCAATTTAAAACTGCAATCCCCACTGCCCTCCAGCATCACTCATCTCACTTACCATGTTCAACTTTTTAAAAATAGTGCTTTTACCTCCTAGTATACAATATAATTTACTTATTATGTTTATTGTTTAGCGTCTACCTCCCTCCACTAGAATATAACATCCATGAGGGCAGAGATTTTTTTTTTTCTGTTTCATTTACTCATTTATCCTAAGTGCCTAGAATCGTGCCTGGCACAGAATACATGCTCTATAAACATGTGTTGAATGAATGAATAGGGTTACCAGAGAGAGAGAGAGCCTTTTCTTCCTCACATCCTAGATCCTGAAGCTATTCTGCTATACAGGGTCCTCCTCAGCATTCCTGAACATTTCTAAACATTCTTAAAACATTCCTAAATATTCCCATGGCTCTTCCTTACTAAAAAAACCCAAACAAACAAAAAACAAAACAAAATAAGAAACACCAACAGCAATCTTACCCATAGTTAATGTCAATAAATATTTGCTATGATGAGTAGAAGAATAAAACAAAAACATCAGCCTGAAGATATACTTGGGATTTTATCATAAACTTCAATAAATACCAAGTTCATTAACATAGTGTAAATGTCAACTGTCTGATGATTAAATAAACATGTTCCACAAAAAGCAAGCTACTAAAAAGTCATTACACTTAAAATGTATATAGCACCCTTCCAAGAAATGTAAGAGAGATTTTGACATTTTAAAAATGTAATTAAAGCTTATTTTCTATAAAGCATCTTCTTTTCCCATTAATTGCACTTCTTCATTCCAGGGACTTAAATTTCCAATCCTAACACTGCTAATGACTCACTGTGTAGCCACAGGCAAGTCATGCAAATATTCCCCAGGCTAATTCCCCCTCTGCAAAATGAGTACAGTAAATCAAAGCTACCAGAAAGAATATTTTCGAGCATTTCCTTACAGATGGTGGAAAATACATTGTAAATATGACATATTCAAATAGACTGTTTATAGACTGTTACTTCTCATACACTGCTCCTGCTGGTCCTATGAGAATAGAATTTAAATTCACAGCAGAAAAAAAAACGTGACTGTACATATAACTTCTAGTAAGATGGAATGTTTACAAAATCAAGCCAGCACAGGAGGAAGATATTTCTTCAAGCAATTTTGGATCATATATTTAAAAGGAAAGCACCTATTAACTGGACAAATACACAACTCTGGAACATCTTAACAGGCTCTCTACTACTAAATAAAGATCATATCAAAAGATATGTCCAGCTGCGAGCTTTTTCTTGAGCGGCAGAACAATCAAACAATGACCCTTGGATCCTGCCTTCCAGAGAGAATTCTCCCAGGTGGCAATGAACCATCAATCCACAGACATTAAAGGACAGTCAGCACATGTATCCTCCAGGGAACCCCAGAGCTGTGAAAAGGGATATGGCTTCAGTCCTTAAAGATTTCACCCTCTAAAATTTTCTTTGCATATACATAAGTTTTTCTCATTGATACGAAACACAGTAAGAGAACAACAGACATAAGCAGACAAAGGTTATGGATACAAGATTCACAAAAAAAATCAGTTACCCACAAGCATCTGGAAAAAAATTTTCAGTCTCACTAAATTAGACACAATACCATTTCCTCATTAAACGAGTACTCTCTGCAAAGTGCCAATTCACAATGTTATGAGGACACATTATAACCAATGCTTTCACATCTTGTTCATAGTTTTACTTTAGTACAACCTTTTGGGAAAACCAAGTTCTTTTTGTTTGTATCTAGATATGTATCTAGGCTAATGATTTCACTTCTGGAACCTGTCTTTAAAAAATTCTTAGATTATGGTTCATAAACTTAAACTATTATACAACCTTAATAATAGTTACAGAGACTAAAGGGCATTATAGGCAAATGTTTATCATGATCATATTTGGTAAAAAAAAAAAAAAGAAAGAAATTAAAAAAAACCCTGAATCATTTCTATAAATACATACATTCATGTATGTAAAAATACTGGGAGTACACAAAAATAACAGGAGATAGAGGACTAGATTCATTGTTTTTTAATTCAGGGGACTAATTTTAATTTTTTTCTGTAATGTTACCATTTTTGTGATTAGAACTAAAAAGCTCATGCTTGTTGCAATTGAAATGTATAACAAAACACTCTGAAAATACTTTTGGTGTTGTAAAAAGAGTGTTTGCAGATTCATATTTTCCCTAATTTTTTGATTTAACCTTGATAGTTTTTTTGCCTGTGGGGAAGGGAAGCAAACTTGGGATCTTCTGAAAAACTCTTGATTCAAGTCAAAAAAAAAAAAAAAAAAAAAGAAATAGAGTAAATGTTGATGCAGGAATTGTATCAGGAAAGAAACAAGAATTAAAAGAAAAATACTTCGGCGTGAAATGTTAACATTTTAAAGTATTACATTTCTCTGTAGACAATGTATTAAAATGATTATTTGAAGTCTCCACTGAAACACTGGGCTTTTCTCATATGACTGGTTAAATGATTTTTGGTACTAGGTTAGATACTTAAGCAGGCCAAATGACTCAGTAATTTGGTAATACATTATTAATATACTGCTCTAAAAGTCTAACCTTCCAGAAAGATATGACTTTGGTTCAGAGAGATTTAATATTAAAAATAGGCTACACGATCAGGGAGTTGACAGGAAAAGGGCCAGTGGCGTGCAGCACTTGGTGACAAAGCACCACAAAGTACCCTACTGACCTAAAATAGTTAATGCATCCTTTAAGCAGCTAACCTACCTTCAGGGGGTGATTTAAGAACTAGAGACAATTTGGTTCATTACAAATCTATGTTTAGAAATATGCTGCAAATTTCAGATTGGTTAGCTGGAGATGTGCTGTTGGTTATATTAATATATTATTGTTAGAAAATCCAGACTCTATTCAGAATGTTTCCCAAAACACTGGACATATACAGTTGGTAAAAAGCAATTTATGTAATATTTCCTGTCACACAAATAAGAAAGCTTTTTTTTGGCCATACTGCGTGGCTTGCAGGACCTCAGTTCCCCAGCCAGGGATTGAACCCAGGCCACAGCAGTGCAAGCCTGGAACCCTAATCACTAGGCCACCAGGGAACTCCCAAGAAAGCATTTTTTTAATTGCAAATATTCAATACATGGTGCCATTCGCTGAGTGCTTGTGTCCCCCCCAAATTCATATGTTGAAACTGGATCCCCAAGGTGATGGTATTAGGAGGTGGGGCTTTGGGCAGGTAAAAAATCATGAGGGTGGAGCCCTTATGAGTATGATTAGTGCCCTTGTAAAAGAGACCCCAGAGAGCTCCCTTGCCCCTCTAACAAGTGAGGACACAATGAAAAGATGGCCATCTATGAACCAGGAACTAGACTCTCTGCCAGCACCTTAATCTTAGACTTCTAGCCCTGAGAACTGTGAGAAATTTCTGTTGTTCATAAGCCACTCAGTCTGTGGTATTTTGTGATCGCAGCCCGAATGGACTGAGACACGTGGCAATACATGCTCTGCTTTAAGTTTAAAAGTATAATGAACTTCAACGATGATAAAACTTCTATCAGGCAGGGCAACACATGGCTTGACAGTTTGGTAAGAAGACAGTTTGGTAAAGGTTAGAGAAGACCTGGTGACTGCTGGCCATGCCTCTGACCCTTGACCTCTGGCCTGGTGACACTGTTTCATAGATGCTACCACATGCTTATGCTACATGCCAGAGGCTTCTACTGTTAAAACAGACAGCAAACTTGGGCCCTCCAAGCCAAAGCTAAACCGACTCTGTCTTCCACTTCATTTAAATGACAGTCATTCAATACTGTAGACAGTTAAATATTATTATCTTCCCTCTCCAACACACACATACATTAGAATGTAATGTCCACGAGGAGGGCGGGGATTTTTTTTTTTTCACCTCTGTACCCTCGGCGCCGGTGTGTGTGAGACGAGCTGGGACCTGGGACCCTTGGCTGCAGTGCCTGCACCTGGACAGACTCCTCCTTGAGCCACAAAACACAAAGAAACTATAAGGGGCTAAAAATAACTGAGTGCATGTACAGCTGGGGCAAATTACGGACGACAAGATACGAAAAGACCAAAACGCCAACTGCCATTTCTGAAAATCCAGGAGCAAAAAGCAGGGTGTGCAAAAGCATGGTACTGTGCACGCCCCCTGCACACACCACCACCGAAGGGGTGGGCAAATCACCTAAGCTGCCCCTGCAGCTCAACCCCTGGGCCTGACCCTGCCCTCACCCTTTATAAGGAACCCACTCGCCGCCCCCCCTCCCCCCAGGACAGAGTGAGCCAGGGAACCTGTTACTTGTTCTCTCTCCCCGCTGCTGCAGCAGGAGCCCCAGTAAAGCCTTGCCTGAATTTCTTGTCTGGCCTCCTATCAATTTCTATTGATTAAGGAGGCCAAGAACCTCAGTCGGTGACATATACATCCGGGAAGAAGACAAGATTGGGGGCCTTTACATTCCAGTGAGGGAGACAGACGTGACACAGCGAAATAACACAAAAATTACTTTATGACTAGCACGTCATACAAGGTAGCTTTACACGGTCTGGGTACTAGAGACCCTGGGATTCTCAGGCCAAATGGCCATGAGCCCATTTCCCAGGACTGCCTGGGCCTCTTCTCACATTCACCCTTCTCAGGATATACTTCCCCACCTGTGTGCACACCCCGAAACCCAGGGGTGGCCGAGGGCAGCTGTCTGCTGAGGGGGGAGTGATGAACGGGAGATTGAACGTATAGGCTTGGCTGTCCACTCACATCACGAACCTTGACCGAGCCCACCGGGATATGGGGCCTGTGTGCTGGCTCTCTCCCCACTGCCACGTTCCCACGGAGAACTTCAAGGACAGTTCTGAACTCAGACTGGCCTCCTCAGTCATTAGAAAGGTATGCACTCCGCTGGTCCTCTCTTGCCCCCATCCAGCAGAGGCGGTCTACCTCAATGCCATGGACTCTGTTGTGTTAATATCTGGATCTTCCGCTCCTGGCTGATGACTGGTCACTCACCCTGGTGCATACCAGGTGCTCAATAAGTTATTCTGGGTAAATGAATACAGTGTATGTCCATCATATCAAACTCTGGGTGATACTGGGTGTTAAACAGGTACAAAGTTAGCCTCTGTGACCTTGGTAAATGTTCCAAAGACTGTTTAGCCAATAAGATCGCATCTATAGTTCCTGCCAATGGGGCATCCAATCATGGGTAAAACAACAGCTGCACCATCCCGTGGTCTGAGAAAACACAGAGGAAAGACACCAAGCAAACTCAACAAGGAATCTTCAGTACAGAGAAAAGAGAAAACTGCAGTAAGCAGAGAGGAAACCAGTTCCTGAGGTGATAGGCATTTGCAAAGCCCATCAGGGGAGACAATCCTCCTGAAAAACCTGGCAAAATCTGGAAGATTCTAGAAGACGGGAGATCGACTGAGGCTGGGCATGGTCTTTTCCCTTTCCTTTCCTTTTCTTTTCCTTTCCTTTCTTTTCTTTTTTCTCTCTCCTCCCTCCCCTTCCCCCCTTCCTTCCTCCCTCCCTCCCTTCCCCCCTTCCTCCCTCCCTTCCCCCCTTCCTCCCTCCCTCTCTCCCTTCCCCCCTTCCTTCCTTCCTTTCTCTAAGAGTTTTAGCCTTCTTTAATACGCTTTAAGAAGGCTTTAACGGCCTTCTTTAAAACACAAATTACTATCAGAGCCCCACTTTATATTATTTATACTTGTACGTAATTTTTTTTTGAGGCCCATATGCTAAAAATACACGAAAGCAAAAAAACAAACAAACAAATCGAAAGCCTCACTCCGTAATGGAAGTTCAATCCTTTGCAAGTCATCCTTTTGTGATGTCCATGAAGCACTAAAGAATGTTTCCACATAGTATGCAGAGAGATGCCTGGAATGGGCAGGGCCTCTGTGCCTGATGCCGGCAGGATTTCAGAGCCCCGGGTGACCACACCACGAACGCGTGGCTGTCCATGTAAACTGTGTACGTTTCATGAAGGCCAGGCTGACTAGTATGATTCTAGCCCTCCACGTTCCAACCTCTGCAGGCAATTAAATCACAGTAAAACCAACCTCCTCTTAGGGAGGAGGGGTGCGGGCTCCTACCTGTTATTCCCGACAATGCAACCAAAGGACAGCAGCCAGCAGTATAATTTCCCCAGTGGGCACTGCCTCCGAAGATGTGGTCTTAGCAGTGAGGATTAACAGCTCTGTTGATCTCACTTCTTTCTACTTTCAGAGAACCCGCTGCTCTCATTCTCAGACTGGCTTCTGGGGGTGCTTACAAGTAAGGCCGCCCACCATGAGAGGGAAATGTGCTAATTAATATAAAATTTGGATTGCATGGAGAAAAGTCTATACATTTTCTAAAAGTGGGATTCCCCCAGTTGGGATATTATTTCTTGGCTTCCCTATTCATCTTTTCTTTAGTGATCTAAAACATTAAGAATATAGCCTGATGCGTCTTCCTCTAAAAATAACCTGCAAAAATTAGTTTTTCTAATGAATCATTTCTCACTTACTTTGAAAAATAATTCAAAGAGGAACATCCTCAAAAGCATTCTTGACCCCCACGCAAAGAGTGAACTTTGATTTTCAGAGTTAGTTGTAACACTCAAGGGTTTTCAACCAATAAATCCTTTCATTTTTTTGGCTAAAGCAAAGACAAAATGAAAATGTGGCTTGGTGATTCAGTCAACATTAAAATGTATATATATATTTTAAAGGAATTAGGAACACTGTTGTTCTTGAGATAAAGCTTGAACCCAACTGAATTAAAACTAAAATTTTTAATTTAAAAAATTAAAAAAAAATGTAAAAACACAGCTTTTTGTTTGTTTCTCTTTTTAAAATAAATCTTGAAGCTATTATGCTGAGTGAAAGAAGCCAATCACAAAAGGGTAAGTGCTGTATGGTTCTACTTCCACGAGGTACCAACAGTAGCCACATCCACAGGGACGGAAAGTCGAATGGCGGGTGTCAAGAGCTGGGGACAAGAGGGGGTGGGGAATTCGTGTGTAGTGAATGCCATAGAATTGTACACTTAAAAAATAGTTAAAATGGAAAATTTTGTTACATATATTTTTACCACAATAAAAAAATTACCAAAAAACCCCCAACGTGGTTTCTGATAGGGGAATCCGCCATTAAGCTTCCAAACTTAAAAACAAAAGTGACGGAGAGCGAGAAATTCTATTAAGCCCACACATATAACGAAGTCAGCTCCTGGGATTGACACATACACACTATAGATACTCTATAAACTAGACAACTACTGAGAACCTGCCGTAGAGCACAGGGAACTCTCTACTCGATGCTCTGTGGTGACCTAAATGGGAAGGAAACCCCCAAAAAGGGGGGTATATGTATACGTATAGCTGATTCATTCTGCTGCGCAGTAGAAACGAACAAAACATTGTAAAGCAACAATACGCCAGTAAAAAAACAAAACCAAAACCCCCCCCACCAAAGTCAGCTCCAGGAAAGCAAGGCCTGCTCTCTGCTTTTTTCTTCCAGGGGATCCGGAGGGGAAGGGAGGAAGGGGAGATATTTTTTTGTTTTCTAAGTTGAAGTGTGAAATTCCAATCAGCCTCCAACGGTTCCTACACTGATTCAGGAAGATTCTTACTACCAAAGTCACCATGGCATCTAATAATTACGGTTCTGAATTAGTAATTGATCTAAGCGTGTGCCTCAAATACATTCTGCATAGAGCAATCACACCTAGAGAAAGAAATTCTGCATGTGCTGTATAATTATAAAAATCAGAGACCTTCGGGTTGTGTCAGTGTTTTAGGTAACAAATAATTTCAGCACTAAGATACCCAATTAACACTCATTCAGAATTAAAATGTTGACATATCACCAAGTATGCTGTCGTGAGTGGAGGAGAATAATTCAAATATAAAAATTGACGCTTTTCAGGATTTGTACTCAGGCCTACAAGGAAGTTTACTATAATTATTGGCTGGGTTTTCCTTGTCACTGGTCCCTGTAATTTCAGCCTTCCAGGTTTCTGCACCTGCACAACCACTCCACATCTCCACTCCGCCGTGAAACACACACACACACACACACACACACACACACGCGCGCGCGCGCGCGCTCTTGACTAGACCATTTCTCTAACAAGAATATCTTCCACAAGCAGGGGAAGCATCATGTCCCTGGATCCTAATTAACATAAAGACAATGACCCATTCAAACAGCCAAAAGAAAAGAGTTCAAGGATGCTGTGTATTTCATAATCATCATTTTCATTCAGTTCCCGGATCTGGGTGGAAACTGACACATAACATCTGAATTAGGAGCAAAGGGTGTTTGAGTTGGCAAATGTAATTTTCAGAAACCTCAAAGAAATAGCTATCTACCGAGGGACATCTATAGTACCTTCCCAAATTTTATACCAGGCTCAAGGAGAAAGCATGCCACGTTTCCTCATATAAAAATATCTTCAGGGCTCTAACCACACAGATTCTAGCAGGGACCAGCCAGCCCCCGCCTATTTTTGTTCGCCTTGTGAGCTAAGAATAATGTTCATGTTTTTAAGTGGCTAAAAACAATCAAGGGAACAATATCTCATGACATGTGAAAATTACATGAAACTCCAAGTTCTGTGCCCATAAATAAACACTTTCTTGGCACATAATCACACTCAGTCAATTCCACATTTCCTGTGGCTGCTTTTGTGCTAGGAAAGCAAAGCTGAGTGGTTATTTCCTATCTGGCCCTTACAGAAAGTTTGTCAGCTTCTGTATTACGGGATACGCCAGGCTTAAAATTATATAGCTTGCAATAGTAGTGATACCTAATTAATCAAATTATTCTGTAATCCAATTCCTTATTTATTTATTTTTTTTACAAGAGCAACTGAAGGGTTTATTTTTGGAGGACATCTATGTGGCACAAGAAATTTCCTGCCCTTTACAGATATTCCCTAATCAAAATTATTTATACTTAAACTAGCATCTTAGTACAGGTGGTTTTCAAACCAGTGACTACTTCAGTGGATGAGAAAAGAGTTTTCTTCTCCAAATCCATGTCCAAGGCATGTGGAAGCAGCTTCATGGTAGTTTTCAGCACTTTAAGAAACCAGGAAAATTAAAGCATCCTTCAGACAGAGATACAGGCAACACCATTCACTCAGGCATTCACTGTCCACATCTACTGATAATCATGTCCAGGCCCCTGAACATCAAGGTCATCACTCAGAGCAGGGGCCCCTGTGCATCCCCACTAAAGGTCAAGGAGAACTGAATTTTCGCTTGCTCACTAGCAGTACTTTGTGACAAATATTGCCTTCCATTTCCCAGTTTCAAGGAACTAGAATACTGAGGAAAACGTTTTTGTTTGAGGTCTTCATCGATTAAAAGCTGCGTTTTCTAATTTCAATTGCCTGACATTTTCCCAGTGCACAGCTCTGAAAGCTGAATCCAAAGAGTAAACATCTCTCAGAGGATTTAGAAAATGATTCATTTACCGATGGACTTCATCCCCATTAGCACGTTGAGATTATCTTTACTTTAATAAACGGACCTTTCTCCTTTCCTGCACTGATACACAATGGGGGGTAGGGGTGAAATCACAGGACTAAATAAAAGAGAACAGGATGCATCAGAACACTCACCTCTCTATTACTTTCAGTCTCTAATATCACGGAAAGTAGGAACTGCTCCTCAGGCTACCTGTGAGACACAGCCTTTCTGTCTTTACTAAAGGACCTTTTTTAAATAAAATTTTATATTGAAGTATAGTTGATTTACAATGTTGTGTTAATTTCTGCTGTACAGCAAAGTGACTCAATTAGACATATATATATTTTTTCATATTCTTTTCCATTATGGTTTATCACAGGGTATTATTGAATATAGTTCCCGTGCTCTACAGTAGGACCTTGTTGTTTATCCATCCTATAGATACTAGTTTGCAGCTGCTAACCCCAAACTCCCACTCCATCCCTCCCCCACACCCCTTCCCCCTTGACAACCACAAGTCTGTTCTCTATGTCTGTGAGTCCATTTCTGTTGCATAGATAAGTACATTTGTGTCATTATTTTAGATTCCACTTATAAGTGATATCATATGGTATTTGCCTTTCTCTTTCTGACTTACTTCGCTTACGATGATCATCTCTAGATCCATCCATGTTGCTGCAAATGGCATGATTTCACTCTTTTTTATGGCTGAGTAATATTCCATTGTATATATATATACCACTTCTTCTTTATCCATTCATCTTAAAGGAACTTTTCTTTAAGGGGCAGTGTAACAAATGTTAAATCTGATACTTCTTTGTTGGGTGGTGTTGGACAAGCTATAGAACATATTTAAGGCTGAGTGTCTTTATCTAGAAAATGGGAAGGAGACGGCACTCCAGGCAAAGAGTTGTTGTGATGCTAAATAATACTTGAAAAGGGCAGTGTGGGTGCAGAGGTGCTCAGGAACTGAGTGCCGTGTAGCGCTGCTCTGTTCTTCTTGTACAGGACATGAAAGGCTAAGGGAGGTATCGAGAGCGCTAAGCACTTTACACAATAAAGAAAACCTACCTGGGTGACAAAGGATGTCCTTTGAAAGACAGCTCAGCAGTTCATGAGCTTTGACTAATTTGATATGGCCTCAGTTTTCTCTCTCAAGCCATCCCATTCTCCTTCACTCCAAACCAAGGAGACACCTCCCTTCCTTATTGATTCAGGATTAACCCCTCAGTTAAGGGTGATCTTGTGACTCTGTCTGCCCCCTACCCCCCAGTTCTACCTGGCGCCTCTTAGCCATGGACCTTCCCCTAAGCCCTCTCTACCTTCTGGAAACCTGAGATAACATCGCGTGCTCAAGTCTTTCTCATTCATCAACTGTCCTGCTTATTAGTAAGGCATTCTGGGTGATCTCTGCATCTCTTTTAATGTCCATTGAAACATGACTTTATGTTTTGTGTCTCTATATAGTTTCCTTTTCCTCTGTCACTCTGTCGATCCTGAGTCATAACTCACCCTGATGTACCTGTGATTATTTATTTTTTCTCTAAACCAATGCAGGCATTAGATGAAAATGGGGGTAGGGAAGGAGGGAGGCTACTTATTATTATTATTTATTTAGTTTTTACAGTCACTTCTATTCCTCTCAGGGTTGAACATCAGTGTCATCTTGGAGAGAACACCAATGTGAGTGTGTACCAATGACACATGGACTTCTTAGAGCTCTACGGGATAAATACTTCCCCCAAAGGAAATCACAGACCGACTGGCTTAACAATTCTAACACCTTAACCATTATATAATAACAAAACAAACTGTCTTCAAAAAGGAAAAATCTGAAGGAGCATATCGGCTAACCCCAAAGGCTTAAGAAAGCAAACGGAGAAACCACGAGAGGAGCCGCACAGAGCAATGGAGGGCTTGGGTTTTGCCATCAGGTTGACTCAAGCTTGAATTCCGGTTCTACCTCTTACTAGCTATGTCATCTTGGGCACCTGTTTAAACTCTCCAAACTCGGTTTCCTCATCTGTAAATTGTGGATGGTAAAAAGAATTGTTTTGAATAATTAATATATGGAAATCACTTAAATCAACGCCTTACAAATAAATATTCCACTAATAATAGCAGCGGGGCTTCCCTGGTGGCGCAGTGGTTGAGAGTCCGCCTGCCGATGCAGGGGACGCGGGTTCGTGCCGCGGTCCGCGAAGATCCCACGTGCCGCGGAGCGGCTGGGCCCGTGAGCCATGGCCGCTGAGCCTGCGCGTCCGGAGCCTGTGCTCCGCAATGGGGGAGGCCACAGCAGTGAGAGGCCCGCGTACCGTGCAAAAAAACCCCAAAAAACAAAAAATAGCAACTGTCTTTCTCCCCGTCCTCCCCCTCCCCCTTCCCTTCCTCCTCCCCCAAACCAAACCAGTGGCTCTAGGGTGCTTCCTGCACCATCCACAGTGAAAACCTCCAGGGAGAGCTGCACACAATTTGGACTGACGGTGGCCCTGTTAAGAGGGCGCTCAACGGCTCCCAAGAAAGAGAAGGCTGTAGCAGAGGATGCTGGAGGTCTCGCGGGTACGTTCCTTCCCTCGGGAATCATAACAGCAAAGTATGGTGTCTCGGGAGCACTGAGGGACTCAGAATTTCTGAAGTCAGTTGCACAGAACCAAGTCAGAATTGGGAAACTTTTCATTTAACGAAGTTCCTTTCTGGTTCATGCGTCATAGGGTGGGTAAAAGCAAAAGTTCTCAGCCCATTAGGAGACACCCCCCTCCCCCCACCCCCGCCCGCCCGCTGCGTGGTGTGCAGTCATGGAAAAGGCAACACTCCTGGGAGTGTGAGATTAGCAGATGCAAATTGGTATATATAGGATGCATAAACAACAAGGTCCTCCTGTATAGCACAGCAAACCATATTCAATATCCTGTGATAAACCATAATGGAAAAGAATATGGAAAAGAATGTATATATATGTATAACTGGGTCACTTTGCTGTACAGCAGAAATTAACACAACATTGTAAATCAACTATACTTCAATAAAAACAAATTAAAAAAAAGATAACAGTCCTGGGGGGGGGAGGGATAAATTGGGAGACTGGCACTGACACATACACACTACTCTATTTAAAACAGATAACCAACAAGGACCTATTTTATAGCACAGGGAACTCTGCTCAGTATTCTGTAATAACCTAAATGGGAAAAGAATCTGAAAAAGAATGGATATATGTATAACTGAATCACTTTGCTGTACACCTGACACAACATTGTAAATCAACTTCAGTCCAATAAATCAAAATCAAAAAAAAAAAAAAAAGGCAACACTCCTACGATGTCAGGTAGGCCTTCTGACCGTACATGCCCCTGATGACCGGGATTACGATCATAGCGGCCAACATGTAACATCTGCGGCGTGCAAAATTACTGCCTACGTGATTTACATGTTGATTAACTACCTTCATCCTCACAACAACCCATCAGGGAGGTACTACGACTGTCCCTGTTTTACAGGTCAAGTGAGCGTGCCTGAAATGTCACACAGCTAGCAAGTGACAGAGCCAGGGTCTCAGCTCAGGCCCGATGGCTCCAGAGTCCACTTCAACCACCGTGCATTCATCAATCTATTTTAAAAATTGATACATAATTGACATGTAAGATTGTATTCATTGTAAATGTACCACATAATGATTTCATATACATATCTATTGTGAGTTTAATTAACATCCATCACCGCACGTTGTTACAATTTTTTTCTTGCGATGAGAACTTTTCAGACCTACTCTCTTAGCCAGTTTCAAACAGACAATAAAGTATTGTTAACTAGAGTCTCTATGCTGTACACTAGACCTGCAGGACTTATTTATGTTCTAACTGGAAGTCTGTACCTTTGGACCACCTTCACTCATTTCACACCCCATCCCACGCCTGCACCCCACTCCCACCCTGCCTCTGGCAACTACCGATCTGTACTCCCTATCTATGAGTCCAGTTTTTTGTTTTTTTAAGACTCCACATGTAAGTGAGATCGTTTGTCTTTCTTTGTCTGATGTATTTCACTTAGCGTAATGCCCTCAAGGTCCATCCATGTTGCCGCCAATGGCAGGATTTCCTACTTTTTTATGTATGAATATTATTCCATTGCTTCAAATTAACCTTTTTAAAAATGATAGTCTGATAAAGAAGATGTGGTACATATATACAATGGAAAATTACTCAGCCGTGAAAAAGAATGAAATAATGTCATTTGCAGCAACGTGGATGGACCTAGAGATTGTCATACTGAGTGATGTAAGTCAGACACAGAAAGACGAATATCATATGATATAGCTTATATGTGGAATCTAAAAATATGGTACAAATGAACTTATTTACAAAACAGAAAGAGAGCCACAGATGTAAAAGAAACTTATGGTTATCGGGGGGAAAAAGAGGGGAGGGATAAATTGGGAGATTGGGATTGACATATACACACTACTGTATATAAAACAGATAACTAATAAGGACCTACTGTATAGCACAGGGAACTCTACTCAATACTCTGCAATGACCTATATGGAAAAAGAATAAGAAAAGAGTGGATATATGTATATATATAACTGTTTCACTTTGCTGTACAGCAGAAACACAACACTGTAAATCAACTATACTCCAATAAAAATTAAAAAAAATAAAATGACAGTGATAGTCAATATTACAGTGACATGAACTCAAACACTGTTGGCGGACGTCTAAATTAGTGCAACATTTCTGAAAAGCAGTTTGGAAAGACATACTCCTCTTCTAAAAGTACATATTCAGTAAATCTGTTTTTTAGACTCTACGTGAAGGAAATAAAGATGCAGAAAAAATAGTTATATACGAGAATGTTCACCATGGGATGATACACACACACACACACGCATGTGTTACATATACGTACCCGTGTATGTGTGTGCAAAGCAACCTAAACGTGCAACGAGAGAACGGTTAAATTATAGAAAGTACTTTGAAAATTACATTCGATAAGCATGGATGACTTTTTCGTGCCAAAAGAATGATGGGAATTTTAAATAAGTATGAGCTTTTATTTTTAACTAGCAGTCTACTCCCACCCTCACTCAGACCAGCTGATGAAGCTCTGTTTAATAGAGATGAAAACGTGTGACTAATAGCTTGAGCTCACCCTGGGTTCATTCTTTTTAAAATAGAATTTGCTGAAAAGGAAATTCTGGCTATATTCCAAAGAAGGCCTGCCAGATACATCCTTCCACATTTTCCAAGCAGGAGGGCAGAACTTCACTTTGCTGTGGCCCCAACCATGAGTTATAGAGGGGGGCAGAATTTTTAAGACATTTTACTGGCTGTTTGGGGGGACTCCATAAACTCTAGGAGGGGAAAGCAAAGAGGAATTTTAAAGGAACGGAGAAGCGGCTGCTACGTTCTGGTCTCCCGTTTAAGCACCCTTTGATAGTTCAAAGAGGCTGAGTCATTATTTCTCACTTTATTTCTTTCTTTATTTATTAACATCTTTATTGGAGTATAATTGCTTTACAATGGTGTGTTAGTTTCTGCTGTACAACAAAGTGAATCAGCTATACGTATACCTATATCCCCATATCCCCTCCCTCTTGCGTCTCCCTCCCACCCTCCCTATCCCACCCCTCTAGGTGGTCACAAAGCACTGAACTGATCTCCCTGTGCTATGCGGCTGCTTCCCACTAGCTAGCTATTTTACGTTTGGTAGTGTATATGTGTCCATGCCACTCTCTCACTTTGTCCCAGCTTACCCTTCCCCCTCCCCGTGTCCTCAAGTCCATTCTCTACGTCTGCGTCTTTATTCCTGTCCTGCCTCTAGGTTCATCAGAACCAATTTTTTTTTTAGATTACATATAAATGTGCTAGCATATGGTATTTGTTTTTCTCTTTCTGACTTACTTCACTCTGTAGGACAGACTCTAGGTCCATCCACCTCACTACAAATAACTCGATTCCGTTTCTTTTTATGGCTGAGTAATATTCCATTGTATACATGTGCCACATCTTCTTTATCCATTCATCTGTCAATGGACACTTAGGTTGCTTCCATGTCCTGGCTATTGTAAATAGAGCTGCAATGGACATTGTGGTACACGATTCTTTTTGAATTATGGTTTTCTCAGGGTATATGCCCAGTAGTGGGATTGCTGGGTCATATGGTAGTTCTATTTTTAGTTTTTTGAGGAACCTCCATACTGTTCTCCATAGTGGCTGTATCCATTTCCATTCCCACCAACAGTGCAAGAGGGTTCCCTTTTCTCCACACCCTCTCCAGCATTTATTGTTTGTAGATTTTTTGATGATGCCCATTCTGCCTTATCCCAGGGATGCAAGGATTCTTCAGTGTATGCACATCAATCAGTGTGATAAACCCTGTTAACAAACTGAAGGAGAAAAATCATATGATCGTCTCAATAGATGCAGAAAAAGCTTTTGACAAAATTCAACACCCATTTAGTTAGTTCTCACTTTAATCCTAAATATATAATATGCAAAAAAAATCACACCACAAGACTTCAGACCCTCTTTTCTTTAAGACAGGTAACCTCCATTTGAGACTTTGCAAAGTCAATTTAGATTTGGAAGAACAACATACCCAATCATCTAAGCCTGCTAAGTTTAGCCTGCCTGCCTTACTTTGAAAGGCACAATGTTATGTAATATGCATTAACAACAAGACGAGTTAAAACCATCCTTTACTGAGGGTTTACTCTGTGTGTAAACACTTTGCAAACATTAAGTCAGTTCATCTTCCTGGCAGCCAGACAGGTACCATTTCATGAGCATCCCATTCTTACAGAAGGGGAGCTGAGCCTTCTCCAGGTTGATTTACCCAAAGTCACTTAAAGCCAACAAGTGGCATAGCTGGGTTTCATCTTCTTGTCTAACCTCAAAGTCTATACTCTTAACCTCTCTTTGAATGCCAGTAATTAACGTCTCCGAAATGAAAGCATTATAGACCTGAAGAAGTTGGAACGCTCACGTCATCTAACCATCCAGTCTGTGTAAGGATGCCTTTTAGACCAGCTCTGCTAAATGATACTGCGCTTATGAGTCGCCCGGCGAATCTTGCTAAAATGTGGGTTCTGTTTCAGTACGTCTGGGGTGGGGCCTCAAATTCTGCATTTCTAACAAGCTCTGAGGTGATGCTGAAAATTGGTCCACGGAGCACACCCGGAGAAGAAAAGAGTCTAGTAGAAGCCATTTAGATTTACTTAAAGTTCAGTTCTTCAGCTGCCACATTTCAACTGCTCAACAGCCGTGCGTGGCTAGTGGCTGCCATATTGGACAGCATCAGTATAGAGAATTTCCATCATCAGGAAAAGTTTTATTGAACAGCACTGGCTAGAGCATGACAAAAGCAGGATACAATACTTCCTAGAAATGGGAAGTTGGTGGCTCATTTCTTAGTGGGTTCACTTATTATTTTCTAAACTGAAAAGTGACACGCCTTCCCCCTTCCTCTAGCTTCCACTAGTGGCCCCAGTTCCAACCTCTACCAAGACACGACAAGGAAATATACCTTCCTGAATCAGGTGGTCCTCTCAAATGTAGCATCTTAAGATATATTTCTTATTAACGTATGGTTCTTATTAAAAATAAAACCACATTTGGGAGGTTGGGATTGACATATACACACTATTATATATAAAACAGATAATCGACAAGGGCCTACTGTATAGCACAGGGAACTCTACTCAGTATTCTGTAATAACCTATATGGGAAAAGAACCTGAAAAAGAATAGATATATGCATATATGTAACTGAATCACTTTGTTGTATACCTGAAACTAACATAGCATTGTAAATAAACTATACTCCAATATAAAATAAAATTTTTAAAAAACACCGTATCAATGGTCTTAAAGGAAAATGGCAATATCACTTTCTCACAAAAATAAAAATTCTGATATGGATGCATTAAAAATATCAAAGTTTAGACTACTGCTACCTATACAATACAAAGTACAGAACATTTTCAACAGTAATGACTCATCTGCAAAAAACCATATTAGTGGCACAGGCAGCATATTTGACTCACAGGGAGAAAAGCAGAAGGACTTCGGAATTAAAATAAATGGAAAATAATTTATTTTTTTAATGCATATAACTGTTCTTTATGACTTCAGTAAAATTGACCAGTTCTGGCAAATTATAAAACCTAGAAAAATTACCAGGGTCCATTTTTGAAATAAGTTATGTAGATCTCATCTTACAGAACAAACACACTCAAATCTAAGTAGTCAAAGAATATTCTGATCTAGTTTTCAGATTTTTAAAAACATTTCAATACTTAACACAAGAAATGTTCCAAATTTGGTCTCAATAACCAAACCAGCCTAAAGTAATGAATTTACAGTGACTTTAAATTAATAGCATACTTCAAATGAGCATTATATCCTTTAAGTCTCTGTTGTCACATTTAGAGCAGCATTTAAAAAAATAGAGTGACTCATGCTGTAACTGTTTAACATGACTGCATACATTAAATGTTTTTATCTTCAGTGTAGAGCATACGGTTTCTTAAATTATGTAAAAAATGATGCAAATTATTCATGAAAAAACTGGCGTCTGTGCATAATCACATACAACAGGTGTGTATTTTAAATACATGGTGGGTAATTCATGAATGTTTATGTTCCTAAAATACTCTTTGGGGTGTATTCTAGGAAATAACTTCTGCATTCATTTGTTAAATGAATAATGAAAACCCGGAACTCCTTTTCAGGAATGCTTTCTTTAAAATGTTACCATCGTTCCTCAAGATACGCTTCCTGTTTGACAGCACATGCTTGCGTGCAACACTTAGGGAGCTTGAAAATTCTGCCTGAGCCACGTGCAATGGAGACGGTAACAGTGGAAAGTGACTCTTCAATACTGGACGCAGTTCTGCATTATTTATTTAGTAGGAGTTTCACATGTGTCATTCTGAAAATTTTTAACTTTGCAACCACTTTGAATTCCTGGGAGTATTCGAATGAAGCCATACCCCAGTCTTTAAAAAAAAAAAACTTGCTTATTAGGATGGTGACCTGAGAGCAAAGAACAAGAGACAAAAATAATTTTTCTTACTTATAATAATTTATTATGTATTATAATTTATAATGTTATACATAATTTTTTTATTATTAAAAGTAATGGCCAGGGCTTCCCTGGTGGCACAGTGGTTGGGGGTCCGCCTGCTGATGCAGGGGACACGGGTTCGTGCCCCGGTCCAGGAAGATCCCATGTGCCGCGGAGTGGCTGCGCCCGTGAGCCACGGCCGCTGAGCCTGTGCGTCCGGAGCCTGTGCTCCGCAACGGGAGAGGCCACAACACTGAGAGGCCCGCGTACCAAAAACATAAATAAATAAATAAGTAATGGCCATATCAGAAAAGACCATTTTGAAATTTCTAACAAAGACCCTCAACTCTCATTCTGAAATGCTATCTATCGTTAAGAATCCTATTCCGAGGGATGAAAAGAGGAAATCCCATGAAATAGGAAAGTGTGTGATTTCAACTTGCTACGTTTAGAGTTCAGTTGCTTTTCGGGAAATTTCTTCCCTCCTCCCTATCTGACAAGAAGTGAAATCACCTCCCTCTGTTGTGCTCCTACACACACCTAACAGGGAATTTGGACAGTGACCAGAAAGCCAAAACTAATTTTTTCATACAGGGTTATTTCTTGACAGTTAAACTGTGGTATTCTTAAGTTTGAGCTTATACGTCTTTCTAAAATTAGATCAAATTATCATCTGAATTCATCAAGATATTAAGGAATCAGTTTACTCTTTATAGACGATCCAAAGAAATCTAAAAAAATGATACAAGTGAACTTATTTTAACACAGAAACAGACTCACAGACATACAAAACTTAGAGTTCCCAACAGGAAAAAGTGGGGTGGGAGGGATAAATTAGGAGTTTGGGATTAACATATACACACTACAGTATGTAAAACTGATAACCAACAAGTACCTACTGTATAGCACAGGGAACTCTACTCAATACCTTATAATAACCTTTAATGGAAAAGAATCTGTAAAAGAATAGATATATAATATATGTATAACTGAGTCACTTTGCTGTACACCCAAAACTAACACAATATTGTAAGTCAACTATACTCCAACATAAAATAAAAATTAAAAAAATAAATGATCCAAAGAAAGTTTTACCACATATAAAGATTCTCAATTCGATTACTTTCAATTATGTTTAACAGATACAATTTCACCAGGAAATCAATTTCTTTTTTAAAAGAATCTAAATTGCCTTATAAGGACTTTTTAAAAAACCTTTTTAAAAGATGTGATAAGATATTGGGCTTCCCTGGTGGCGCAGTGGTTGAGAGTCCGCCTGCCGATGCAGGGGACGCGGGTTCGTGCCCGGGTCCGGGAGGAGCCCACGTGCTGCGGAGCGGCTGGGCCCGTGAGCCATGGCCGCTGGGCATGCGCGTCCGGAGCCTGTGCTCCTCGGCGGGAGAGGCCGCGTACCGCAAAAAAAAAAAAGAAACCACACACACAAAAAAGAAGTAGAAAGAGTTTCTAGGAATTTAAAGGAAATTTGAGTGTTAATTTGGGTAAAATTAAAGGACTTAGTAACTTACTGGATTTTATATCCCGCACAAACCAAATTATCTAACACATTCTTATCTCCACAAAGATACTTGTATACATTTCTTTTCTTTCTTCATCTGCATTTGCTTCAAATTGTGAATAATTTGTGTGGGAAGGCTTACAAAGAACTCCATGAATGATTAATACTACACTCACTGGTCCTTAAACAAAGAAGAAAGTGACTCCTTTGTCCCCTTTCAGGTATGATACAAATGTCACCCTGTTCTGTCTCAGCTTTATGATCCAAAGAAAATATTTCAACAAAACATTTCATTTTCCTACAGGCTTTTGAAAAATAGTAACACACATCTTGCCAAGCACCCTTGTAGTACAAGGACAGGATTTCTGCCAAGGAAGCTGTCACGTTTTAATTAGAAATAATTTAACCAAATACTGGACAAGCTTAATTGGTTGTACAGACTGAAATACAGTGATGTCGCAAAAGAAGTTCAATCTTGGGTGGCATTGAAAGAAACACAAAAGCAAACCACGTGTAAGAATCCAACTCACCCTGTACTAGTAAATAATTGGCCATCAGAGAGTTGTTAAATATGATGAAAGAAGTTTGAGAATTATAAAGATGCCTTGAAGAGGAGATGGTCCTCTGACGAGGAACTCAAGGACAGGGAGGTTAAGTATCTTCTCCAAAGCCAATCAGCTAGACTGCCTGCTGGGAACAAACTAACCCCTAGATAATGTCCTTAATAAACTCTAGGATGGGAAGCACAATACAGTGGCTAGCAAAAGTGAAAAGAAACAAGCGTGGGCCGAACTCCCAAAACAGTCCTAACTATCAACACGATCGGTAATTAACTTTGAGATCCAGGGCAAGTCACTTAACTCTGGACATTTGCTTTCAACCCTAAACCAAGTAGATTGGATTTGAGTTTATCCCCCTCCGGCTACCTCTAACCTTCCAAAATTCTGTGCATACAAATAAAGAAGCACTTGCCTAAAATGCTACCGTAAAAAAACAATATAGACGGAGTGGGAGTTTGGGGTTAGCAGATGTAACCTATTACATACAGAACGGATAAGCAGCAAGGTCCTACTGTAGAGCACAGAGAACTATATTCAGTTCTGAACTATATTCAGAACTATTATCCTATGATAAATCATAATGGAAAATATAAAAAAAGAATGTAAAAAAATAATAAATAAAAATAAAAGGTCATTGCCAAACACACACCCCCCCACACACACATGCAATAAAACTGTAAAGACTTCCGGATTTTATGGGAATTCTTTAATCTCCGGTCAGTTTTAAACCCTATTATTACATAACAGCAAGAAAGAAAGCTAAAGAAGAAGAAGAAAGAAATACTGCATGGGAAATGAGATTTGACAGAAAGGAAAACTGGGAAAGAAGAAAGAGAGAGAGAAAGCAAGGAGACGAAAGTAGGTAGACACACTTGGGAAAAAGAGGCAGGTCACAGGCAACAGTATGTAGAGCAGGCAGGGGAGAAAACATTAGGCTGAGGAGGCAGAAAGAGGAGAGAGACCAGAAGAATAAACTGCACTGAAGGCCACTCGATTTCAAATAGCATTAACAAAAATACTGCCAGTATTAACGCTATATAGCGGCTTATGAAGGAGCTTGTATAATACTTCCTCCAAGCTGTTCCCTTGTTCTTAAACCAAACGTACTCATTTGGTATTATTATCCTTATTATTCTACAAAAAAAGGAATTGATATTCAGAGGTTTTAGATATCATAGCCAAAGTTGCATACAGGTTCTTGGAGTACATTAAGCAAGGATGTGAGTTCAGACTTTCTAGCTCAAATATTTGAGCTACCATATCATGCTGCCTGTCTAGTTATATCTTTTATAAAAGCATGCTCTTAAACACTATATGACTTGTACTTACTAGTACTAGTAGTACTCAGGCTCAGTACTAGTAGTATTCAGTAGCCTTCAGAGAATACACACTCTCTGACAACCCGAGAGGGAAACATGTAGGCAAATGACTAGCGAGACAAACAGTAAATAGAGCTCAGCATCATAGGATGGGCCTCCATGGCGAACAGAGAAGATCCCAAGAAGGAATAGAATTTGAGCCAGACCTAGGGAGAAAGCTAGGGTAATCGGTACAAGATATTGTTAAGTGAATAGACTTGCTGGGTAGTAGCCAATCATTCAATCAAACAGTCAATCAGTTAAAGTCTGTATAGGAACCACAGACATTACATCTGAAAAGCCTGAGCCGCCCCTCCTGGCGAGAGCCCAGAGTGCCACCCTAAGCTTGAAATTTATCCTATAAACAATAAGGAGCCGTCCATGATTTTAAAACAGGGGGTTGAGACATTAGAATCTTTACTTAGGAAATCTATTCTGCTGTTTCCAGGAAAAATGGCCCACGAAGCAGAAAGGCCAGGGAGGAGACTCTGAGATGTGTCAGAAACCAGATGGGGGAAAGGAGCAACGTGTGAATGTGAACAAGAAAGGGGACGGGCAGTGAACTCAGACCAGCAGCCTTTTCCTCACTGGCAAAACCAATCAGCAGCTAGTTTATGAACTCACTGAATGAAGGGTTCACCGAAGATTCTATTCTCATTAGCCGTATTATAGCAACATTTAGCAATCCTATGCTATAGAAATATTTTTATGGACTTTATTTCTTAATTATAATTGCTTTGCAATGTTGTGTTAGTTTCTGCTGTATAACAAAGTGAATCAGCTATACGTATACATCTATCCGCATATCTCCTCCCTCTTGCGTCTCCCTCCCACCCTCCTTATCCCACCCCTCTAGGTGGACACAAAGCACCGAGCTGATCTCCCTGTGCTATGTGGCTGCTTCCCACTAGCTATCTGTTTTACATTTGGTAGTGTATATATGTATGGACTTTATTTTTTGTGGACTTTAAAATCTACTGCCTCACAGGTTATTATTTTTGCTTTCTTTATTTCAAGAATTTTAAGATCATTCTCTTAGCAATTTTCAAATATGCAATGCAGTTATTTTTAACTCTAGTCACCATACTGTACATTACAACCCCAGGACTTAGATATTTTATAACTGGAAGTTTGGACCTTTTGACCCCCTTCACCCATGTCTTCGCCCATTTATTGAGAGAGTATATCTTAAAAGTTCTCACGGCAAGGAAAAAGAAATTGTTACTATGTGTGGTGATGGGTGTTAACTAGACTTACCTTGGAGGTCATTTCACAGTATATACATATGTAATCGTTATGTTGTACGCCTGAAACTAATGTAAGGTTATGCGTCAAATATATCTCAATTAAAAACAATTGTTTTTAATCAATTCCCTTAAGGCTACTTCCGTGTTAAATCTCTAAAATGACTAGAATAGAGTCTTCATATAATCACTTAGGGGAAAAAAAAAAACAAGGAGAAAATTGTCATCACAGAGTGTAAAGGAATAATTAGATAAAACTAGTCAAAGTTTTATGAATTTTACAAGCATTTATTGCTACTAACAAAACATTTGGAAGAAAAGGTCTTCAGATAAACATCTTTTAAGGAGTTATTCAAAACAAAAATACCCACAGTGCTAATTGGATCAGTATTTTACTGAAACACAAATTAAGTTGATTTTTTTTTTTTTCTAACAAACAAGTTTAAGTCCTTCCAAGCGCAAAAGATGGCTGAAAAGAAGAGGGTACCTGGATGGATACAGAAACAACACTTCTTAAAAAGGGGCTTAAATCATTAGGTGAACCACCATCAGACAAACCGATCATTCTTTGTTAATGAAACTGACCTAGTCCTGGGTAAACATGTAGTAATAATAATATGGACATTAGAAACGGAGTCAGTTTGGGATGATTCCTGAGTGTGCTTCCTGCACTCAGTGGAGCTTATTGGGAAGGAACAACTAAGAATTTTACCTCAAACACGCTAACATGGAGCAACGATGGAGAGATGTATAACAAGCCACTGCACTTATATGACTGGATTTATTTTTTTTAAGTTCTATTAAAGGCAGGCTATGTAAAGGTGATGGCTGAATCCAGGGAGTAGATGAGAACTCCACAAGACAGGTTCCCACAGCAGATAAAAGAATAGTGAGTTTAAGATGAAACTTCTGGGAACACTCACAGTTAGTAGCTGGCGGGAAAAGCCAGCCACGAGGGAGAAGTTATTCCCAGAGAAGGAGGCAAGAAAAAACAGAACCTGGGGGCTTCCCTGGTGGTGCAGTGGTTAAGAGTCCGCCTGCCGATGCAGGGGACACGGGTTCATGCCCAGGTCCGAGAGGATCCCACATGCCGCGGAGCGGCTGGGCCCGTGAGCCGTGGCCGCTGAGCCTGCGCGTCCGGAGCCTGTGCTCCGCAACGGGAGAGGCCACAACAGTGAGAGGCCCGCGTACTGCAATAAAAATAAAAAATAAAAAAATAAAAAACCAAACTCTTTAAGCCTCAGTTTCCTTCTTGATACAGCGGAGAAAAAAATACCACCTGTTTCTGAGGTTGTTTGGAGAACTGACATCAAAGACATTTCAGTTTTCATTCTCTTATCCTTCCCATGTTGATTCATCATCCACTTATTAAAGTAATACATCTCTGCTGAGCGCCCATCCTGCAATGCACTGCACAGCTTCACGCTCCTGCGATGTTGCTACCCCCAGTGTAAGATCCTGTTCCGGTACTGATGGCTCCCTTTGAATGCAGAAGACTTGAGTTTGCCGTTTGCGCTGGAGACTCAAATTTACAACCCTGGGCTCTTCAGTGCCACTCACAATGGCAGGAAGCATAAAAGTCAATCTCAGCATCAGAAGAATTCAGGGAATAATATTTAAAATTCAAGAGCTGTAGCCAAGAAACATGCCAGTTTAAGGGGAACGTGACTTGTCAATTCCAAACATCATTTGAAACTGACATCTCCCCTTCAGTGGGGCAGGGAGGCTTCTTAAAGGGCTCTGGCAATTTCAGTTGTAGGTGG
Source organism: Aethalodelphis obliquidens (assembly GCF_003676395.1). NCBI lineage: Eukaryota > Metazoa > Chordata > Mammalia > Artiodactyla > Delphinidae > Aethalodelphis > Aethalodelphis obliquidens. The sequence goes on along the minus strand of NW_020837967.1, from coordinate 23,058,630 downwards.
TTCCAGCAAAATAGGTCTAAAACAATCCACAAGTGAGGAAAGGAACGGCAGCCAGAGTTTTAAGGGGTTATTAAGACCCCCAAAATGTTTCTTTTCAGTTGTGTCATTTTTTTTTTTTTTCGGTTCCTTTAGGGCATACAGTATATTAAAGCTGACCTAACATCTCCCACTGAAGTTTCCAGAATTGCAAGCAAGAACATTCAACTTCTAACAGTCGCATTCAGCTATTGCCAACCTCCCTCAGTACCTTTTGGCTCCCAGACTGACTGCCACCTTGCTGAGTGACTGCTTCACCAGAGGACAGTGGTGAGTCAAAGCAAATACTATATAAATGTGAAACTAAAATGCTCAAATGGATGCCTTTTAACACTCAGGTTTACAACTTAACCTAATTTCAAGGAGGCACGTCCACTGCGTCTAACACACTGACTATGTAAAAGGTATCGTGCAGGGGAAAAGAGGCACTGAAAGCACTTCTATTATTGTACATATATGAGAGCAGTAACAGCGTTTTCTGGATTTAAATGCTTTGGTCCTTGATAACTAAGTGATTTTCAGGCTCTCATTTTATTAGATTGTTTCTCAAGCACCATATTCACAATTCTGTCACCAACCTGACTTCTTTCCACTGCCTTTTATCCCCTACCCAGCTTTCTTCCCTCAGTTGACTTAACTGTGTATAGTCAGCATTCTGAATTAGAGAAAACTGGACGCACCCAAATTACAGTCATACAGGATATCTAGGTGTACTGCAGTCATAACGTAGTTCCATATGTGGAGACAGAGCAAGGTCATTAGAGCAGGGAATTTGTCTCATTAACCGCTGTGTTCCTAGGTCCTAGAACAGCACCTGGCCCATATATGAGTTGCTCAGTAAACATTTATTAGTTGAATGGATGAATGCATTTCCCTGTTTGCACGTTTTCCCTTTCATTTATCCATCCAACCACTCTTTCACTCATTCCTGCCTGAAATACTTGTCCTGCGCTGCTATCATATACAACATCTGCTAGGCGTCAAGGCTTCTACAGTTCAAGGCGAACATGGTGCCTGCACTCAGTGGAGATTAGAGTCTAGATGGGTCATTCCAAAAAGAACGTTCCAGAAATCTGTTGCAGCATGTTTGGTTGTCTCAACAATTGAGGGACATTACAGGCTGTTTGTGGACAGTGGCCAAGAATATAAATGCCCTGCATTGGGCACAATAGTCCTGTGTAATAATAAAATGGGTATACATCCCTCGTGCCCTTTGACAGTCCTGCTGGAGTTCAGGTACGTGAAAAATCTGTTTATAAAGTGACCTGAACCTAGAATCTAACTCTATTTTGCATGTAGGCACGGAGTTCTGTACGGTTGTTAAATATACTGAATTCTCTACAGATGAAAGTACTGTGTAAAGCGATGGAAGACTGGCTTTTGTTTGGAACTTTACCAAGAATTGTCAACCGTGGTCTCCCACAGCCACACACCCGTGTCACACCCCTCTGTTAATGTGCACTTACAACTGCCCCATCCACGCTGCCTACCTATAGGGGCAGGCAGGTGACTACCTCATCCCGTCTTTCAGAGTGGACATGCCTGCACAATCACAAATTGAAGAAAGTGCTACTCAGAATAAAAAAAATAATTACTTTTTGAGGTTTACGAGTTTTGTATCTGTTGTTTGCATTAACTAGGAATTTCATTTGAGGATCAGGAAGGACCTTGTGAAAACCTTCCAGAAAGGTGGTTGTTTTGTTTTGCTTTTTCATAAGTTACCTGTGAGTTAGTTAATTCAGACACCACGGAAGAGAAAGAAAAAATCAGATCAGACTCTGGGAGCCTCGGTAGCTGGGTTTGCACCAGATACTTCTTTGATTATAACTAGAGCTCTTGGCTTGAGCGGAGGCTCTGCTGTAGTATAAAAAGAAATAAAATCAAGGCTACATTTATCCCAGTGTTCTACTCATTCGTGTGATATCACTTATCATCCCAAGAACAGATCGTATGTAAAATTAATGCCAAATGGTGAGTGACATGTGAAAACCCCAGTTTTTTAAAACTTTTCTTTTTTTTTCTTAACCTAATGACTTTTCTAAGTAGATTCATACCTAGAAATGAAGAGCTAGAAGTCAGATTTACAAAAGGTAAAGCTCCTTATCCAGACTCCCCACATCAGGAAAGTTCAAATACCATGAGGTGTTAGAAGTATTACGTTAAGCACCGTGAAACACTGTAATATCTTCCCTTCAGAAGTGACTTCTGCAAAAAGAAAGCACGTGTGGTTCTAACAGTCGTGTTATATTTTCACTCTCTGAACTCTCCCAATCCCTGTGTAGAATATGTAGATAACTAACCTATGTTCACATTCAAAGAAGCCAGTTCCTGCTCTTTGCTCTCCCTCACTTCTTGTTAAGTACCCCGTTCCTCTGCTCTTGGGCCTTTGGCCCCATTGTGTCTTGAGACAGTTCTAAAGATGGTCCCCTCCTCCCTGGGGCCCTAATTGCAAAACAAATGACTAAACATTAACAGCGTCAGCAAAATACAAATAAACAGAATGACTCTGGCTTTCTTTTCAGCCTTAATCCTCTGTGGCCTCGGTTGCCCCCAACACAGCTGACTACCCTGTTATACTATTCAGTCCACCCTCAGGCCCCATTACAACCGTCTCGGCGTGGCCGCCATTCTCTCCTTAGGACCCTTTCAACAGCTTTTGGGACTTTTCAAAGACTGAGTGAACTGGTAGAGGGATAGAAGGGACGGAGGGTGAATTGGGGGTTGGGACCAGGCACAATGGAAGTTCTCATGGGACTTTATTGAGGCAACTGTTCCCAAGAGAGGTCAGATCTCCAGGCAGGAAGTTAGTGCTTTACTATTTTCAAGGTTTTCACATATATTAGATTCGATCCTTGAGGTCAAGAGGGCTCATATCATTATTCCTTCAATCGCAAAGATGAGGCAACTGACTGTCACAGAGACCAGGGAATGCGTCCAGCGTCACTCATCTAATTGAGGCCTATTCCATTTTCCTTTTTTAAAGAAACATAAATTCCACCGTAATCGTAATCAAGTACTCACCAGCTTACCAGCCGCTTGCTGGTATTAATAAATATCAAGAACCAAAATATTAACCAGAATCCTTAAGAGTTTGACCAGCGCCTAGAAAGATTTATTGCTTACCCTAGGAATACAGCTATGCTTGTAATATTTCATAATCATGCCTTTGGGCAAAGAAAAAGATAATGGCCGTTGTCAGAGTTAACAGGCTAAGCAGACAGACATTCTCGGATAAACACGATGAACGCAAAGCCCTCACCTTCCACAGAGCAGTATAAGGGGATTTTTCTTAAGAACTACGTGGGAAATCTAAACTCATGCTATCAATCTAGATTCCTGTGAATAAGAAATGTCAATAGTTCACAATCCCTGGAGTATTACATTCTCTCTCACCAAGCATTTGCTTTCTTTTTCCCTTCAATTAGTTTTAGACGTCTTTGTGGTTCATTTTACTTTGATGTGGACCTTATACTGAAGGAACACAGATCAGTGAACTGTCAAGAAAAGAAATGCTTACACAGTTCATAGCGTAAAATTATTAAGCGAGAAACAGTTGAGAAGAGTCATGCCCTTAACGAAGATTTTTCTAAGAACATAAAAATAGAGATTTCCTACACGATCATAAAATTTTTAAAGCCCAATGCTAATTTTAAAACATAAGATCATCTAGAATTAAAGTGTAAGCCATATTATTGTTTAGCAATCATATTTCTCTTAAAAAAACAAGACTTTTCTTTCATTTTTTTTTTTTTAACTGAACAGATCACATTTTTGTCCTACGGAACATCTTGTAATATTCATGAATAAGAAAAATAACCTTATTAAAATATTATAGTAATTTACAACTTTACTAGAGATGACATTCATATGTTTGATATATTCAAAATATGCCAGGGCAGGAATAAAGACGCAGACGTAGAGAATGGACTTGAGGACACAGGGAGGGGGAAGGGTAAGCTGGGACGAAGTGAGAGAGTGGCATGGACATATATACACTACCAAACGGAAAATAGATAGCTAGTGGGAAGCAGCCGCATAGCACAGGGGGATCAGCTCGGTGCTCTGTGACCACCTAGAGGGGTGGGATAGGGAGGGTGGGAAGGAGACGCAAGAGGGAGGGGATATGGGGATATATGTATACATATAGCTGATTCACTTTGTTATACAGCAGCAACTAACACAACATTGTGAAACAATTATACTCCAATAAAGATATATTTTTTAAAATGCCCCCATATTCCATTGACAGATTTTATTGATACAAATGGACATGTTCCTTCTTTTGCTCAGAAGATGAGAATATCCAATATACTAGCTGATCATTTCAAATGGTGTTAAATCTTACATGTAAACACTCTCCCTTGAAAACAGCTATGAAATGCTATGAAGAAATGGCTCCTTTCTGTATGACTTGAAACACAGGTCTGCAACTAAGCCCACGCTTCCCCTTGTCCTTCGTATAACAATTAGTACATACTTTAAAAAAATGACGACTATAATTAAGAGAACCTCTTCCACAGCAACAAACAGGGAGCAACACAAAGTAAATAAGAGTTCTGATAAATGAAACTCCAGGAATGCTTTTAAGCCGTGTACTTGCTTATCATTTGCTGACTGTTACTGGCTTCTCTTCTCTTTCACAATTTATCAATCTGACTGTTGGCTATTTCAGTACACATCCATGATAACGTTAGTCACTGACCAAATTCCATAACCTAAGAGCATTCATACAGTGATGACATGTGCTATCTTCACTGTCCCTTGTGATAAACCAATTACATCCTCCCGGTGTTGTTAAGAATTAACAGCCCCAGATGCCATGTTTTCCCTGCTTCACAGAGGAGCTCTGTAATGGGATATGATGCCTAAAAGTCACCTCAATTCATGCCATTGGAAAGAACACATGTATACCAAATAAAGAGGCATTATCTTTCGTAAGGGTAAGAATGAAGTATAATGAGATTGACTTGGGTGCTGAAATGGTCCTTTTAGGCTGAATTCTCCATCGGTGAATAAGGCCCATCTGGTCTGTCCAGCTCAGGACTTGCACTGAATACACTGAAAGAACAGACCTGTAAAAATATCATCTGTCAGAGCTCGGCAAGCAGGTCAAACGCCTTATTAGGAGAAACTGAACTGGCCTTGAGAAAGCATCAGGAGAGTAGAGGATGTGAAATTCTGCGTGTCTATTTTTGTATTTTAAATGTCATAAGTATTTTTCGCAGGTTTGTGGAAACTGTCAGCATTCTGACTGGCTGAATTGAACTCATCAGGAAAAAGCTGGGAGTAGAAATCACATTTTACAAGCGACTCAACGACTTTGAAAGGAACATGAGCGTGGAATCTTTGATGTTAAAAAGTTTCCTAATTCTGTAATTAAGAACTTGATTTAATTCATTATCTTGGCCTATTCTTTTGTATTCATCACCTTGCCCAACTGAAAAATATAGGTAGATGGGACTTCCCTGGTGGTCCAGTGGTTAAGAATCTGCGCTTCCACTGCAGGGGGCCCGGGTTCAATCCCTGGTCGGGGAACTAAGATCCCGCACGCCGTGCAGCGTGGCCAAAAGAAAGAAAAAAAAAAAAAGTAGAGAAATGTAAAGAGGCAACAGTCAGTAGGTAGCAGAATCAGCAAAATCTCTGACTCAGTCCAATTCCCCATAGCATCTTATTCCTTGTTTTATAAAACTAATTGTATCACTGAATGGTCTTCTAATCTGTAATCCAACAGGAGGATGGGATATAGAACATACCTGGTCCAAAGCCAGCACTTGCAAAACAAACGAATCGAAACAAAATAAAAAAAAAAATGAACCAAAAACCCCTCAGGTGAAACCTGGTTAGAAACACAGATTTCAGCAATGAAAAACGGAAAAGGGAAAAAAATGGTACATATGCATTCTTTATGAAAATATCCTTACTTGGCTTTCACATATATTCCCTTTTGGAAATGAGTTTATGCTCTGTTTTTTTCTTTTTCTGAAACGCAGCTGGGACATATGATAAGGGGGGAAAAAAAGCTCTTCTTAAAAAAAAAATTCTAATGGACCTTTCTAGAAGATAAAAAACACCATTTTATTAGAAGTGGCTTGTTTAGAGAGGGTTAAGTGATTTTCACAGCACAAGTTCAGTTTGAGAACGATCTCGGGAGCAAGCCGATTGGGTGATTTTCATGGATTCTGCCTAAGAAGCCAGGACGCAGCTGGCTTTGGGGTTTGTTGCTGGAAAGGCTGGTCGGGCCTGGCTGAATTCTGGAGCGCTGGGGGGAATGGCATCACCTGGACACAGGACACTCAGGGCACAAATGTCAAGGAGGGGCCCCGAGAACCCTGGTCCCTCTTCCTAAAGAAAGGCAGCAGTAGTGGTGTCAATCTGAACACTTAGAGCCCAATTATCACAGGGGGAAAAAAAGAAAAAAGGAAGCCGTGCACAGACAAGTGTGTGTGTACATGGCAGGCTGACCACTGGGCTGCTATCCCAGCTTCCACCACCGTCCCCTGAGTGGACCTAGACTCGTGACGTTCCTGGCCGTGCTCAGACCAGATTCTTCATCTATAAATGACAGATAATAACGTGTCTCCTTCACTAGGTTGCTACAAGGATTAAATAAGATAATACAGAGAAAGCACCTGGCCTCACGCAACATACATACACACTAAAGACTTTTTTAAATTGATTTTTAAAAACTGTAGTAAAATAGACACAACATACATGTGCCCTTTGAGCTGGTTTTCGGTGTACAGTTCAGTGGCGTTAAGTCCATTCACACAGTTAGGCAACCATCACCACCAGCCATCTGCAGGACTTCTGCATCATCGGAAACTCTGTCCCCCTTAAACGCTCACTCCCCATTGCCCACTCCCCACAGCTCCTGGCAACTACTGTTATACTCTCTGTCTCTATCAGTCTGACTATTCCAGGTACCTTGTATAAACGAAATCGCATAGCATCTGCCCTCTTGTGACTGGTTGATTTACCATAGCATAATGTCTTCGACTTTCATGGCGTTATGAGTGATAAGTGGATGCTGCTAGAATGAAAAACAGTCCCAGAGAAGGCAAGTACTCTCACTCGGCTATAGAAGTTAAACAAATACATATTTTCTCAACGCAAGAGCAGATACTTCATCAGGAATGGGGAACCTTTAACATTCACACAAATGACCTCTTATTATCTCTTATTAATGTGGAGCTCCATGACAGCTGTCCTTTTGGGGACAAAGCAGAGGGAGCAGGTGGGAGATCTGTTTAAAACAGAAACTTCTACTGAGCTCTAATTGAGCCACGTAATCATCCTGGACCTCCGTATTCTAGCTCTACGTAGTTTAACTAAATCATATTAAAGAGACAGTTGACAAACCTATTCTTGCATGGTTGTTAAACTGAACTGAATTCCGTAACTTCTGAATTTTCAACCACTCCTTTACCCTGAGAATTCTCTAAACATGTGTGCTGACCGTAATCTAGAGATTTATGTTTCTTTTCCTCAATATTTGCACAGAGGCGTACATACTTTTTATCTTATGTTATCTGAATAAATAATAATTTCCCCAACAACAGAGACCACGTTTAATCTCCCCGGGTAGTACTCAACACATACCATGTGTAGGTGACTGATATTTCTGTTCAATATCATTAAGTCACTTCTTTTTCATACTGCTATATATGAGTGCATATGGAAACTTAAAAAAAAATACCCAAACATCAAATTAGCATTCATTATTCACAGCCTGCTGTGAAAGCCCATTGTAAAAGTCTTGGAAGCAGAGCCATGAAGGATGCCCAGAACCCGCTCGTGTGGAACTTGGCCTTGGAAAGTTCCAAGCATGTACATGTTTTTACTGAGCATTAAACCTTATTAAACTAAGTTATGAAAATGGTCATAAACCTGGACCCCACAGGAAGGATCTTGGGCTCATCAGGTTTCAGGCTGCAGAAACAACTGTGTTGGTACCAAGACAGGAGAGGCCCAAAAAGAAAAAAAAAAAAAAAGAAAAATGCAAAGAAAAAGACCTGAGGTTAAAATACTTGACTGAATACACACTGATATTGAAAGTACATTCTTCAAACAGTGACTAGGGCTTCAAAGGAAAGACAAAACTATAAACAGCTGTTCTGAGATGCTTTGAGAATTTAGCATCACCCCCCATGGGCCTTCAGAGGCTCCCATAAAGAGTGATGGAGAGATAAGAATGATGACTTTCATTTTCCAGGTGATAAAGCAAAAGCCTAGAGTTAACTAAGAAGACTAGGAGACCCAGCATGGGACAACACCGACTCTGTACAGGGGGCACTGGCATCAGAGGGTGGGGAACCTTCTGGGCTGTGGCAGATCTATTTCACATGCTAGCTGCACGATAAGGATCTTAGATATGACTGCGGGGGTCAGATTTTTCTCTTTTCTGATGCCTAAAATGCCACTAACAGGTAACAAAACTGCTATATAATTGGACAAAGACTTAAAGGCATGTAACTAAATAACAAATGCTGGAGAGGGTGCAGAGAAAAGGGAACCCTCCTACACTATTGGTGGGAATGTACGTTGGTGCAGCCACTATGGAAAACAGTACGGAGGTTCCGCAGAAAACTAAAAATAGAGCTACCATATGATCCAGCAATCCCACCCCTGGGCCTACTCTAAACTCGAATTCAAAAATATACATGCACCCCTATGTTCATACCAGCACTATTCACAATAGCCAAGACGTGGAAACAATCTAAATGTCCATCCACAGATGAATGGCTAAAGAAGATGTGGTATATACATACAATGGAGTATTACTCAGCCATGGAAAAGAATGAAATAATGCCATTTGCAGCAACAAGGATGAAACCAGAGATTATCATACTAAGTGAAGTCAGTCAGAAAAAGAAAGACAAATACCATATGATATCACTTATATATGGAATCTAAAATATGACACAAATGAACTTATCTACAAAACAGAAACAGACTCACAGGCATAGAGAACAGACTTGTGGTTGCCAAGCAGCGGAGGGGGTGGGTAGAGGAATGGAGTGGGAGTTTGTGGTGAGTTGACGTAAGCTTTTATGTATAGAATGGATAAACAGCAAGATCCTACTGTATAGCACAGGGAACTATATTCAAAATCTCATGATAAAGCATAATGGAAAAGAACATTAAAAAAAGAAGGTATATATATGTATAACTGAGTCACTTCGCTGTAAGGCAGAAATTAACACAACATTGTAAATCAGCTATACATCAATAAAAAATAAAAGAAATAAAGGCATGTAAGTACCGTTTGTAAGGTTCACAAAGGACATCAGATCACATTAAGGTCAAAGTGACACGTCCGGGCTTCCCTGGTGGCGCAGTGGTTGAGAGTCCGCCTGCCGATGCAGGGGACGCGGGTTCGTGCCCCGGTCCGGGAAGATCCCACATGCCGCGGAGCGGCTGGGCCCGTGAGCCATGGCCCCTGAGCCTGCGCGTCCGGAGCCTGTGCTCCGCAGCGGGAGAGGCCACAACAGTGAGAGGCCCGCATACAGCAAAAAAAAAAAAAAAAAAAAGACACTTCCCTTACGAAGAAAGAGTATAGAAAATTCCAGTTCTCTAACCCTAGGGGAGGGGGAGAGAGAGGCCCTGAATGACCACTGGAAGGGGAAGCCCCACAGGAAGCTATCAGGGGGCGGGGTCCCTTCTGAGCTGCGACAGCCCTGATGTGTATAAACAAAGAAAACAAAGAGCGTTGCCCACCACCCAAGTTCTAGGAGGACTACGTCACTTCCACTGCAGCCCCCGACTGACCATGCTGCACCCTGAGAAGAATTCAGGACGAAAAACAGACTGAGGCAACATGCGCTCTGGAAAAGCAGGCCCCTTGGACGGTTAGATGTATCTTTCAGGGATAATTTTAATGAACACAGATTCTTGCATCTTCCCATACATAGGTGAAGCACTGAAGTCATTAACTGGAAATACCTGTTCTTTGTGACTAGCAGTAATCTTTTACCAAGATGTATGCTTAACTGTATGTATCACTGAGCCAAAACTCACATAGAAACTGGCTTCTTCCGCACCTCTTTGAAGCTGTCTTTTGAGGCACTCTCCCAGGCTACAGTCCTCAGTACGGTCCCCGAATAAAACTTCAACTCACAACTCTCCTGTTGTGCATTTCTCCTTAGGTCAACAGAATCAACAACAACTTGACAATCCTGCTGTCCTTAATGCAAAATCTATGACCCTCAAGGTGAGACTAGACACACTTTTCAATACTGTAATCGAAACACAGGAAATCTAATAAAATAATTTACACAGAGATACAAAGAATATACACATTTCTGATAAATATACACCTTTACTAGTTAATCTACTAAACAGAAATTCAAGTGATGCTGTGCAGTTATTTACATTTGAAGGCAATTTTAACACCTAATGTGAGGTGTATTGTGACAAAATTACCGTAATAATAACACTATGTTCTTACTGTCGACTGATATAAACATTTTGAAAAGAATGATGGAAAGGCAGAGCATAAGAACATTCAATCCCACTCACTTGCACAAATAATTCCACATCCGAGAACTTAAAGAAGTTATTTGTTAAAAACCATATGCTCAAAATTGTTATGACAGATTTACTTATCTATAAAAAAAATACGGAGTTAACTAAAAGTCTAACAATAAATGTCCACTCTCTTTGGAAGAGCTATGGTAAATCCACACCATGCTGAACTGTTCTGTGATTAAAAAGTGATTTCAAAATACAGCTGAAGGAAAAGGGCAGAATCCTAAACAGTCTGTGCACTGTAGTTACAACTATAAAAGTATGTATGCTTGTGGAAAAGGAATGGGATGTGATTTGCTAGAAGAAAAAATATCTGACCCAAAGCAGTGAGATTCTGGAGTGTTCCTACGCACATTGCCTTTAACATTTCTTGTATTTTTAATACGAATAACTTTTAATTAATTACTTTGACATGGAAAGCTCTCTTTCAAGAGTTTTCAATCTTGGCAATAAAAATAACTTGGCTAAATCTCTTCGGTATTTCAGAAAACTTTTATTTCCACAAATTGATTGTTTTATGTGGGCAAACATTCTGGCATTTCCAGGTGATAAACCACACGTTCCCATGTTCACCCTTTAAAGAATCCTTACCTATACTAGCCCCCAAGCCTTTCTAACATTATACATCCATTTACATACAAGTGAGACCTGAAAAATGGTGCAGAAATCTGTAGCTTTAGACCACTATGTGTTTTATAATACATGGGAATACACAGACTCATGTCAGTTTCCTTTTCTCCCCCTAAACTGATGAACAAAATAAAGGTAAAGAGAAATAAAGAGTTTGAAAATTATTAGACTTCTTAGAATATTTAACCTCCATCATATGTTTTGTTCTTTAGGGCTTATTCCCATTCAAGAGCTCTGGTTCTTGACCATTTGGGAGTTGAGGGCCACTTGGAGAATATCCTGCTGCTAGAAGGCTCTATACACATAGACTCAAATATGTGCATATAGTTCCGGAGGGTTTATACTTGCCATCTGCCCTCGCAGTCCTCTGATACTGGATCCACAGATATCCAGTTAGGAGTCCCACTTCACAGGGTTGTTATTTACTTTAATCTTTCTTTCTTCTAATATGCAAACGAGAAACAACTCACAACTTTCCCTTGCTGCCTCTCCTAGATATCATAGTTTGGGATCTCAGAGCTAAGTTCTTTTATTACTAGCCACTGCAGAAAATGTAGGTGGGCAGGTGCATTCCCTTAATAACTGTAGGTATTATGCTAAGCAGTCTACATGCACTGGGATTTTTAAAAAATTCTCACAAACATCTAGAAACATCGATATCAATTTTCCTAATTTTACAGATAATGAAATTGAGGCTCAGAGAAGATAACACTTGCCAAATCAGAGCGTTGTTAAGGGGACGGTGTAGCACTCAAAGTCAGTTCTCACTGTATCTAAGCACTTGCTTTGTTTTTTTTTTCATTTTAATACTTTTTATTTATTTATTTTTTAATTTTTATTTTATATTGGAGTAGAGTCGATTAACAATGTTGTGTTAGTTTCAGGGGTACAGCAAAGTGATTCAGTTATACATATACATGTTATCTATTCTTTTTCAAATTCTTTTCCCGTGTAGGTTATTACAGAGTATTGAGCAGAGTTCCAAACACTTGCTCTTAATCACAGTCAGAAAAAGCTGAAATCATGGGTAACAGAACTAAATAAATGGAAAAACCTGCACAAATCTGAGAGGTCATTTTTATTTGGAGGAAGGAAAGGAGATGGAGGGAGTGGCCATCTGGGTCTAAAAATAACAGCACACATTTTAGTCATAAAGGATATTATGCTGAAGTAACTTACAATGCAATACTACCAGCATGCATAAAAAGATAACAAGTATACTTAATACTAGTTGGAGTCATACTTTTTTAATTTGAATTTTATTTTATTTATTTTTATACAGCAGGTTCTTATTAGTTATCTATTTTATACATAGTAGTGAATATATGTCAATCCCAGTCTCCCAATTCACAGTGTCATATTTTTTTTTGCCCTTGGCAATGAAAAAGTAATTACCTCTACCAAACTGCACTGGTTTATTCATTTTATTTTAATGCAAGATGAGAATTAAATGTATAATTTCTAAATGTGCTTTTTATGCATTTGGGGTTTGTAGTGACTTCAGAAAGTACAAGTGATAGAAAAACTGAAACCATACGTGATTAGAACAAAAAAAGACCACCAAATCTATTCAGCATCCTAAAAAATTATTCTATAATACATGTACATACACACATAAATATACATACGTGTATTTTAAAAAATTCTCTCTCATTTATATTATTGTCCGAATTGAAAGAAAAGTCTCTGTCATTGGGGAACTTTGCGAATGACTAAATGAAAGTGTCACCTGGGGACAGAATAAAGTCTTTACTTATTCAAGTACAGTTGACTTAATATACTATATTAGTTTCAGGTGTACAACACAGAGATTCAACATTTTTATAGACTATATACCATACAACATTATTATAAAATATGGACTCTATTCCCTGTGCTATATATTATATCCCTGTGACTTATTTTTTTATAACTGGTACTTAATACCTCTTAATCCCCTAGAATAAAGTCTTTACACAGACTTATTTTACACCTTAACCATTAAAACAAAAATCCATGTATTTATCAGCCCTATTCAAACACAAGTGTTAGTTAAAATGAGGAGTGACTAGGCCTTAGGAAATAAAAATCTAGATTTGGGAAAGAGGAGGTAGCTTAAAAGGGTAAGTGTTCTTGTGCAGATTCTCCATAATACTTCAAGACTGAACTGAAATTAACTAAAGGATAAATTATTCAGGTAGCTATTCTAGAATCATACAGACTGACATTCCAATTTTAAAAACTGTGACATTTTTTGTGCCCAGCTTCATGGCTGAAAATATTCAAAATGATGGGTGGAATAGATCTGGCAGTTTGAATACCTGGCAGTCTGGGTTATGGATTAAACATTTTTCGAATTCATAATAGAAATCCTTGGAAGAAACGACTGTAGCAGCTATTTAGTGTCTGATAATATTCTTAGAAAGTGGGCAAGTTTATGGAAAACGATGATTCCAGATGTCCTTCAAAGCAAAGAGGTACTGAACAATTTCTGAATTAAACTTGAGTGGCACTTGAAAAGCTCAGAAACTTGTGAAGTATCTAACATCCCGAAATCCTTTATCATTAGTGTATATGTTGCCAGCCGTGTCAGAGCCTAAAGAAATATAACTGAGGTATACAAAGTCTAATGGGGGCCAACACAAGCAAGGAAAACTGTGTCTCTGGAAAATTTTAAATTTTATATATATATGAGATAAACAACAAGGTCCTACTGTATAGCACAGGGAACTATATTCAATATCCTGTGCTACTGGAGAAGAATATGAAAAAGAATGTATATATTTATGTATGAGTGACTTTGCTGTACAGCAGAGATTAACACAACATTGTAAATCAACTATACTCCAATAAAGTAAATTTAAAAAATAAAACAAGGGCTTCCCTGATGGCGCGGTGGTTAAGAATCCGCCTGCCAATGCAGGGGATATGGGTTCGATACCTGGCTGGGGAAGATCCCATGTGCCGCGGAGCAACTAAGCCCGTGCGCCACAACTACTGAGCCTGCGCTCTAGAGCCCGAGAGCCACAACTACTGAGTCCATGTGCCACAACTACTGAAGCTCGTGCGCCTAGAGCCCGTGCTCCACAACAAGAGAAGCCACTGCAACGAGAAGCCCGCGCACCGCAATGAAGAGTAGCCCCCGCTCGCCACAACTAGAGAAAGCCCGTGCGCAGCAATGAAGACCCAACACAGCCAAAAAAAACAAAAACAAAAACACACGAAATATAATAAAAGATCACTGAAATCCAACAGATTAAGCAAAGCATCTTACCATTTACTGACTGTGCTATACTTTTTTTTATATGATCTAACCCAAAACAAATGATTACCAAAGTACAGATATTTTTCTCTGCAAGCATTTTTTTCTCTGTTAAACTAAATTTAGTGCAGGTTGGTACAACTGGAAACAAAAGAGGTAACCTGGAAAGAATTTTTAGAAAAGCTGTACTTTATTGATTCTACAGTGATACTTCCGTGTCCAAATAGCACAGATATCTGTAACTGTATGAGTTTTATAGGCTACGATTTACATTTGGTTTCTAGAACTTTTTTTTCCCCCCAGAGCCTTCCCTGGAAGGGTACCAATAATGACAGGATCTTTTCTTTAAAAGTCCTAAACCAAGTCCAAAGACGCAAACATCCAATCTCTGTGAGGTAAAGCTCTCTGCTTAAGTATTTTAAACAGTAGTCTCTCATTTCTGTACTTCATTACATTAAAAAAACTTTTACTGTGACAAATAGCAATCAAATCTTAATTTACAGCACCACGGGAAGTCACATCATTCTGAGTTACACAGAAAAACCTCAGAAACAAAAAAAACTCAGCGGCTGGGCCGTCCACGAAGCGACAAGTGACAGCCGACAGCTGGAAAAAGCATCTTCAATTTCCACCAAGTTTCCCCGCCTCCCTCTTTCTCTTCCCAGCTACTAAGTTGATCTCAGTAAGACACACTTTAAAACCAAAGCTCCAGTTTTACTTGCTTCGGCTCCCTGGACATTTACGTATTCACCCTGTGAACGACAGCATCTCTGGCAAGCTAAGAAAAGCTTTTAAAAAGTGAAGCCACCGACGTGATTTGCTCGAGTCCCTTCACAAGGCAGTACATCCCCGCTTTCCTTCCACCACACCGTGCATCTGGCCTGACTCCCTGCCCACAAGCTTACCCCGGGAAGAAGGCACTTAGTTTGAGGAGACATGAGGCGTCTGTCAAACATAGCGGCCCAGTTCCAAATGAGCCCAGCTCTCCAGAGGCCTTCACAGGAGCAAGAACTCAGTAACAGAAGCTCCAGGCAGCCAAGTCTTGTTTTGCTGACCAGCATTGCAACTGCTCTCCTTTTTCCTCGCTGTCTTGGGGGGTGTGCAGTCTTGGACAGGGTGACTTTCGAAAGTTCTTCAGATTACAACAGTGCTCTCTGGTCCAGAACCACTTAGCCAGGCAGAGGAGCCCATCAAAGTCAATTAACCAGTGCAAGTGGGAGGGGCTTTTTCTACTCTGAACGACGTCAGCTGGCTTGCACTTGAGAAGCCTGCAAACTTGTGAAAGCCAAGTAACGTTTCATGAATATCAGATGCGTGCCTTTGGGCAGCTCTGTTCAAGACAGCACTTAAAGGACACTGCCTTCACTAGAGAACGACAGGTTGCAAAACTGTTATCCTTCAAGGAAATGAGTGGAACTGAAAGAGAGTCTGGAATAAAACTGAGGAACGTTCTACTTCCGCCCAATGAAGAAATATCTCCCCTTTTCGCACCCAAGAGAGTGGTATCTTCCTTTTGTGGTTACCTTTCACGTACTCAAGGTGTGTGAAAAGAATAAACTTTTTTTTCACAGTGGAGTAAGTATCACTTGGATACATTTAGGTGTTTTTTTTAATTAAAAAAGTTTTCATTGCGAAAAAACTCCAAAACAATTACAATGGTAACATTAAAGATCGCGGATCACCATAACGAATATAATAATAATGAAAATGTCTGAAATATTGCAAGAATTACCAAAATGTGACACAGAGGTACGAAATGAGCAAACGCTGATAGAAAACTGGTGCTGTCAGAGTTCCTCAATGCAACAGCTGTGCAGCACAATAAAAGCGAAGTGGGATAAAACTAGGTGTGCCTGCGGCTGTAGTACTACACTGATCTTACTATTAGCGGTCCTTGGTCACAGTGAAGCCCTCCAGACAAGATGTTAAAACCTTTCCTGGCTCTCCGTCACTTCAGTCTTAAGATTCCTATTTACCACCCACCCTTAAAGGCAGCATCCCACAGTTTAACATGTTTAAATGTCCTCTAGTTTCTTCGTGTGCTTTAGTCTTCTTTTTTTGATACATTTAGTTTTAATTTGAAAACTTTTCATCAAAAGATACCTTTCAAAAGTGAAATGAACCACAATACTCTGAGAACATTTGCAAACCATACAACAAAGGATTCCTAGCCAGAGAGTAGAAAGAACTCCTATAAGTCAATAAATAAAAGACCCACAATCTAAAAATATATATATATGGGGAAAGAAAACCCCACAAAGAGATAAATCATTGAAGAGAAAATCCTAGTGGCCGAGAAACATGATAAAATGCTTGACTTCACAACTAATCAGGAGTACAAACTCAATTCACAATTTACTATTTCCTACCCAGGAGAGTGGAAACATTGAAGGTATCTGAAAATTCCAGATCTTGGAGAGGATATCAAGCAGGGGTTGGCAAATTATGGCCGGGCGCCGAATCTATCCAGCCATCTGTTTTGCATAACCCACAAGCTAAGACTGTATTTCGTATTTTTAAATGGTTGAGAAAAAAATCAAAAGAATTGTATTTTGGGACACATGAAAATGATATGAAGTTCAAATTGCAGTGTCCTTAAATAAAGGTTTATTAGAACATTGTCAGGCTCATTCACTTAGGAATTGTCCACGGCTGATTTTGTGTTCAACAGCAGAGCTGAGTAGTTGTGACAGAGAACATGTAGGTAGCTCACCAAGGCTTAAAGCTTTCCTACTCGGTCCTCACAGAGAAGGTCTGCCAACTCCTGACGGAGGGCTACCAGACTTTTGTGCACTGTTGGTGGGAGTATAAATTGGTACAGTCAGGTAAAAGACTTAGCAGAATGTTGTAGAGGGCAGATGTGAGTTCCCATTGGTGGGTATCCCACTCCTCAATTATGTACCCAGAGAAACTCTCACACAAGTACACAGGGAGACGTAGGTACAGTGTCCCTAGCGACACGGGGGTTATAGTAAAAAATGGAAACCAACCTCAGTGTGTATGAACAGGAAAGTGGATAAACACAGTTGTAGACAGTATCCAGCACTAAGAGTGAATGAATTCTAGTGACTACAGGGATAGATAACTCTCCACAAACGTAAGGGGGATAGAAAAAAGCAAGTTGCAGAACCTTAATACCTTAAGAACCTGTGATATAATTTGTACAAAGTTTGAAAATATGCAAAAATACCATATACTTTACGTAGGAGCTACAAGTATAAAGATAAATATGAAAACAAGTACCAAACCCAGAGCAGTGGTCCCATCTGGATAGGAGTACATTTGGAAGGTATTTAATTGGGGGAGGGGGCAACTCTGTGAGCGATATTTTATTTCTTAAACTAGGTTGTATCTATACCATTGGTCATTATATTGCTGTCTACGCTCTTTTGTATTCTGAAAAAGTTCATAATAAAGAAATGAACGAGGAAAAACAGTGAAAAGAATCATGATACAAAAAGTGCCAAATCATTATGGAGATATTAAAATCATAGATATAGGATATGATCTTTGAGAGTAAGGAAAAGAAAAAAAAAGTAGCCTGCCAATTTTTTTTCACAATAATCACTCTACTGTTAAAAATATTTAGAGGGGCTTCCCTGGTGGCACAGTGGCTAAGAATCCGCTTGCCATTGCAGGGGACACGGGTTCGAGCCCTGGTCCAGGAAGATCCCACATGCCGCGGAGTAACTAAGCCCGTGCGCCACAACTACTGAGCCTGCGCTCTAGAGCCCGTGAGCCACAACTAATGAGCCCACGTGCCTAGAGCCCCTGTTCTGCAACAAGAGAAGCCACCGCAATGAGAAGCCCACGCACCACAATGAAGAGTAGCCCCTGCTCACCACAACTAGAGAAAGCCCGCACGCAGCAACAAAGACCCAACACAGCCAAAAATGAATAAATAAAATAGATACAACATTAAAGAAAATTTTAAAAATGTTTAAAAAATATTTAGAAAAACAGTTGTAAGAAAACATATGAATTCTGTTTATAGTGGTTGCATCTGGGTAGTGGTTTTGAGCATGGTTATTTTCTCCCCCTTTTAAAAACTTAGTGTTTTTAAAACTTTCTACAATAAATAGGCTTATATTACTTTTCCAACGTCAAAAAAAGTTTTCTTAAGTATTTAACAGGCAACCAAGGATTGTCTAACTTTTGAGGGAAATTAGAAACGTTTGTTTAGCTCAGTAATTACTATGGATTAGTGAGAGTAGATATTAACTTGTAGAAAACTGATAGAAACGCAAATGAATTTGTCCAGCAGACGTGGATCTGTCTAATGCTAACGGTTTCTGTATAAAAGATAACCACCCAAATTATTATTTTATTGTCCTGCAGAGCATCAACCAGTTGTGTATCTAATTTAACAATCTTAGCCCAGTATTCTTTCTTAGAATAGCTGTAAGTACTTATGTCTCTCCCATAGTCTTTTAAATGGGCTTTACCATCCTGCTGGTTCCCTCAATGAATTTAGAAAAAAACAAACTTTAGCTCATATTCATTCTCTGTTTGAGAGAAATGGTCTAAAATTTTGGGAAAATTATACTTGGACACCAGTTTTCAATTTGAAACATAGTTTCTTTTGTGACAATGGCATATATGATGGCTAGCTGTCCAAGCCTTGCCCCACATTAATATATAATGCCACTAAAAAGCACTACAATGGAAAAATATCTAACCAACATTGATGTCAGGCAAGCAAAAAACACCTGGGGTTTGAATAAGAGAAGGATGAGGATGGAGATTATGAATGGACCATACAGGGATTTCAATGCCCTTCCAAGCATCTATAAACTTTGTAATACAAAACAACAGCATTTTCTTGTTACAGGTATAGCATTCTTTCCACACATTAAACAGGACTTTTTTCTTGCTTTCAAAATGGGATTGAGGGATATTTTCTTGTGATCTCTGGAAAGAGGATGAAGAGAAAAGCCGAAAAAGAGATTAAGGAAGCAGGGTAGACATCAATGACAGAGTACTGAGAAAGAAAAACAGGCATGGGGATAATTGAGGTATAAATTAACGGGAGTAACTGTGAGTAATTTCTCTGGTTATAATCCATTTTCATTGTTGGCTACTGGAAAATAAAGAAGGACCCAAAAAATAACACTGAAAAACACCACCACCGCTATCCTTGCCATCCCTCAGGTTTCCAATCTATAAAAAGGAGATAAAGGCTTCAAACGATAATGACCTGGATTACATAAAATATCTAGTCTATATCTGGCACATTGGAGATGCCAGATAAATATTAGTTTTCCTTTGCTATAACTCAATGGTTCTCAACTGGGAGTGATTTCATCCCCCAGGGACATTTAGCAATGACTAGGGACATTTTTGATTGCCCCATGGGGAGGGGTGGGGAGCTTACTGGCATCTGGTGGGTAGAAGCCAAGGATGCTACGGTGCCCGGCTCACTTCCACAACAAAGAATTATCCGGCTCAACAGGGCAACAGGGAGGAATTGGAGTAACTAGAAGGTGCCCTTTGCGTCAACGCCGTGGATGTGAAGAACTTTAAATTATAACCCAAGATGACACGATGTGAGATCCCAATCAGGTTGTCTGAATGCGGGCGAGGGGGCTGGAGAGGCAAAGGGGAGGGACAGGAGAAGCAGACCACTGTGACTTTGCAGCAACTCAGCAGCAGCCCCTGCGCGCTCAGCCTAGTGCCCGGTTATCCTACGATTCTCCCTGGAGTTGCTCGGCGTCAGATTTCAGATGGAAGGACCCGAGCTTTCTGCAGTCCCTACCGGCACCCACACCCCTAACACTTTGCCTTAAACTTGCTTCCAATCCCCTTCCACCGCGCCCCGAGCTTGACCTCCAAGCCTTTGCTAAACCGTGAAAGAAGCTTCATGAAAATGACATTACAACCAGAGAGCTCCTCAAGTGCTATTTTTATAACTAAAGAGGCATATGCTCACTAATCCTCCAGGAGAAAGGTTCCTTTTATTGCTGCATTTGTATTTCAAACTGTTATTGTCTGTCTATGTAAACAGAAAAGGCAGGGGGCGTAGCTTCAGCGGTACCAAATCCTCATTCGGAGACAACTTTCCCATGTGTTGCTTTCAAATTTAAAACAGCAGCAGACCTTTCTGGATGAGGAGGTGGTGGCCAAAGGATAAATATGTTTTGTTGCCAGGAGTCAAAAAACCTTGCGGAGTTTTTCAGGTCACATATTTCAAATGGCCACTCCAAACTTCAAAGTCCAGACTGTTTACCTAACGGGCAAGGACTGTGAAAAAAAATTCCCTTGATCACACCCCAGTTTAGAGCTTATGCCTGCAACTGCATTGTCTTTGATTACAAAAGGCCATGATATGTGTACAAATATGGATAATTATGGCATGCATTAACCAGACAGTGAATCGTAACAGCAAAACAAATCTCTAGCGTGTGTGGATACTCTAAGCCTCACAATGTGTTTTTTGTTAATAAGAGCCAAACACATGGTTTTCTCAAGAAGTAAAAATAGCAAACAATTCCAAATGTCAGAGTAAACAAAAAAACCCCCCCAAAACGAAAAACAAAATGAAAATAGTCACATCGACAACTGAGTTTTCTTTCCACCTAAGAAGCACTAATAAATTTTTTTTTTAAATTTTTATTGGAGTTAGTAATAAATTTTTTTTTTTTACTTCATGGGCCAATTCCAACAGAGCTATCGGTTATTGACTGAGAAGACGGTAAGCAAGAGCAAATAATTTTGTCCCAAAGCTATACTATTTAACCCAAGTACGTGTACTATTGAATTTCCTCCTTCAGATTTTATTCTTCTAAGTAATCCATTATCAACTTTCATCTAACTGCAGATGAGGCGAAAATCTTTATTTAAATCAGAACCACTCAAATAAATAAAGGTCTTCTCTTTTTCTTTGATAAAAAATTTAGCAGTGAGAAGAACTCAGCGGGCTTTCGGCCCCTCTTTTCACCTTGATAAAATAGCTGTCTTTTTTCCATACCATGGGCTTAATCACTAGTTAAGAATTTACACTGGCTGAACAACTTCCTTTCTGAGACATGTTAATTTCGAACATATTACAACCAACTGACTACGAGCACAGAAAGGGACTCTCTCCGGCAGCCCCCCTCCCACTTCCCTATGACTAGATAAGATATACTTGAAAACACTTGAGTATTGTTATTAATGAGAAGCCACAGTAACTTTAAGTCAAGCCTGCCACTTTCAACAATTCTAGGAATAATGGAAGGAGGAGAAGGTGTTGGGGGGGCCCTTTGACCTCTTTATCCCTCAACTGATCTGTTCCATTGTGAACCTGACTCTGAAAGGTATAGTGTGTAATTTTTTGGTACTTACAATCTGCACTGAACATAGTGAAACTCCCTTCCCGTATCATTAAACGTCCTTCCTTGGATAACGATAAAAGAAAAATTGCTACCATTATTTATGATTGTCAAGACATGGAAGCAACCTAAGTGTCCATCAACAGATGAATGAATAAAGAAGATGTGGTACATACATTCAATGGAATATTACTCAGACATAAGAAAGAATGAAATAATGCCATCTGCAGCAACATGGATGGAGTTGGAGGGTATCATGCTAAGAGAAGCTAGACAGCGAAAGAGAAATACCGTATCATATCCCTTATATATGGAATCTAAAAAATACAACGAAGTAGTAAATATAACAAAAAAGCAGCAGACTGAGAGACAGAGAACAAACAAGTGGTTACCAGTGGGGGGGGGGGGGGGAATATAGGGGGGGGAGTGGGAGGGACAAACTATTGGGTGTAGGACAGGTTCAAGGATCTGTTGTGCAACAGGGGACTATAGCCAATATTCTGTAGTAACTCTGAATGGAAAGTAACCTTTAAAAATTGTATAAAATTTTTTTAAAATTCAGGAAAAAAAGGAAAAATGGCAAGTTATTTTCTCTAGTAGTTGAACGCATCTATGTGAATCAGTGTCCGATGCTGAATGTTTCAGTATTTCCCCTTAATACAACTGTCATTGAATTATTCACTGTGAGGTGTGTCCTGGGGGGATTAGGAAGGTTACATGACCTGTTGGTTTTTTCCCCACTGTTTTGAGCTATCCCTTCTGGTCCCACTTCCCACTCCTCTTAACCCAGGCCTTCTTTATCTTGCTATGTTAAGGGTTTTCCTCCTGAAATTTCCACTTCTCACTTGTGTTGAAGGAATAATTATTTCCTACTCCTGGATCTCCTTCTCTCAGTTTCTGGGAGGTGTGGTCCTAAATACTCCAGCTTCTGAGTTCTAGGTTCTTGGACGTGATACCAACTAGATACCTTCCCATGGCTCTCCAGCAGCCTTCTCAAACCTTACGTGCTTCCAGAGGAACTACTGATTCTTCCCCCGACACGGCAGTCTTGCACACTGCAGTGAACAGAACCCCTACCCACTCCTGTGATCCAGACCAAAACCTCGTCAGCGAGTCCCGTCCGCTCTAGCGGCCAAGCTTCACCATCTCTCTCATGATCTCCTTAGCGAGAGCCCCTAACTTACTGCAGGGCTGCTGGTCCGATCCCCATAGAGCAGCCAGTGGTCTTTTTGAAAGCATGGATTCACTTCTCTCACTCTGCTGCTTAAAATCTCCTAATGGGGGCCTTCCCTGGCAGTCCAGTGGTTAAGATTCTGCACTTCCACTGCAGGGGACATGGGGTTCGATCCCTGGTGCTCGGGGAACTAAGATCCCACATGCTGCACTGCACGGCCAAAAAAAAAAAAAAAAAAAAATTCCTAATAGCTTCTCGCTGCAACTGATAAAACCATCATGTGCAGGGCCCGGTGAGAAGCGGCTGCTGGCCACATCCCTGCCCTCATCTCCCTCGGTCTGGCCTGTCCCTGCCATGCTGCAACCTCACCGGCCTGCCTTCTATCTGCGGACCACGCCAAGCACGTGCCTGCGTCAGGGCTCTGCACTTGCTCTTCATCGGCTTGGAAAGCTTTCCCTGTTGACATGAGCCTGGCTACCTCCTTTTCACACCATTCAGGTCTCACTTCAAAACTCATCTCCTCGAAGAAGCCCTGAGCTCCAGGACTGAGGTGGAGCTACTCTCCATCACTTTACCTTATTTGATTTTCTTTACAGCAATAGCAATAGTTGAAGGCACCTTATGCACTGATTTCTACACCACGTTTGCCTTCGTATTCGGATGAGGGTAAAACTTACAGCCTGTCAACTACGCTGGTTTCAGCTTTAACGTCCCCACCACGAACGCGCTCTCGTATTGCTATTACGGTTAACGATCCCGCGCGCAGTGCAGCGAAACCTGGATGTACGTTCAGGACAGTGGAGAGTATGCTGGACTCAGAGACAGGAGAACTGAGTAAGTTCCCACTCTGCTGCCACGAACTAAGTGGTTAAGTGACTCGACACATCTGAGCCTCAGTCTTCCAGTGCAGACAGAGGTCGTTCAACTAGTCACTCAAACTAGAGGTTACTCACTTGGCCCACCGTTAGCAATTCTAAAACTATTATTCTGTTAAACGTGTTGGATGAAAAAGACTTCAGGCGATGCTCTCAGAACTGCCAACGATAATCTCTAGGACATTCACAATCGAGTCAGGTTAAAAGAAAAATTGGTCAGAATAACTAGTACTTGCTTGGTTAACTGAATTTTCACCTAATTTTGATTTAAATGAAAGCTCTTGTAAGTCAGAAAAACAAATATCACATGCTAATGCATATATATGGAATTCAGAAAAATGGTACAGATGAACCCAGTGGCAGGGCAGGAATAAAGACGCACAAGCAGAGAATGGACTTGAGGACACAGGGGGGTAAGGGGAGGCTGGGACGAAGCAAGAGAGTGGCATGGACATATACACACTACCAAATGTAAAATAGACAGCTAGTGGGAAGCAGCCGCATAGCACAGGGAGAGCAGCTCAGTGCTTTGTGACCTCCTAGAGGGGTGGGATAGGGAGGGTGGGAGGGAGATGCAAGAGGAAGGAGATATGGGAATATATGTATAGCTGATTCACTCTTTTAAAAAATCATTTTATTTTATTTATTTTTGGCTGCGTTGGGTCTTCGTTGCTGTGCGTGGGCTTTCTCTAGCTGTGGCGAGCGTGTTTCTCACTGTGGTGGCTTCTCTTGCAGTGGAGCACGGGCTCTAGGCACGAAGGCTTCAGTAGTTGTGGCACACAGGCTCAGCAGTTGTGGCTCGCGGGCTCTAGAGCACAGGCTCAGGAGCACGCAGGCTCAGCAGTTGTGGCTCACGGACTCTAGAGCACAGGCTCAGGAGTTGTGGCGCATGGGCTTAGTTGCTCTGCGGCATGTAGGCTCTTCCAGGACCAGGGCTCGAACCCATGTCCCCTGCATTGGCAGGCAGATTCTTAACCTCTGCGCCACCAGGGAAGCCCGACTTTGTTGTACAGCAGAAACTAATCCAACATTGTAAAGCAGTTATACTCCAATAAAGATTAAAAAGGAAAAAGGAAAAACAAGCTGTTGACATAGTGAGCCCTGAAAGGAGTACACCTGATGTCTAGCTGTGTTTGCATTTGATTAGATAATATATACACATATGGAGCCTGCCAAACGTTTTAAGTAGTAAATAAGGAATGTTATTTTAATGATTTATTTGCATTATCATTAAAAAGAGCCTCAAATTATTTTAAAATGTCAGCTTTACTGACGTATAATTGACATATAAAATTGTAAGATATTTATATTGTGCATCTTGGAGATTTGATATAAACAGACTTCTTTATTGAAATATAGTCGACATACAAGATTATGTTAGTTTCAGGTGGATTACAGAGTGATCTGACGTTTACTATCACACAGTGATCTGACCATTGTGAAATGGTCACCGCAGTAAGTCTAGTAACCATCTGTCCCCACACAAAGTTATCACAGTATTATTGGCCATATTCCTTATGCTGTATTTTATATCCCATAGGCTTATTTATTTTATAACTGGAGGTCTGCCCCTCTTAATCCCCTTCGTCTATTTCTCCCAGCTCCCACTCCCACCCCTCTGGCAACCACCTGTTTTGTTCTCTGTATCTGAGTCTGTTTTTGTTTGTTTTGTTTTTTAGATTCCACATATCAGTGCAATCATACAGTATTAGTCTTTCTCTGCCTGACTTATTTCACTTAGCATAGTACCTTCTAGATCCATCCATCACGTCACATATGGCGAGAGTCCATTTTTTGTTTCTTTTATGGCTGAGTAATATTCCACTGTATATATACACCACATCTTTTTTTTTTTTAATTTTTGTTGGAATATAGTTGATTTACAATGTTGTGTTTTTTCTGCTGTACGCAAAGAGAATCAGTCATACACATACATGTATCCACTCTTTTTTAGATTCTCTTCCCATATAGGTCATTACAGAGTATTGAGCAGAGTTCCCTGTGCTAGGGAACTCTAGCACAGGCAACAGTAGGTCCTTACTAGTTATCTATTTTATATATAGTAGTGTATACACCATATCTTGATCCATTCATCTATTTTTTTTATTTTTATTGCAGTACGCGGGCCTCTCACTGTTGTGGCCTCTGCCGTTGCGGAGCACAGGCTCCGACGTGCAGGCTCAGCGGCCATGGCTCACGGGCCTAGCCGCTCCGCGGCACGTGGGATCTTCCCGGACCGGGGCACGAACCCGTGTCCCCTGCATCGGCAGGCGGACTCTCAACCACTGCGCCACCAGGGAAGCCCCATTCATCTATTGATAGACACTTAGGTTGTACACCAATGTTCTCTGCAGCACTATTTACAACAGCCAAGACATACACAAACATTGTGAAAGGATTCCCTCCACCAGGTTAATTAACATATCTTTTCTCTCTCACATTTACCTCTTTTTTTGGGGGGGAGGGGTGAGAACATTTGAGTTCCACTCTCTTAAGAAATTTCAGTGATACAATACAGCGTTATCAACTATGGTCGCCACGTTTTACATGAGATCCCAGGCCTTATTGACCTTAGAGCTCAAAGTCTGTACCCTTTTACCAACCTCTCCCCATTTCCCTCACCCCCCAGCCCCTGGCAGCCACCATTCTACTCTCTGATGAACCACTAAGTTTTAAAAGCACGAATTTATGAATCCAATATAATCGAATAAAATAAAGACAAAGAAAATAGAACTGGTGGAAACTGAATTCGGAATAAAGGTACTGCAAAAAAGAATACATAGGACTGCTGAAAATAAGCTCATGAGCTAAAATGTAACCGTTCTTACCATGTGATTTCATTTTACTAATTCTCCAGTGAAGTAGTGAAACTAATCCTACTTTCTAGACATAAATTTATATAAATCACAAAAATGTGATTGTTTGCTCCCTGATTTTGACTACAAGCACATATATTTTTTAAGCTTCTGTCTCCCCCATACCACTATTTTTATAGTAAGAGATGATTTAGGAGTACCAACTCTAAGAAAAAAAATATTCCAACCATATTTCATCAATAAAAACACTAGGGACATGATCCACCATTTGCTTTTTTGAGAAGAAAAACTTAAGACTCTTTGTTTTGTTTGTGGAACTTTGGGATGTTATTACAAGCTGAACCTTTCATGTTTTCAAATGTGATGAACAACTGCTTAGGACCTCATTTGGGCGAATGTTTTTTCCTGAGTGTCGATCGTTCTTTTCTGTAATACAGTTGTGTATCCGCATCAATAGTATTTATTTCTAAATGGCCCAGAGTACACACATTTAATCTGAATGTATCCCGGACCACAGCTGAGTGAAGAAAGGCTTAGGGAGGCAATTAAAAATAAAACTAAAACCCTCACAAGTGAACGACAGAGCACATATTCCTACCACAAGTGAAAACTGGAAAATTTTTCTGTGCGTGGATTTGGAGTCCTGCCTTCTTTCAAGATGCACATCCCCCAGGTCAGTGGTTCTCAGAGTGGAACTGAGGCCCCTGAGACCATCTCAGAAGGTCTGTGGAGTCAAAACTATTCTCTGAGTATCAGATGAAAAACTGGAGATACTGTAAAAACAAGTATTTGGGAGATGTGAAGGATTTTGTTTCTTTTTTCTTTAAATATCAAATGAGTTCATATATTACATATCTCCAACCTAGGGTTGGGTCCATACAAATAGGTCAGGAGCCCTGCAGCCTGCCTAACCCCAGATAATAGTGATGTATTTCATTGAACCCCAGACCTGCTTCAATATAAGGAGTCTGTTAGGATAAATGTCTTAGTATCCACACTGGCCTTTTTTTTTATTTTAAGTATAGGTGATTTACAATATTGTATTAGTTTCAGGTATACAGTATAGTGATTCAGTTATTTTTTTCTGATTATATTCCGTTATAGGTCATTACAAGGTATTGAATAAAATTCCCTGTTATACGGTAAATCCTTGTTGCTTATCTGTTATATATATAGTAGTTTGTATCTGTTAATCCCATACTCCTAATTGGTCCCTCCCCACCTCCCCTTTGGTAACCATAAGTTTGTTTTCTGTTTGTGAGTCTCTTTCTGTTTTGTATACAGATTCATCTGTATTATTTTTTAGACTCCACATGTAAGTGATATCATATAGTGTCTGTCCTTGACTTACTTCGCTAAGTATAATATTCTCTAGGTCCATCCATGTTGCTGCAAATGGCAATATTTCATTCTTTTATATATATATGTGAGATATATATATACATACACACCACATCTCCTTAAACCACTGGTCTGTTGATGGGCACTGGGTTGTTTCCATGTCTCGGCTAATGTAAACATGCAGTGAACATTGGAGTGGATGTATCTTTTCTAATTAGAGTTTGTGTTTTTTTTCAGGATATATACTCCTTTTATATTAGGGTGTCCGATGAGCTGTTTCTTACAGAAGTCCCAGTCTTTCGTGATGTGTGTTGAGACCTAGTTAGCACAACTCCTTAAGCGTATGTGTAGACCAACCACGTAAGTGTAACAAGTAAAAGTATTCTTAAATATAATAGTCGTCAGCCTGTGAATTACGATGCATGTGATACACAGGTGGATAAACCAGGCCAAAAGGATCCAAGTAAACACTCCCACTTGCCTGAAGCCAGTGGTTCTCAGCCTGGTTACTAAGCGGAATCACTGGTGCCTGCATCCCAGACCCTGAGGTTCTGACTTAATTGGTCTGGGATGCAACTCGGGCAGGTGGAGTTTTCAAAGCTCCCCAGGTCAGTCTGATATGCAGCCGAGGTCGGGAACTACTGCTTCAGGGCCAGGTAACTTCTCCTGGCCTTTGCGGGGTGCAGTGCAAAATGAAAATATGGTGCCCTTTGTTCAAAATTATTAAGAATTTCTGAAAAGCACTAATAGAGTATCAACCCTCAGGGAGGACCTTTCTAAACAAGCACAGGTCACATACCTGGAGGCACTAACTGTACATCTTTCATGGGGCTGGTGTGAGGAATACATCAGTAACATACGTAAAGTGCTAAGCACGGTTTCTGACACCCATAAGTTCCCAATCAACAGTAACTATTTAAAAAATATGACTTCTGTTGCTCTGTATTCTTCTTCCCGATGGGCTTACTTACTTCTCCTTGAATATTCCTTTATCCCAACCATCCATTCATTCCATAAGTATTTGTGATGGCAATGACAGCAACATTGCTTCACCGTAGGACGGACCTCCCCATCGGACTCCCTGGGCTGAGGCCAACCCACATTTTAAGACCCAATTCAAGCTTCGCTCCCTTTCAGAAGATCTCTGATCTTCTCAGAGAGAGAACTTCCCTCTGTTGTCTACTGCATATTCCTGTCATAGCACCAATTACTCTGTATAGGTAAACAGTTAGCTCATATGCTTCTCTTCTCCATAAGTCAGTAGCATGTCATGAGGAGAAACTCTGTTTACACGTATTAGTATCGCTGTGGTCTAACACGTGCTGGTGCCTAATTAATACACGATGAATGAATGAATGAATGGCCTATTAATTCTTTGTCAGCTAGAGTATTATCCAAGATTCATTCACCTCCCTTGCCATTACCTCCACTCACATTCTCAGTTAGATGTTTAAACTAGCATTTCTTCCTACCCTTGTATATGGCATCTTGTATATTTCCCTACATTGTACTATTGCGCACCATGTTCTGCCTGCTATGTATAAGCAGGTTATGGATGGCATGTAATGTGTTGTTTTCTATAAATGCCTTTAAGATTGAGATAACTGGATTGATGCTGTCTGACCTGGATGTGTTTGAAGAACTGTGATCATACTGCAACTCCTTAAAAACATGCCTGAAAGAAATTCAATACTATGGTTTTCTGGGTGGAAAAATAAAAGGATAGGAAAATCTATTAGCAAAATGCAGCTTCCTAGCCTTCTGCTTCCCAGTGCAGTGTAGTTACTCAATGTAATTACATCTTTTCATCAGGACATTCTAAGTAAGCGAACTTTCTGGTATTGAGCCACCCTCTTACGTGCTCAAAAATATCATGTTTAGATGTGTTCTAATGTAAATAATCTCCAATGCCATATATCCTTATACCAAATATATGGAAACCGAGTGCACCTTTTCTTGATGACTCAGGTTCATAGTTATAAGCATTAATTATTGCACTACGATTCTATTAGTCTCAGAAACTAGAAACAGCTCAAATGTTTATCAGCAGAAGTGGATACATAAATTTTCTGGTGAGTTCCCTGGTGGCGCAGAGGTTAAGAATCTGCCTGCCAATGCAGGGGACATGGGTTCGAGCCCTGGTCTGGGAAGATCCCACATGCTGCAGAGCAACTAAGCCCGCAAGCCACAACGACTGAGCCTGCGCTCTAGAGCCTGCGAGCCACAACTACTGAGCCTGCGCTCTAGAGCCCATGAGCCACAACTACTAAGCCCGTGAGCCACAACTACTGAAGCCCACGTGCCTAGAGCCCGTGCTCCACAGCAAGAGAAGCCACTGCAAGGAGAAGCCCGCGCACCACAACCAAGAGTAGCCCCCGCTCGCTGCAACTAAAGAAAGCCTGTGCGCAGCAACAAAGACCCAACGCAGCCCAAAATAAATAATAAAAAAAAAGATATCCATACTTTATTAAAAATTTTTTTTCTAATATAGGTTCGACAACGGAATATTTTGTAAACAAACATCATAGACCAATCTTGGAAATGTAATATTTAGCTGAAAAAACAAAAAGAGCAAGTCTTCAA
Source organism: Aethalodelphis obliquidens (assembly GCF_003676395.1). NCBI lineage: Eukaryota > Metazoa > Chordata > Mammalia > Artiodactyla > Delphinidae > Aethalodelphis > Aethalodelphis obliquidens. The sequence goes on along the minus strand of NW_020837967.1, from coordinate 23,028,097 downwards.
AGTATCTATACCCAGAGTATGATTTCATTTATATAAAAAGTGCAAAAAAGGGGCAAAACAACTCTATAGCGCCTAAGGCTGTGTGCAGGAGTGGTAACGTGACAAAAAGTGAAGTGTTCATCACCGTGGAAGTCAGGATCGTGATTACCTCTAGGCAGTGGGGACCTTGTAGTGATTAGAAAAGGTGAGGAGGTGGAGGGTTATTACCGAGGGCTAACGGGAAATGTCCTACGTTTTAGATTTTTTAAAGGTGAAGTTACATGAGTTATATTTAATAAATTTATGACTACTGCACATATAAAAACATTAAGTGTATTAACCTAAATGACTTAGCCAGCCGTGGTCTCTGATGCAAAAAGAAGACATTTAAAGCATGTATTCCTTTAATGTCACGTTTAGACAATGCGTCATCTGCTGAGGCTGTAGGCTCACAAATACAGTCATGACTTCTCTCATGTTGATTCATTTTTGAAATCAGAGATTAATATAACTAACATAAAATACCATTCCATTTTCTTTAGAAGAAATAAAATCATGCAGTAGTTAGAGAGAGTTCATAGCCCTCAAATCATTGTTTCTAATCTGCTTACTCCATTTCATCCAAGGTCATTTCGTAAAATTAGAGAAATGTAGGATGTTTAGTAGGCCTGAGGAATTGTGACAAATAAACAAACGCAACACTGGTGTTGAGTCAGTGAACAGCAAAGAACCTTAATAATCAACAAATACGAACCACAAAACATCTGCCCACTGTCTGCTCATCATAAATCCTGAGGTTTCAGCCGTGACAGATGAGTCACATTCTTTTCCGGGTGTTATTCAGCTGCTAAGGATTCCTGCCATTAGCTTTGCTCTCTTGGAAAGCAAAGCTTACTACCCTCAAGGGACTTCTGTGTTCTAGAAAGGTCTCTCACTATTGACAATCCCCAACTCCCCAAAAATTTAAAAAGAAAGAGCAGAGAGCAGAAGGTGCTTAGTCAAGCAGCCAAAACGCCTAAGAGGTCGCGGCGCCTGTTGTCGGCCCTCGTCTGGACTATTAAAGCAACAGAAACACGGAAAAACAATCGCCTTCTGGGTCACTAATTTGCCACACTCCTGGCAACTAGTGGAAGAAATTCATTAAATTCTCAAGGTACAGTGGCATTCCTGAATGCATGCAAAGACCCAAAAAACATGCTAAGACAATCTGGTCTGAGAAAATGTCTTCGGACCTGCACGGATGCATCAGAGTTCCGCAGCTCGAAAACAAGGGCCATTCTTGCCTTTCCAATTCCCTCTGTCTCTAAGACACATTTTCCTCCAGGCTTGCTCTTTTGGAATTTCTGCAGTTTGTGATACGTGCAGCAAAGAGTTTACTAACAGTCTCCTTAGAAGGAAAAATGTGAGCTTCCTGTTGCCCTTCAGTGCTGTCAACAGTAGTTCTAACCACAAATCATGTAAATTGAGTGAGGCGATGATTCTTTTAGTCAAACCCTTAGTTTCTTGGCTACGGTGATTCTACTTGTAAAGAAACGACTTTTGAGGGCACTCCAAAACTTGCTAAAAATCAAACAAGGATCGCTCGACACGTACTTGGAAATCAAGTACACTCCATTTATAAACTACCAGTGTGCAAAGTTTTTCAGCCTATCGGTAAAGAAGAGCCAATAGCTATGGAGTTCTATGTTCTTTTCTAGTACTTCATATGCATTTAATCACTCAACCTAAAGAAATAACCCTATGGGATGCATACAACTACCCTTATTTTACAGATGAGAAAACAAAGGCATGAGGGGTTAAGGAACTTGCCCAAGGTCACAGTCAGTCAGTAGCAGAGCTGGGATTTTGTCCCAGAAGTCTAGGTCCAGATTTCAGCTCTCAAACGTTATATTCTACTGTTTCTCATCAACATGTCCTTTTTATGTGTGCAAGGACTTAATTTTGTCAGTTATGTTTGAAGCACTAGTTTTTTTCATATTTTGCCAGGACAACATTCTTCAGTTAAAGACTCACTTATTCAATTAAACAAACACATTAAAAAAACATTTATTTTGTACTTGGATATCAAAGAACCAAAACCCAAAGAAGAACAAGAAAGCCATTGCCCCTGCTGAAGAATAAATAAGATGAACTCCTGTACTCGAGAAGCTTCCAGGATGATTGAAAAATTGAAGAGTACATAAGGTCTGGGTATAAAAGGGTCAACAGAGTTTTATGTAAGAACCAAAGAGGAGGAAATTGATTCTAACTGATGAGTAATCATTTTATGGAGAAACTGACAGGGTCTTGGGGGGAGAGCATAAAGAGAAGGACCAGGGCCTGACGGAAGGGAAGGACATTTAGTAGAAGATGCCCTTGGAGAAGACTAAAGAGCAGAGCTATAGGAGTGGAACCACAAACCTAACCGCTGCCCGCCTGTCTGACCTCATGTGCTGCCATCGCCACCACTGGCCTTCTACTCTAGCTACCCTGGCCGTTCTGTTCCTGAATTAAACAAGGCTCGGCCCTCCTCAGAGCCTTTGCACTTGTGTCTACCTGCAACACTCTACCACTTAGATCAGTGAGTGATGACTTTTCCTTGTCTTTCAGGTCTTAGTTCAAAGGTCACCTCCTTACAGAAGCCTTCACTTTACTAAACAATTCGTTGATTTTTTCATTGTACTTATTTGCTATCTTTCTCAGTTAAAAGAGAACCTTTAAGAGACAAAGACCTTGTCTGTCTTATTCGTGGCTGATTTCCCAATGTCCAGAGTGATGTCTGGCTCTGAGGAGAATTCAGTAAGTATTTGGTGAACGAGCAAACAGTTAAAAGTAGGAAGTTGTTGGGACTTCCCTGGCAGTTCAGTGGTTAAGACTCTGTGATTCCACTGCAGGGGTCGTGGGTTCGATCCCTGGTCAGGGAACTAAGAACCCGCATGCCACGCAGCGTGGCCAAAAAAATTAAATTAAATTAAATTTTAAAAAAATGATACAGTTTTTTTAAAAAGTAGGAAATTTTCAAGAAAGAATGGATGTTTGTTAGGGTCAAATGCTAGGAGGAGATCTGGTAGGATGTAGCCTGAAAGAAGTCATTAGATTAAGCAAGAAGAACAGGCTTGGAGACCTTTGTGAGGACAGCTTTGGTAAAGTGAGCTGTGGGGTAGACGGGAAACAAAAGCACATTGCTGTGGGTTCAAGAGAGCCTGGGGGAGAGGGTTGTTGCCTTCAACTCCTACTAGGTTGAGGAAGTGGCAGAAGTAAAAAGGAGCATTTGTTCCTGGAAAGCAAGCTCACCTTATTTCTTCTTCACTCTCCTAAGAAATGTGGCCTCCCTTGGTGGAGGTAATTATCAAAATTAACACCTCAGAATGAAGTTGGGAGCATCTGCTGGGGCCACTGGTCCCTTTAGACTCTGCATGACACTGGAAAGGAAACGTGCGGACAATCTAGGGAGGGCCTTTGATTTATTCTCATGGGATTCGTATGCAGGTTAAGACCTTCTCTATTCACTGATATGGATTAAAAAAAATTTTTTTTTAAATTTTTATTGAAGTATAGTTGATTTCCAATGTTGCATGAGTTTCAGGTATACAGCAAAGTGATACTGATAGAGATTTTTAACTCAGAGATAATTTGAGGTAATACCAGCAGGGGCAAACTGAACTTTCCTTTGGTTTACTGGGCCTACTGTTCACATTTTTAAGATCAGTCAGCTACCCAGCATTTATTGAGAACTTAATACATGCCGGTTCCTTTTTTACGCACTAGGCCTAGAGAAGTGAACAAACGTACACTAAGAATGCAAGGAAATCACTTTAAAATATTTGGGAAATAGTTGTTTCAAATACCTATTAACCTTTTAGAAAACTTACATATAATTGGAAAAATCTTAGTGTGTTCCTGGAGCTGGACTGAATGATTGTTAAAATTTCAGGAATTTTGAGGGCCAGCTGTCAATTACAGTCATTACTGCACATTCAATGATAAAACTTACAACTATTTAAAATAAATAAAAACGAAGATAATACTCGAAACATAATTTCATGATTATTTTACTACACTTTGCTACTATCTATACTCTTAAGGTTATGTCTATTGTACCCGTATGATGGAAATACAATAGCATTCGCAGCATTAGATGTAATGTGTGCTAGTGAGTAACTCTTTTCAGCTCCATTTCAGAGAAGTCACAATTGTAGCCTGAAAGTGGCCACAGCGGGAGTGTTTACACCATGGAAATTGGCAAATGCTACAAATTAGAACTTTTTTTGGATAGCTTCATATTAAACATTTACCAGCACATCACCGTCCCTACATAGAAAAGGCTTTTTATTATATAGTAATTTTTTTGTTGTGTTTGCTGTTGTTTTTCTGTAGGGTTTATGTGTATTGAGAAACGTGTTACTTTATGGTAAGAAGTACTTGAGAGGTAACTGAGAGCAAAGGTAATTCATTGGTTTGGTAATTTTGGATGAATGTTTAGTGGCTCACATATTTTTTTCCCATGAATGTGGGAAGATGAACTGTGGTGTTTCAATTGTCTAAATATGTTTTCACCTCTCGGCAAGCAATTTTTCAGACTTGAACAAGGAGGAAAAACAGAAAAAACCCACAAACCTGATCTTCACTGATACAGCAATTTCCTGAATAACATCTTTGAAGTCTTCTTATCCACACTGAACGATTTTACTAACATTCAAATTCACTGACAAGAGAAATATTCCTTGGGATAATTTTATAATGGGCTGATCAATTAAATCATTCTTTCTTTCCCCACATCCCAATTTTTAACAGTGGTACACAATGCTTTTATAACAACTCCCTTTTCTAGAATGCAGTTAACTACACTATTGGGATTATTTTATGGTAATAATAACGAGCTTCCATGTGATAAAATCCAACATATACTTATGTTCATTCATCCATTCACTCGATATTCAATATTTACTGATTATAAAAAGCTAATAACACTCTAAGGCTACTGTGTAATCTAGGATGTTTTACACTTCAAATTAAAATGTGTATTGGTTGTCTGGAAGCCTCTAGTTAATTGATTCCCTTCGTCAAAAACTTGCAGTATTTCAATGAAGAGGAATTAATTTTATTATAAATAGATGACCTGCAGGCCATTATTTCTGTAATAGCCACAAATAGAAATAGCTCTTTGAAAATGATTAACTAGAAAAATAGAACGTTTTGCTTTAGTGTGGGAACTTACCACCTCCCTCAATGGAATATATCTGCAATTCTCTTAACCAGCAACAAACTTGAGAAGCAAAGTCAGACTTACAAGAAGAAGTGCTACCTGATGGGTTATGGGAAACATTTCCCCCAATAGGTTGATTATTAATTTAAATAAAGCTTTGAATTTAATCTCAATTACACTCTCATCTTTAGACCCTGAGCTTGGGAGAAAAAGGAAGTGATGACATATTCCATACCGCTTCTAGGGCAAAAGATAGAACGCTCCAAAAATAGACACCGAGTTCAGAGAAGCAAAAAGGAAAATACTTTTTAAAAAAACTACACAAATTGGTACCATTATAAAACAGTGGCTCCCAACCAGGGGTGGTTTTGCCCTCTCCAGAAGACATCTGGCAAGGTCTGGAGACATTTTGGGTTGTCACAACTAGAGAGGGGTTGCTACTGATGTCTAGTGGGTAGGGGCCAGGGATGCTACAGGGCAAGGGACAGCCCTCCACAACGAAGAACTATCCAGCCCCCAATGCCAACACTGCTAAGGCTGACAAACTCTGCTAGAAAGCTACATTGTTATTGTAATCATACTAAGTTAATAAAATATAACTCAAAACAAAGGAGAAGATACGGGAGACATAAAACACCAACTATCTAAATAGACACATAAAAGTTTCTCTCTCATCTAAATACGAATAATTTTTATCGACAGCACTTTACCTAACATAGACAGAATAAATAAGAGTCATTATCAGTTGGTAGTCCTTAGTACGGAACACATACTGCGCTATGCACTTGACTTGCATTATCCCGACTCGAATTCACTAAAGCCATATGATGTCAGTGCTGTTATTAATATAGAAAAAATATCATTTATTGCATTAAGTATCCTCTAGAGGTCAGCAGTCACTTGCTCTGTTTCTTTCAGTAATTGTCAGCAGTGTGACCTTGGACATTGTGACAGAAAAGTCAGTGTTATGAGAGGTCTCTAGAACTCATTTGGATATCATTTGAACACCCTCCAAGAGTTGTGTGGTCCTAAGTATTCTAAAGTACGTGAAAGGAGGAAGGTTTTATCAAAGGTATTTAGAGTTAGATGGAAAGGCATACACAAATCTCAAAAGCTACAGAAAGGCAAAAATCCAACCCCATGCACACAGGAGGTACACCAAGGAGCAGATGAAGGATTTGGACAACGTGGGTTCTAAGAACACTTCCCCTATGTCAGACAGAGAAAGACAAATACCGTACGACAGCGCTTCTATGTGGAATCTAAAAAACAAATGGTACAAATGAACATACTTACAAAACAGAAATAGAGCCACAGATGTAGAAAACAATCTTATGGTTACCAGGGGGGGAAAGGGGAGGGATAAACTGGGAGATTGGGACTGACATATACACAGTACTATATATAAAATAGATAACTAATAAGGACCTACTGTAGAGCACAGGGAACTCTACTCAATACTCTGCAATGACCTATAATGGGGAAAGAATCTAAAAAAGAGTGGATATATCTATATGTATACCTGATTCACTTTGCTGTACAGCAGAGACTAACACAACTTTGTAAATCAACTGTAATCTAATAAAAACAAAACAAAACACTTCCACGCCCTATCCCACACCCTCATGCCCCCAAACACATACATTTAAAGGACACTGATAAAGTGACCTAGAAAGCTAAACATGTCTCATTGTAATTGTCGACAGAGATTCATTTAGAATCTGGGCCAATATTTCTGGTTGTTATATAATCTTAAGTGGTCAAGATGGGATGATATAAATTATTTTCTTGGTGGGTGAACCTAGAAAAATTTAGAATTCAAATGAGAATCATTTCACTGACTAAACAAATATAATTAATCTTTTGTTGCAAAGAGGCTGTGCCTATTTCATATTGTAGATATTTTCAAAGTTTAAGAGAATTTGACTCAGTACAAACAGATGAGCCTTTTCATTCCAATCTAAAATATACAACTGAGTAACTGGTTTAGACTTGGGATTTTGAGTTGAAAATTTATTAAGTTTATGGACGACACTGGATATTTAGGGGACCTTAAATTTCTCCGTATTTATAATTTTACTGTATTTCGTAAGATTTTCTTGGAAAGTTTGTGGCAGACAACTTACATACTTAAAAAAGACAAGGGGTATTAAATATATAAACGCGTTTTAAAAGGTGTTGGGACGGAAGCAGTTTAAGGTAAATACTGACAGCCTCAAAAGCGTGGAAAAGCTCTATTGTAGGGGAAGAAAAAAACAGGTCTTCCCAGGAGTGAACTACACTAAGTGCGCCACCTCCAGGAGTTAAAGCCTTCCTAACTTGGGCGATTGTGGGGTTCCTCCTTGGTGGTTCCCTGATCACACACCCTACAGGGAAGGCTGACTGCCACTGAGTCCTACCCATCATTGCAGAACCCCAGCTGGCCCTGCCATTCAGAGATAATGGGCCTATTGGGGAAACAAAACTAAAAACTTACAGGCATACCCTGGAGATACTGCAGGTTTGGTTCCAGACCACTGCAGTAAAGTGAATATTGCAGTAAAGCAAGTCACAAGAATTTTTTTGTTTCCCGGTGCATATAAGCTTTGCGCTTACACTATCCTGTAGCCTATTAATGGGCAACAGCATCATGCCTAAAAAAAAATCAATGTACAAAATTAAAAAATACAAATCAGAAAATCAGTTACCATAGTAACATAAAAGATCACTGATCACAGATCACCACAACAAATACAATAATAATGAAAAAGTTGGAAGTACTGCAAGAACTACCAAAATATGACACAGAGACAGGAAGCGAACAAATGGTGCTGGAAAAATGGCACTGATAGACTTGCTGGAGGCAGGGCTGTCACAAACCTTCAACTGGTAAAAAACGCAGTATCTGCGAAGCGCAAGAAAGTGAAATGCAGCAAAACGATGTCTGCCCACGCCACCCGCCTACATGAAGCAATGGAGGTAATCACTCACAAATATGAATGAGCGAGTAAGTAAAACCAGACAGGCGAAATACAAAGAAAAAGAACAGGCTAAAAGAGACGACGCAAAATAAACAAATAGGAAAACCGACCTTTGTGGAAACGTGAATAAAGCAAAGTTGAACATAAGCAGATTTAAACAAAACAAAAATGCCAAGTTAGTATCTTCAGAGTCAAGAGATGATTGCATTTATAAGAACAAGAAGCTATTAAAAAGTGCCAGTGGGGCTTCCCTGGTGGCGCAGTGGTTGAGAGTCCGCCCGCCGATGCAGGGGACACACGTTCGTGCCCCGGTCCGGGAAGATCCCACATGCCGCGGAGCGGCTGGCCCCGTGAGCCATGGCCGCTGAGCCTGCGTGTCCGGAGCCTGTTGCTCCGCGACGGGAGAGGCCACAACAGTGAGAGGCCCGCGTACCGCAAAAAAAAAAAAAAAAAAAAGTGCCAATGAGGCAATAAGAATATCCTTGGAAAGTAAAGTATACTTGCCAGCATACAAAAATTCAACAGGATAATTAATAAAATGGATGTGTTTGAAGATCAAAGTGGAGGTATGTAAAATCATAACAAAAATTGACAGAAAATATGAAAGAGAATAAGATACATGGATCGCTCCTGGTGTGTCAACATTTATCTTCTGAGTGAATGAAGAAAATGTAAGAAACACAGATGTATTTGACTGAAATCTCTACCCAATGCTAAACTGAGAAAAACACTCATGCCTAGACTTGTCCTGATGAGAAGGTGAAATTCAAGAATTAAAGGTAAAATATGAAAAGCTCCTAGAGAGGAAAAAATAAAGCAACAAACAAAAGGAAAGGATCAGGTTGACGTAGGTTTCTTATCAGCAACCCTGCCTCAGTGAAGAAAGATAATGAAAAAAAGTTCTGAGGGAAAAAATAGATTTTGAAATTATAATTCTACACCAAGATAAATTATTAATCAAGTACAAGATCAAAAGGAAACAATTTTTGAAAGTATACACACTATATATTTAATTTACATATAGTCTAAATATACATATTTACGTACAAATATAAACATATTTTTAATTATTAGAGGCTTTCCAGCAAACCAAAAAAGAATCCAAGAATAAAGACCTAATGGGATATCAACCACATTATTAGCTGAATGGGACTAAGTAAAGGAAACTTGAAAGAAAATAAAAGAGAACCTGGCTGGAGGCAGCTTTTAATGACATTAGATTACATTTCCTTCTCCAAGGATCCCACATATCAATGATATTCTCATAATCATGATCTTGTAAATGCTATTAGTTTTCAATTAAAAACATCATACAACAGAATGAAGCTAATGGCTTAATTCCAGTTTCAAAACAGTATAACTGATATGAAAAAAATAACTACCAGAAACTGGGAGTTATGAGAAGTAGGAGGTAGTATATTTCAAATCCCTCATCTTCCAAAGTTGTCTGAAGTTAGTAAATTACTAAGCGGGGGATAAATGATAATATATTTTTTTATTCTGTCATTTTTTTGAAATATTTATTTATTTGAAAATTTTTATTGGCGTCTAGTTGCTTTACAATGTTGTGTTAGTTTCTGCTGTACAGCACAGCGAATCAGCTTTACGTATACATATGTCCCCTCCTTTTTGCGTTTCCCTTCCATTTAGGTCACCACAGAGCACTGAGTAGAGTTCCCTGTGCTGCACACTAGGTTCTCACTAGTTATCTATTTTATACATAGAAAATGATACTATTTAAATCTATGCTAGTCATTACTATATGAATTAAAATTTATAAATAATTTTATAAATTATGAAATTTACAAACAGTGTTTCTTTCCCTGAGGAGTAAAACCGAGAGAGGGGATTGTATGGTGAAAGGAGATATTTGCTTTTCATTTCATATCCTTTTGTTCTGTTTGGACATTTTCCTTCCATTGCATGCATTGTGGCCAGAATAAAAAAAAAATAGTCAAGTAAAAAAATATATAGTGCAAGAAAAGCAAAAGTTGAGAGACAAAAACTTTCAGAAAAGGGTGACTGGATAAATAACCCAGATATTTACACATCTAACTTAAATGTTAAAAAAAACCCTTTTTCTATGGCATGTTTTTTTTGGCTTACACAGAATAAACCTAATCATTACCATGAAAGTCAACTTAATTTCAGAGAGAATAAAAAAATGTTGTGTTGGAACTATAAAATCCAACCGTAATTGGCAAATTCTAGAATTTCCAAGATTGAGCTTTAAAACACATTTCTGAAAATACAGTAGAAAAAAAGAAAAAGCTGTACTACTCAAAGTTCAGAATAAACTATTTGAAAATAAAACAGATATTCGAAACTTATAACTTAGTATTCTACCAACAGGCTTGGAATGAGTCACACTGCCATCATTTTGGAATATTATCAGAATCATGCCTCAAATGCCAGCTTCCTGGAGCAAGCGGTCCTGTGTGTGGTCAAATGGTACCTTAGCAAGAGAGGCCTTCTCTGAATGCCCTTTAGAGAAATGCATCCCAAGCCCCCCGCCCCCATCATCAATTTTAATCTCCTTACCCTGCTTCCTCTGTCTTTAATACCTGCCATACTACATATTTACTTGTGTGTTTCTCTCATGCCTTCCCCAGCCCGCAGAAGATCGTAAGCCCCTTGAGAGCCAAGACTCTGTCACTGATTTCTCAAGACTCAGGTACTCAGCAGTTATCAGGTGGAAGGATAAAATAAATGTTCTTATAATGTTTCTTCATGTAACAACTAGTCTCAGAGATATCAGGATAAAATAAATGTTCTTATACTATTTCTTCATATAACAACTAGTCTCAGAGATATCTCTGTTTTATTTACTTCAAACTGGCAAATCACACGTTAATTTAAGATTCCTTTTCTAGCTCCATCCTAATTGTCTAACCAATAATCCATATATTATACGCATGATTAGAAACAGATGCCTGCCTCATTCTCAGTGCACTGTTTGTCAGGACATCCATTCTGAAACACACAGAAATTCCTCGATCAAATAAAATCAGTGGCTTCTTAAGGGTCTACCATGTTCAAGGCCTTGGATGGGGGATGAGAGCCCCACGCGGCTCTGACCCGGAAGCTCTTGTCTTCCGATTCTAGGGGAAAGCTTAACTTCCGAGTCAAGTTCTATCATCAATGTAGACAGTCCTGGCTGCTGGTATTAATGTAACTGCTGGGGATATACTGACATTGTCTCTCTCCCTGTTTCTGCATATTCCTCTATCTTCCCTCTCTGTCGAAAATCCAGGACTCACTCTCATTTCTCCCTTATATATATATAAAGCATAAAAGACTTAGTCTTGGGCTTCCCTGGTGGCGCAGTGGTTGAGAGTCCACCTGCCGATGCAGGGGACACGGGTTCGTGCCCCGGTCCGGGAGGATCCCACATGCCGCGGAGCGGCTGGGCCTGTGAGCCATGGCTGCTGGGCCTGCGCGTCCGGAGTCTGTGCTCCGCAACGGGAGAGGCCACAACAGTGAGAGGCCCGCGTACCGCAAAAAAAAAAAAGACTTAGTCTAGAAAGTTACCATCCAATACTGTAAAATTTGGGGACCAATGTCAGACAACAGTTTTATACAGATGGCCAACAAACACATGAAAAGATGCTCAACATCACTAATTATTAGAGAAAGCAAAACTACAATGCGTTATCACCTCACACTGGTCAGAATGGCCATCATCAAGAAATCTACAAACAATAAACGGTGGAGAGGGTGGAGGGTATCCAGCTAGGTTCTTTTGCACTGTTGTTGGGAATGTAAGTTGATACAGCCACTATGGAGAACAGTATGGAGGTTCCTTAAAAAACTAAAAATAGAACTACCATATGACCCAGCAATCCCACTCCTGTGCATATACCCTGAGAAAACCATAATTCAAAAAGATACATGCACCCCAATGTCCACTGCAACACTACTTACAATAGCCAGGACATGGAAGCAACCTAAATGTCCATCAACAGAAGAATGGATAAAGAATATGTGGTACATATATACAATAGAATACCACTCAGCCATAAAAAGGAACAAAATTTGCAGAGACGTGGATGGACCTAGAGACTGTCATACAGAGTGAAGTAAGTCAGAAAGAGAGAAATAAATACCGTATAATATCGCTTATTTGTGGAATCTATAAATATGATACAGATAAACTTATTTGCAAAGAAGAAATAGAGACAGAAACGTAGAGAACAGACGCGTGGATACCGGGGTGGGGGGGGGGCGGGTGCGGAAGGGGGTGTGGGATGAATTGGGAGATTGGGATTGACATATACACACTACTATACATAAAATAACTAATGAGAACCTACTGTATAGCACAGGGAACTCTACGCAGTGCTCTGCGGTGACTTAAATGGGAAGGAAATCCAAAAAAGGGGATATACGTATAGCTGATTCACTTTGCTGTACAGTGGAAACTAACACAACATTGTAAAGCATCTAGACGCCAATAAAAATTAATAATAGTAATAGTAAAACAGTTTAATCCTGAAAGTGCTAGTTTTAGTGAAAAAAGTGGTTGACAATAAGGGGAAAAATACAGTCCTATCACTCACAGGGCATAAACTTAAATAAAAAAATAAGTAAAGGCAATTCTGCTGTGCTTTCAAATCAGATGAGAATCGGAGTAAGTTCATGTGCATACATTACTCTTGTGTTAAAATGACATTTTAGAAAGTGCTTCATTCTCTGGCTGACATCAGCAAATACATATTTGTAAGCTGATGACATTTCATACAAAAGGGACAACTTGCTCACCCAAAAAAGTTGTCAAGTCATACCCTTGACTCATTTTGCCAACAGCCAAAGGTGTCCAGCGTACCGTCTGCTTCCTGTAAGTTTGCTGTCCTATACTTAGGGTTGTTTTTGGCAGGCTGGTAGATATCCAACTCACATTCATTATGACCCCGACAACCAGATCCCATGCATTGTTGAACGTGACCTTGGGGCAAAACTCAACGGTCACCCAAGAAATCCCTGTGACTGCTTCTATAGAGTAACAGTTTAAAAATGTATTTCTCATTTTATAATGATCTTCCAAGGATGTGAAACTCTAAAATGCTGGTGTATGGCAAATATCTGCAGGGTAGCAAATGTCTGAATTCATTGTATTTCTTTTCCTATAACTGATTTGGACATTTTTATCTTTTATGTTTTTAGCAAGAGATAAGCTCTTTCCTGTCGCTTCCACAACATTCCCCACCCCTTAAAGTCAGTGACCTCACATCTTTTTAAGCCCATGACATCAAATTATAAGACCCTCCCCCCCCCTTTCCACCTCCGTTGCTGCCTTTTAATTTGTGTAACATATACTTAATGGCCATGTTTGCTAGGAGCCATCACTGTGCTGGGAACTGGGTATTATATTCAGTGGTGAAAAAAAATAGATAAAGTATAATCTTTGTCTCCAATTTAGTAGATAAGAGGTATATAAAAAACGAACAATTTGTACATGGCTGCAGATTATGTCCAGTGCCATGAAATAAAAGTATGGTGTCCGTTTACCAATTTCGGAGGCATTTCCCCAGGGTTTTCAAACACTGTTTTACTTGGCTCGGTCTTCCTCTCCACTACGTTCTCTGTCATCATCCACGAGGCCCCAGGCAAAATTCTGTCCTTAGGTCCCTAGCTCTACTTTTCACAGCCTCACCCGAAATCCACTTCGCCTAACTCGTACCTCTTCTTTTTTTTTAATTGAAGTATAGCTGATTTATAATATTATATTAGTTTTGGGTGTATATCATAGTGACTCAGTATTTTTACAGATTATACTCCATTAAAAGCTATCACAAGATAATGGCTGTATTTCTGTGCTGCACACTACAGCCTTGTTGCTTATCTACTTTATACACAGTAGTTTGCTTTTTTTTTTTTTTTGGTACGCGGGCCTCTCACTGTCGTGGCCTCTCCGGTTGCGGAGCACAGGCTCCGGACGCGCAGGCTCAGCGGCCATGGCTCACGGGCCCAGCTGCTCCGCGGCATGTGGGATCCTCCCGGACCGGGGCATGAACCCGCGTCCCTGCATCGGCAGGCGGACTCTCAACCACTGCGCCACCAGGGAAGCCCAGTAGTTTGCATCTCTTAATCCCATACCCCTATCTTGCCCCTTTCTCCCTTCCTTATCCCCACTCGTTTGTTCTCTGTATCTGTGAGTCTGTTTCTGTTTTGCTCTATATATTCATTTGATTTATTTTTTAGATCCCACATATAAGTGATATTATACAGTACTTGTCTTTCTCTGTCTGACTTATTTCACTAAGCAGTAATAAGTGAATACTCAATGAATACGTGGTTTGTGTGTGTGTTTAACGCCATGAATCTTGAGTTGATATTTGAATTGACATGTTTTATCTGGAGTACTGTAAGTCCCCTACATACGGATTTTCAAGGTGTGAACTTTCAGAGGTGTAAACGTGCGTTCGCATGTCCAATCAGGTAAGTTAGTTCACGCATCTGGCGTAAGTTGTCACGTGCGCGCATCCTCTACAAGTGGTCTCTAGGTCCACCCACATAGCTGCAAAGGGCAGAATTTCATTCTTTTTTATGGCTCAGTAAATACCTCTTCCTGATTTTATCCCACATTGTTTTCATGAAGGGACCTCAAACCCTGAAACTTTCTCTGATCATAACCTGTTTTGCTTTCACCTCGTCTGCTCCCCCTCTTACTATAAACTTACCCTTCGCCTTCCCATGACACCGAGTCCTTTCACATCTCTGCAGTAGCTTCGCTCTCCTAACCTCCTCTTAGAATCGCTTGCTTCCCTCCATCACTTCCAAGGTCCAACATTGCAGCAATTACACTCTTTAGCCACCAGGAGCCCTCACTCCTTAACTATCTTCAGCTTCTACCTATTAACCATATAGAAAATTTCAGTCATTTCCTCCAGGGTTACTGCGAATTGCTGGAGATATTCAATAAGTATCATCTCACCCAATTTCCCCACGACCCTCCATGATGCTCACAGTGACTTCGTAACAGACGTTTGTTTCCTATTCTTCCTCCTGCTTCACCCTCTTCCCCTCATTTCCCAAGGACCTCACCTCTACATAAGTCCCCTACATACAAACGAGTTCTGTTCCGAGAGTGTGCTCGTAAGTCCAATTTGTTCGTAAGTCCAACAAAGTTAGCCTAGGTACCCAACTAACACAATCAGCTACATAGTGCCGTACCGTACTCTTCACACAAATAATACGTAAAAAACAAACACAAAAAATAAAGAACACATTTCTAATCTTACAGCACAGTTCCTTGAAAAGGACAGTAGTACCAGCTACATCATCGCTGCTTTTATGCTTGCTTCCAGCCATCCTGGGCTTGAAATAAAGATACTGTACCCTATACAGTACTGTACAGCAAAGTACACAAAAGCACAACCACTTGTAGAGGATGCACCCACGTGACAACGTATGCCAGACACATGAACTAACTTACGTGACTGGACAGGCGAATGCACGTTTGCATCTTTGAAATTACGCACCTTGAAAATCTGTACGCAGGGGACTTACTGTACTCCAAATAAAACATGTCAACTCAAATGTCAACTCAAAATTCATGGCATTAACCACACACACAAACTTCACATATTCATTGATATGTTCTGCTTCCCTTTACAGTCTTAATTCTTTCAAAGATTAACCCTAGACCTGTGTATTTGGTCTCATCTTCTGTTTGCTCCAGAAATGTGTTCTCTGTCTACAGATATGCCCACATCTTCCCTGAAATTACTTCCGCTCCAGTGACTGTGGTCCACTTCCTCCTCTGGAAAATGTAAAGCTATATTTTGCTTGTTTCTAGTCTTCATCACCCACACATTCTTTGTAACTCATTGCATTTGTACTGGACTGTCACCAACCCCTTGAAATTCCTTTTCTAAGATCACCAGTGATCACCAACGCCCTTTCACTAAAGCCCAGTGGATTCCCCCCCCTCTTCCTCCTGAAAACTCTCCATCCTTAGTTACTATGCTGTCAAAGAGGATCCTGTTTCTTGCCTTACCTCCCTCAGTTTTATTGGCCACCTCTTAACATGTGAGAATTCCTTACGACTCCCCCACCAGCCCTCTTCTCTCCTCCCCCTACATCGGGGGTCATGAATGGCAAGCATGAGCGTCTTCTGGCTTCGTGAATCAGGGTTGTTAGTTTTTACTGACGTCAACACTTACAGATTAGGAGACTGCACATAAAATCTGCACTTCCAGCTTGTCTTGACAAACCATAATACATACCGACCACAAAATAAAGAAAAGAAAGAAGAATGTCAAATAGATATAAATGACTGTTTGACAGCTAAGTAATAATAAAAGACTTGCTTCCTCTATCACATGGGAACCAAAACGCGTGTTCATTGCAGATGCTGAGGATTTAAGCTGCTTCCCGCCGATATTCTAAGTTCATTCTATGAGTGTTCTAGTCCCATCTTTGTCAGACTTTTCCCATCTTCACTTCAATCGTCACAGTTATTTGCTTTATCTTATTCTCCAATCTTATTTCAAAGAGGACTTGATTCAGAGTTCTTTAGTTTACTTTTCCTCGGAATATTGAATTTACCTAATAAAGTCTGAACAATGAAACAAGTGCGATAATAAAACAGTAGAAGATATAAGTTTTAAACTCCAAATTCTTTTCCAGTTGCATGGTCTATTTAGTTCATGAAGTAAGTGATAAGGAAAACCTTTGGATTACATACTCTTTTATTAAAATTTATTTAATTTTTTTAATATCTTTACTGTAGTATAATTGCTTTACATTGTTGTGTTAGTTTCTGTTGTACAACAAAGTGAATCAGCTACATGTATACGTATATCCCCATATATCCTCCCTCTTGAGCCTCCCTCCCACCCTCCCTATCCCACCCCTCTAGGTGGTCACAAAGCACCGAGCTGATCTCCCTGTGCTATGCGGCTGCTTCCCACTAGCTGTCTATTTTACATTTGGTAGTGTATATACATCCATGCCACTCTCTCACTTCGTCCCAGCTTCCCCTCCCCTCCGTGTCCTCAAGTCCATTCTCTGCTTGTGCGTCTTTATTCCTGCTCTGCCACTAGGTTCATCAGTACTGTTTTTTTAGATTCCATGCACATGCGTTAGCATACGGTATTTGTTCTTCTCCTTCTGACTTACTTCACTCTGTATGACTCTTCACTCTAATGAGTCCATCCATCTTGTTACAAATAACTCAATTTCATTCCTTTTATGGCCGAGCAATACTCCATTGCAAACAAGTGGCACATCTTTCTTTTCCATTCATCCGTCGATGGACACCTAGGTTGCTTCCACGTCCTGGCAATTGTAAATAGTGTTGCAATGAACATTGTGGTACATGTCTCTTTTTGAATTATGGTTTTCTCAGGGTATATGCCCAGTAATGGGATTGCTGGGTCATATGGCAGTTCTATCTCTAGTTTTTTAAGAAACGTCCACACTGTTCCCATAGTGGCTGTTATCAATTTACATTCCCACCAACAGGCGAGAGGGTTTCCTTTTCTCCACACCCTCTCCATCATTTATTCTTTGTAGATTTTTTGATGATGGCCATTCTGACTGGCGTGAGGTGATACCTCATCGTGGCTCTGACCTGCACTTCTCTAATGATTAGTGATGTTGAGCATCTTTTCATGTGTTTGTTGGCAATCTGTATGTCTTCCCCAGAGAAATGTCTATTTAGGTCTTCTGCTCATTTTTGGATTGGGTTGTTTTTTTGATATTGACCTGCATGAGCTGCTTATATATTCTGGAGATTAATCCTTTGTCTGTTTCTTCATTTGCAAATATTTTCTCCCATTCTGAGGGTGTCTTTTCGTCTTGTTCATGGTTTCCTTTGCTGTGCAAAAGCTTCCAAGCTCCATTAGGTCCCATTTGTTCATTTTTGATCTTATTTCCATTACTCTAGGAGGTGGGTCGAAAAAGATCTTGCTGTGATTTATGTCAAAGAGAGTTCTGCCTATGTTTTCCTCTAAGTTTTATAGTGTCTGGCCTTTACATTTAGGTCTTTAAGCCATTTCGAGTTTATTTTTGTGTATGGTGTTAGGAAGTGTTCTAATTTCATTCTTTTACATGTAGCTGTCCAGTTTTCCCAGCTCCACTTATTAAACAGGTGGTCTTTTCTCCATTGTATATTCTTGCTTCCTTTGTCAAAGATAAGGTGACCATATGTGTGTGGGTTTATCTCTGGGCTTTCTATCCTGTTCCATTGATCTATATTTCTACTTTTGTGCCAGTACCATACTGTCTTGATTACTGTAGCTTTGTAGTATAGTTTGAAGTCAGGGAGCCTGATTCCTCCAGCTCCGTTTTTCTTTCTCAAGATTGCTTTGGCTATTCGGGGTCTTTTGTGTTTTCATACAAATTGTAAAAGTTTTTGTTCTAATTCTGTGAAAAATGCCATTGGCAATTTGATAGGGATTACACTGAATCTGTAGATTGCTTTGGGTAGTATAGTTATTTTCACAATGTTGATTCTTCCAATCCAAGAACATGGTATATCTTTCCATCTGTTTGTATCGTCCTTGATTTCTTTCATCAGTGTCCTATAGTTTTTTGCATACAGGTCTTTTGCCACCTTAGGTAGGTTTATTCCTAGGTATTTTATTCTTTTTGCCACACAGACCATTTTGGAATCCCACTATTATGTTCTATGCATACAGCACATTTCTTCAGTGAAGGATCAGACAGGGTCATCTGCACAGTGCAGTGCTGTGTAAGAACAGAAATTTCAGTACCACTAATGGCAGAATAACCCTGCATAGAGCTTACCCTCTACTTCTACCTTGAATAAAGAAATTCATTACATGTCAGAATTGAAGAAATTTTAGAAAGGAAATTTTAGACTTTAAGTCTGTGGGCCATATATTCATAGACATTTTTGTGCATTATATATTATTAATTTTGGAGGTGATAGAGTTTCCACGGGGAAGAATATAAGAAAACGGTGGAAAGGTAGAAAAATCTGCATACATAAAGTCATTTTAATCCATTTTCCTTTTTACTCCCTTGTACCAGATTCAAAAATCTGGCAGTAATTAATCCTAAACCTCTACTTCCTAATGTTGACATGTCATTTCCATTACATCTTATTCCAAGAATAATGTATACATTTCTCTGCAGAGGAAATAAAAAGTGAGAGTGAAAAGTACAACATGACCTACAAGGAAAAGAACTACCCCCGTTTTAATTAAGGAAGAGCAGAGAGTGATTTCTCCTTTGTACTTATTCAACCACATCAAGATGTTACCTAATATGCCATGATTTTAAAACTCCTAATAGCACTGAGCTTACATCTTGAAAGATGTACTTATGTTTTGAAAATAAAAATCCACGCAAAACACATGGAGAATGAATTTTCTGCCCAACGGAAGCATAAATCAGTTTTGTTAGCTGCATTTGATGTCTTCCTTTGGTGCCTTGCTAGCCCACTAAGCCTGGTTGCCAGGCAACCATGGCAGCTTTGCTGAATATAGATATTAACAGGTTTAGGTTATACTGAAAAACATGGAATGGAAATGAGCACAGACTTATCCTTCACCTGGAAATTTGGGGGAAACGAGCATCTTTTCAACTCAATATTGGAAACAAATGCATTTATTATCTTTTGTTACACTCCATTCTCTGAGATGGTCATGGGAGCTCATTTCCTCATAGGAGGGAATACACTTGCCCACTGTCTATTAAGAAGTAACCTTGTCCACTGCCACTATGACTTGCAATTCTGTGTTTAAAAACACTGGTAGTTTTTCTTGAAACACAGTCTCATTTTCATAACATAAGAACACGTTTTTAATGTTTTACAGTGTCAGGACTCTCTCACAGAGATCATTTGGCACCATCTGAGGTGAACAGGATAGAGATCACTCCCCCCGTGGATGAGACTAGAAAACTGTCTTCATAAAGATGAGTAACTAGTGCCCCAAACGGTCAAGGGCAGAGCTGGGATGTGCACTCAAAACGGATAGCCTGTCTCAAGAGGCAGTCCTCTGACAGAGCCCTCTGTGGTATTTTTACAAGATTATTGAGAAAGTGGCAGGAAATGAAGACACTATGTGAACTGTCAACAGCTCCTGAGGCTTCAGTATCAGCTCTTATGGAGAGAAGCAAGTGTGTTATCTGAGACCGGTGGCATTGAGATGTGTTTCTTCTTTATTTTTTCCCTCCTTCTCTCAAACATTTCGCAGAGCCCTCTTTTTCTGTCTGTCCTCCCGCACAGCCTTTAGGGAAAAACAAAAACATAAATAAACTCTCTCGATTCCTGTATCCCCGGAGGTGGCAGCAGTGGCCAACAAGGTCGATGACTCAACTTCCTTTACTATGAGTCCACCATGGGACCAAGGACGCCAGAGAGACCCCGTGAAGTTTCAAAGTTTGAAGGACACCTGTTTATGGGTATGGACCTATAAGACAGCTTATGACGAGAGCAGGCTGTGTCCATTTAACCCAGATTGCACCAGGCTACAATCCGCCTGCCAGTCTAGAAAAGTCTGCCTCACAGCTGACTGTCACTCACATTTAAAAATATGTGTTTTCTGCAGCCACTATGGAAAAGAATATGGAGGTTCCTCAAAAAACTAAAACCAGAATCACCATATGATCCAGCAATCCGACTCTGGGGCATGTATCCGGACAGAGCTGTAATTCAAAAAGATATACACACCCTATGTTCACAGCAGCGCTGTTCATAATAGCTAAGATAGGGAAGCAACCTAAATGTCCATGGACGGACGAATGGATAAAGAAGATGCGGGTACATATATACAATGGAATACTACTCAGCCGTAAAAAAGAATGAAATAATGCCATTTGCAGCAACATGCCTGGATCTAGAGATTATCATACTAAGTGAAGTAAGTCTGAAGAAGAAAGACAAATACCATATGGTATCACTTATATGTGGAATCTAAAATATGCCACAAATGAACTTATCTATGAAACAGAAACAGACTCACAGGCATAGAGAAAAGACTTGTGGTTGCCAAGGGGGAGGAGATTAGGGAAGGGATGGACTGGGAGTTTGGGTTTAGCAGATGCAAACTAGTATATATAGAATGGATAAACAACAAGGCCCTACTGTATGGCACAGGGAACTATATTCAATATCCTGAGATAAACCATAACGGAAAGGAATATAAAAAAGAATGTGTGTGTGTGTGTGTGTGTGTGTGTGTGTGTGTGTGTGTGTGTGTATTCACACATACATATATATCTGAATCACTTTTCTGTGAAGCGGATATTAACACAACACTGTAAATCAACTATACTTCAATTTAAAAAGAAACGAATAAAAATGTGTGCTTACATTGCTGCTGCTGCTGGTCACATCTGCAAGCAGCTAAGAAGACCGCTGTGGTAACAAGAGCCCAGCCAACTACGCCGACACAGTTGTGTAGGTTCCGGGGATCACTGTGATAAGATCTCGGAATCCTAATTCCATTATGATTTCCCTTGTGTCAAGCTGGGATGCCTGATGCTGGTGATTGAGAAATCTATGACAATGTGATTTCTTCCTTCCGCTCTGATAGGTCGGGAGCATTTTTAGTTCCAGCCTTTCTTGAGCCTATGCTAATTTAAATACGAGGCATAACTTGGGTTCTTTTCTCGGGCCCCAGGAAAGGTGAGATGTTCACATCCTTTCTAGGCACCAGGTCGAGGCTCCCTAAATCCAACGTGTGGAGCTTGTCTCACCAGTGGAATAGACAGACGAACCTTGTCACCCTGGCGCTTTCCTTCACGCGAGCAGGGCTAAGTCAGCTCACTTCACTCTCTTGGTTTGACTTGGGAAGTTAATGATGATCATAAATGTAAGCGCTAAGAAAGAACAAACTGCGCCAAGATAAAAATACCAGACCTCCACGGTGAGGCGAACGCTGATACATTTGCACTCCTGAGCTCCTGAGCCTCCTTTTAGGAAAGGCTTGGGGGCTTCCTCGGCATTTTGAGAGTCTCTAGCTCACCTTAGTTCTTTTGGTAGAATGCTCTTTCCTCACTTATCGTCTCATTTGCTTGGATTTGCCTTAGTCCTTAGGAGGAATCCCACTTTTCTTTCCTCCCCAGAGTACTCTGAATAACCTGTTATTTTTTTCCCAGAAGTCGTAGCATCATTGCTGATGATAAAAATGAACAGATTTTGATTGCATTTCAAACGTGTCAATTATCAATGACATAATAAACACGCAGAATTTTGAAATTTGTTGTAGTATGTTCTACCAGTATGAATGGCTTAAATGCAAACTTCCTTTACACAAGGGTGAAGGTAACTCTAATGATCTCTTTTCCTTCACATGGCCTTTGCCAACAAGACTTAACTTGGAACTTGGCTCAGAAATAGTAGCAATTAAATTTCAGGGGTGTGAGAGTCAACGCAGCAGGGAGCAGAGGCACAGCAGTGTGAGTGCACCACATGCGTTCCGAAAAGTTGAGGTGCTGTCTATGGACGTGGCAGGGGACCGGGCCAGAAACTTACATTGAGACTGGACTAGACCTGACATTCTTCAAGGTCAGGCTAAGAGACCTAGATTGGCAGCAGAGGTGATTTCATGTAGCACGGCCAGGTAAAAATCCTTGCCTACTCTTCTTATGACGTGGCCCGTCCCCATCGCATATATTCCTTCATTCTTAGGAGTACTCGTCACAACCACGTGAGGTGAGTATAGTAATCCTCATTCGGCAGGTAAAGAAAGTGATCCCTGAAGAGTTTAATTCACCTGCCCAAAGACACAGGGCTGACGCCTTCCTGTCCGACACCAGCTTAGCCCATTGGTGTACCTGCACTTCCCTCCTCAGACTGAACTAATCATTCGTTCATACTCTGTTGTAACAATGAGAGTGGCCGTGTAATTTGTTGTCCAACTCAGAATACTTCTGAGGATGAAAGAAGACACGATTAATCACTGTGGGGCAAGAGGCCTAATTTGGGACTTCTGGTAGCCCTAGTTTGAAGGAAGCCTTGAAACAGGGTTAGCATTGATTTGATAACTTAATTTGGAATCGCTCACACTGGAATCTCTCCAACCTGTTCTCCAAAGGTAGCGTCCCTGAACTTGACTCCATCTAACTGCTCCAAGGGGCGGCCCATCTCCACCCCACACAGCAGTTTTCTCAGGGTGGAAGTAACCCCCCCATCCCCATCACTTCCGCTTACCCTTGACTTGTATAGAAGGAGGGCTGCCACACTGGCCATGCGATTGCAGGGCTGTGGCATGTTTTCCCTGAAAGGCCTGCTGCTCACAAAGGCTGTCACTCACAGCCAGCTTGCACTGAGGCCAGGGCAGTAAGAACAAAATCCCCCAACTGGGCACCGACTCAGATCCCTGTGAACAGACTGGGATTTGGTAACCCACTGCAAATTACGTCACCTCTTGATCTCAGGGAACCGTTCGCAATTGGCCCTCCCGTTCCACACCCGCAAAGCCTCAGATGCGGCATCGAAGATGAACTACGATGTAGAACAACACCTCCTCCCTGAAACGTCACCTTCTTGTTGAGGATGGATACAGCACTCCCAAGCTTAGATTTTCCACGATATCTTTCATGCACCTGCTTGAGCACGCTTTCTCTCTCTCTCTCTCTCCTTTTTTAACTTTCACCCAAATAGAAAAAGGGGACGATTTCATCAAAAATACTTAATGACTTGCAGATAATTATTTGATTTTCCTCACCCTTCCCGAACCACATTCTGTCGGCCTTCATTCATGATGTTTAGACTCAGGAATACCTAGGCAGAGATGCTAGCCCCGAGTGCAGGGTGAACCTCTGCATGCAGTGACGGTGTACCCCAAACGGAGCTGAGTCTCTCCCTCACTCTCAGACATTAGCTCCGTAAGGACCGAGGATGTCCTCCCAGGAAACAGGAAGGGAAAGAAGTTCCACCAGCTAGAAGCTCATCTTGTCCAAGCCCAAGGCTCAAACCCACAGGAAAGGAGCCAGAGGAGCGAGCAGAGGGCCCTTGGGCTCCTTCCTGCCCCTGATTCGTTGTGAAAGGAATCAGTTGACCTCAGGAAGGTTTAACTTTATCCATGGATGGTGAGGCATCTATAAGGGATTTGATCTGCCAGAGAACTGATGAAAATCTAGGTTTAAGGGAGCTTACTGACTAGGAGAAGCATTTGGAATGGACTGGAGGGGGGAAAGTTTGGAAGTTAGTGCTCAATATGGAGGCTGCTATGGGTAAGGATCTAGTAGATACGAAAAATTCCTGAATTAGTGCTATAGCAGTGGGATTGGAAAGGAAAGGACAGAGGAAAGGAGGAAACTGGAATTGAACACATTACTTGTGAGTACTAGCAGTATGATTAGCACTTTATACACATTATTTTTAAAATACTCCTAAGGGAAAAGTTTTATTATCCCCATTTTATAGATGAATAAACTAACTCTCGGTGGTTAATAACTTCTTCAAGATCTCACAGCTAGTGGAAGTACCAGAATTTAATAGAATATTACTAAGCCATGAAAAAGAATGAAATCATGCCATTTGCAGCAACATGCCTGGACCTAGAGATCATCATACTAAGTGAAGTAAGTCAGAAAGAGAAAGACAAATACCATATGATATCACTTATAGGTGGAATCTAAACTACGACACAAATGAACTTATCTACAAAACAGAAACAGACTCACAGATATAGAGAACAGACTTGTGGTTGCCAAGGGGGCGAGAGGGAGGGGGAGGGATGGAGTGGGAGTTTGGGGTTAGCAGCTGCAAACTAGAATCTATAGGATGGATAAACAACAAGGTCCTACTGTAGAGCACAGGGAACTATATCCAGTATCCTGTGATAAACCATAACGGAAAAGAACATGAAAAGAATATATATGTATACTGAGTCATTTTGCTGTACAGCAGAAATTAACACAACATTGTAAATCAACTATACTTCAATAAAATTAAAAAAAAAAGAACTGGGAAACAGGAAAGCTGGGCAAAAGGGTTAGTTTAGAGGCAGCAAATGATCATTTCCTCCCTTTTAAACGTGTGAGAACGCTCTAAGATTATTTTTAAAGGGAATGCATTTTAATATTAAAAAAACATAATTAACAATAGCAGGCTTCACGCAAGTGCACCCTTTTCAATGCTTCCTGGCTCACTACATAAAGCACCACACATCCATATTTACTAGAACCACCTGGTGGAATCTCTCAGGTTTCCAAGCCGAGATACAGAGTCCATTTATTGAGTGAAAAGATATTCATTGGAAGAAGAAAAAACTGTCCTCACGTGTGAATTTCTGGAAGAATCTTAGCAGCTGCGAGCAAATGTAAATAATTTATCTGTATCACCAGGCACCCTGATTTCCTGTCAACTGTGAGTGAAGTTGAAAAAAATTAAAACCTGCACAGGTGTTGGAAATACGTTTAGTAAACCCTTTAATGTATCCCAACAAGGAAGGAGAGGAGAGAAAATAAAAGGGAAAGAGTATTTCTGATGACACTGGTACATGTTTGGAGCAGAAAAAGGAAAAGATAAGAGTGGATATTTTCAGAAACTGTACTGTCTGAAACCAGTGATCTAGATGCTGCAGTGAAACATACGTATCCAATGAAGCACAACCAATGAGAGGTAAATCTCTGGCAGCCATAACTTAACGCCATTCGGCCTCAGGCTCATCAAGACAGACTCACATATCTACAGTGACCAGACAGGTTAAAAAAATGAGAGGAACAGTGATTCTTGACAATCTGAGAGCGACAAATACATGGAAATAAGATGAAACATCTATGTTGGAGTCAATGACCAAAGAAAGGAGGTATTCCTTCCCTGGGGGACACCTTTTCCACTTCAGAAATGAGCCAGTGTCCCATCCTACATGCAGAGTGTTGAATTTTCATGTTAGTCTTTTGGCCAATTTCTAGTAACATCTATTTTATAATAGAATAACATGCACGTAATAATGCATTTGCTAGAAGCATCTGTAGAAAGCAGACCCCAAAGTGCTGAGTTCTTATTTAACCTCAAGTTCTCGGTTATAGGGTTGTAATTCCTTTACATTCTTTATAGCCTCTCTTTATTTTCTTAAATGAATTTTATTAGTTTCTTATGGCCCATAATCAAAAATGGAAAAGCAGCTAATGAAATATACTATACACAAATAGTAATCATTACATATAGGACCACAGATTTGGAATACCAGAAAGTTCAGTATGATTGATTTCAGATCTTGAGGGTTAAAAGAACAGCAAGGGAGTTTGCACCGCGACAGGATCCAAAATGGGATCTGTTATTTTTGTATTTCCAGGGTGAAGTGACTTTTCAACAAAGTAGGTCAATCTGGCATAAAGTCCGATCTACAGTCTTAAGGGGACCCCTACAGCTTTCATGAACAAATGTCCACAAGACCATGTCCCCCAAAACAGACTTTTGGAAGGGCTTTTTATGGTCCAAGAATACATGGAGATTCCACGATAAAGTTCTGTACAGCATAATTGTCCTCACAAAAGTAAAAATTGCTCTTGGAAAAGCTGTGTTCCCTAAATCTGGATCCTTACTCCCAAATCCTCCTTCTTTTTTTTTTTGCTGTACGCAGGCCTCTCACTGTTGTGGCCTCAACCGCTGCGGAGCACAGGCTCCGGACATGCAGGCTCAGAGGCCATGGCTCACAGGCCCAGCCGCTCCGCGGCATGTGGGATCTTCCCGGACCGGGGCACGAACCCGTGTCCCCTGCATCGGCAGGCAGACTCTCAACCACTGTGCCACCAGGGAAGCCCCCCTCTTTCTTAATTCTACCTGTAACATTACTTTAAAATTTATTCTAATTTCTGTTATTCCAAAGCAGTATCACACTCTTCCGTGAAACTGTCTCAACAACATTAAAAAATAATTAAAATACAACTTGTCAACTCTTAAGGGCCACATGTAAAGCCTGAGTATGTCATGATGATCCATCCTCTCTCCGTCCTTCCTTCTGCCTGTCACCTTGCTGGTTGTACAGGTGCCTGGGTGTGCTGTCCCGTGAAGCCTCTACGTACCTACTCTCTGGGGATTGGAAGGGAGGGATGTCGATGTGCCTTGGAATCCCCAAGGAAGCAATTACAACAATAGGCAAATGCATACAAGAGACTCAAGGAAATTCCAAGAACGTAACCACAGTCCGGCCACACTGGCCTTCCCACTCCTCACACGCTCCAGCCTCAGGACCCCGCACCTTGAAATCTTCTTTGCTGGAAATGCTCCATTGCTACGTTTCCCCTATGGCTGACTCTGTTACCTACTTCAAGTCTTCGCTCAAATAGCTGGACCAACAAATGTGCAACGCCCCCTCCCAATTCCCAGCACTTTCTAACCCATCTCCTGTTTGACTTTTGTTTTTAAATTGAAGTATAGTTGACTTACAATGTTGTGTTAATTTCTGTTGTACAATAAAGTGATTCAGTTATATACATACACACATTCATATATATATATATATATATATATACACACACACAGTACATATATGTATATACACACACCTTCTTTTTTATATTCTTTTCCATTATGGTTTATCACAGGATATTGAATATAGTTCCCTGTGCTGTACAGTAGGACCTTGTTGTTTATCCATCCTGTATATACCTGTTTGCATCTGTTAACCCCAAACTCCCAATCCATCCCTCCCCTATTCCCCCTCCTCCTTGGCAACCACAAGTCTGTTCTCTATGTCTGTGGGTCTGTTTCTCTCACAGATAAGTTCATGTCTCCCGCTTGACTTTATTCTCATGTATCTCCTATCTCCCTTCACTAGAACGTCAGCTCTTTGAGGACAGGGATTTGCGAGTATCCTACTCACTGCTGTTTGCTCAGCGCCGAGAATATCATAAAAGAGGCCATCGATAAACATCTGTTGATTGACTGTTGAACCCTTATAGCAAGATGGCTTGCCAATCCTCACTGCATCTCAGAGAAATAGGTAGTTAACTACCCTCTTGTTCATCTTACAGCCAGGAGACCTCTCAGTCACGTTTAACCAGACACCCAGATGAGATACCATGCTGCCAGAGTGTGCACCCGGAAAACAAAAGTCGTGTTTCACCCCGAGCTTGTGATGTTCTTATTTGTGATTATCAGTGCGGGCCAAGTATGTCTAAGGAATATTCTAGAGGAACCAGGGATAGAGAGATACGTGACCTATTCTCACCACTGCAAGGTTCACGATGTAGTTCGAGATGAGGTGAATCATTTCATTCTCCTCTTGGACTCAAGTCTAAATGAGTGTTCAAATGAAAACTGGCAATGGCAAAGGCAGGAATACCGGGTACATTTCACTCCACACAGTCAAAGAACTCAGAGAAATGTCATTCAACGCCTAAAACAACCACAACTGACTGAAATTGAAGCGACGGCCAACAATTGAAAGTGTCTCTCTACACCCTCTGTTCAAAATAAGGCATTTTATAATATTCATAAACATTGATTATTCATTCCTTGCACAAAAAACACACACCACCTAAATTACAATATTCCCTGTAAGGCAACAGTCATTAAATTTCTAAACTTTGCTTTCGACAAACTCTGGTACAGAGACAAGTGTAATCAAATGGAATACACCAGGAACATTCCAACCTAAGAAAATACAAGTATTCTGACTCTATTAAAAGAACTGCTTCCAAAATTTTAGCCAACAACTTGAACTTTTCAAAAAATATTAGCATCATTGAGTCCAAAGGAAACCAAACCTAATGGTGGTCTAAGATTCTAAAATGTTTCAAGTTTTGCCCTCATGGCAGAAATCCTCCATTGAGCAGACACTTCTTTGGGAGAATTAATCTTTTACGAGGATTAAACAGATGAAGGAGGGGATATACTTTTGAAACTACTCCTTTCTTTGGTGTTTATATACCAGGAGAAAGTGGCAGACACCCCTACGGGCATCAGAATTAGCTGCGGAAGCCACCTGTAGAGGGAGGGAACGAAAACTCACTGGTTAGGCCAAGGGTCCCTGAATCCTATCTCTTGATTATACGAGGGGGCAGGGAGGATAAAAAAGCAACCAGTAACAATAATATCAAGACGAGAAATATTAATTTTTAATAATAAATAACATGGAAAATTTTGGAAATAATTTTAGGAGTTGTGTTCTAAATTAAGATACGTGTCTTTTCATTAAGTACTCCAAGAATATCTACCCAGAGTAGAAAAAATCATCATCACTGTTTTCAGACAAACTGTGCTATATCATGTGAAGTAAGAATAAACCTAAATTGTGAATTTCAAGTTAAGGTAGTCAAAATGATTTCTTTAACCAAAAAGATGGAATCATTTATTTTTCTGAGTTATCTTAAGAAAACTGTAATCATAATCATACACGTCAAATTCTGTGACAAGTGTGGTTGGGTTGTATGTGCCTGTACCAGCTACAACATCGGTGTTAGAGACGCAAGTTTATTTGGAGAGTACAAGGGAATCCATTGGTCTGTTAATTTTAATATATCAAGCTCAGTACATATGATAGCAGGGAACTAAAGCCACTCTTTTGTTTCTTTTTTTTTTTTTAGGAGTTTACAGACTGTTCTCATTATATTGAGCTCAATCTATTTTATATTTTTGGTAGGAAACTAACTTGAAACAACATTAAAGAGTTAAATTTGATTAGGATTAACATATTGCTATCCCTGGAATGTTAAAACTTTCACTATACATGTCTATCATGGATTGACAGAAATTAGATGTGAAACCGATAAATATCTACTGCTATCTTGTTCCTAAGATAATAGGAACATGACAACAATATCCCCAAATAATGAAAACTCTGCACATCCTACCTTTAACATTGGACCTAATGATCCCCAAAGACATCGACACTATCATTATTGAACCTAAAGAATTCTGGAGTTAAAAACATCTTAAAATAATAACCTTGACGTTGGATTCATACATTTTAAGTTGTGTGTGTAGATGTGACTATGAAACAACTTAAAAATGCCAAAACAAGAGTCTACGTCCTATAGTTTATATTTTAGCAAACACGCCGTCATGTTTTTCCAAAGGGTTTCTAACAAGTATAAAGATCTTTATATACTTTTCTAAGGCAAATACTTTCTGAAGGTCTCTCTGCCATGAAACTCCTAGATGTCTTTAAGTTCTCAAATTATGCGTTTCTGCTCAAAATATATTTTGAAGAGATAGGAAATCATCCTCTACTTACCCAGGAGACATTTTTACCCTTCGGTGTCTTTAGCATGGCAACATGCAGGGCTGAGGTGGCCAACAGCAATTTCACCCACATGGACAGTCCAATGAAGTAGATTCCAAAGGTCTCTGTTACCCAAATGCAAAAAGTTCCCTGGTTTGCCAGACGCAGATATCATAAGTAAAAATAAAGATCACCTTCAGAGAACCCATTTTTCTTCGCAGGGCTAAGCATGTAAACACACACATCACAGATCACCGCTGTAATCGCCCAGTCTATGGAGGCAGACGCTGTCACATGGGTATCTTCTCTACCTCCGCAAAAATCCAGAGTGGAGTCTTTCCTTCAAAAACAGGCTTGATTCCAGGTGGAAACGTCCCAAATCACAGAGGAATTCTTCCCTCCGCTCTGCTAAACGGCAATTCCCAAGGACCCCCCAAGACTGAACAAAAAGCTTGGTAGTGATGTTTGGCGATTACTTCGCAGGAAAAAGAGGAAAAGCAGGTAGCATTTAGAAGACTTCGTAGGTTAGCTGCTGGTGGCATCCATTTTAAGAGGCGCCTGACTCCAGGGCTGCCCCGAGGATAAAGAGAAAGCCGAGCTCAGTTTCAATAAATAATACATAGTCTCAGGTACAGCGTGTACCTGGCGGGACCTCCTGCGCAGCCTGAGCCGGAGGGATCGCTCTGCGCAGCCCCGAGCCTCGCCGTCCACCTGCTGTCGGTGAGGATGCGCCGTGAAAAGCTGGTCTCCTAACAACCAGGAACATTTGTTTATAAGGGAAGAAAAAGAAAAGCCCCAGAGGGGAGCAAATGAGAAGCTCCAGATGGAAGAGCAAGGCTGCAAATCAGTGCCGGTCTCCTCCCCTTGCTTCTGTGTCCTTGTGTCCCGTTTCTTCTACCTCCTGTCAATCTAGATTAACTAAGCAGATCCAGGCTAAATTTTGCTACTATCAGTAGTGATTAGTTTGAGTTGATGAAATCGGATTATGCAGGCGGGCCTCTGCCTTCTCCCCCGGCAAGCCACACCACGCGCCTGGAAAGCCTGTTGTCCTCCTCTTCACCGGACTGGAGCATTCTGGAAGGTTCTGCAGGGGGAATCGGCTCCCAAGGGAAAACCTGGCCACGTGAAGCTGCTCAGACACAAACAGAGGGGGATGAAACCAGCTATCTCACTTTGTACTTTGGTATTCTTCCAAATTCCAATGTTCTCTCAGATGGAAGGTTAAATTACTACAGAAAAAAAAACCACCGCATAGCATTTTTCCATTTCGTCAAAATTATTTTTCCTGGCAGGGTGACTACTTTGACCAAGAGATGGAGGTCATGGGAGACCATGGAAGGTGCTTCACTGGAAGTCACTTTTTTTGAGCAGCTATTATATGCCAGGAACGGCCTCAGGAAATTTATATATTCTCAGACCAAGCAATCCTGGAAGTAGGTACAGAACTTTAAAGAGGAAGAAACTAAGATTTAGAGATGTTAAATGCCTCTCAAGGACGATGCGTTGAGCCAAACCAATGCTGTTCAGATTCCTCTCTCAATGAAATCAAATGGCATCTGGATTTTCTTCTTTGGATCTTTTCCAATCTACTATTATATATATATATATTTTATATATATATATATATATATAATATATATTTTAAAAGATTTTCTTTTTTCCTTCCAGTTTTATTGAGATATAACTGGCATACAACACCGTATAAGTTTAAGGGGTACAGCACAGTGATCTGACTTACATACACCATGAAATGATTACCACAATGACTTTAGTGAACACGCATCATCTTACATAGATACAAAATTAAAGAAATAGAAAAAAAAGGTTTTCCTTGTGAGGAGAACTCAAGGGAAACAAAAGCAAAAATAAATTGTGTGTGTGTGTGTATGTGTGTGTGTGTGTGTGTATTTTAAGGACCATATGTTGCCCTTAAGTATTTAAGAATTCTCTGGAATTATGGTTCCTACTTACTTTGAAAATAATAATGTTGTAGGGCTCATCATAAGAAATATTTTGGGGGACTTCCCTGGTGGTGCAGTGGTTAAGAATCCACCTGCCAATGCAGGGGACACGGGTTCAAGCCTTGGTCCGGGAAGATCTCACATGCCACGGGGCAACTAAGCCCATGCGCCACATACTACTGAGCCTGCGCTTTAGAGCCTGTGAGCCACAACTACTGAGCCTGCGTGCCACAACTACTGAAGCCCGTGCACCTAGAGCCCATGCTCTGCAACGAGAAGCCACCGCAATGAGAAGCCTGCGCACCGCAAGGAACAGTAGCCCCCGCTTGACGCAACTAGAGAAAGCCCGCTCGCAGCAACGAAGACCCAATGCAGCCAAAAAGAAATAAATTTATTTTTTTAAAAAAGAAATATTGTGGATCAAATTTTTGTAAAGTATAAAATAGCTCAAGTGGGGCTATACAGTTAACCATGTAAATATCAGTGCTGCAAGCAGAGGGTGTGACTGATGATTTAGTGCTAGATCATCAGCAGGTATGTCAATAATAATTGCTGACATTTACTGAAAATGTGGTAAGTATGTTACCTTTCTGATCTTACTCAAAACAACCACCACCTCATGAGGGGGATTTCAAATGATTTTGGTAAAGTTACTATTAATTGATATTGAATTTTAAAAAACCCTGATATTGCAATTAAAATTACAGATATGAACTAAAATTTCCACCCATTCAAAATCAGAAGAAAAATTAAAATAGACACAGAAGTGGAGATAAAGGGATTTTTTAAATGAAAGATTTCCTTTATTGTGAATACCGTGTGTGTGTCTGTGTGTGTGTGTGTGTGTGTGTGTGTGTTTGTGTGTGTGTGTGTAAATCCCGTCTGCCTTATGATGCTAGAACTCCTTAAGGACATGGTCCATGTCTACTACATTTTTTCTCTTACGGGAAATAGTACTCATTGTTGTTCAGTAGCTGTTGTTGACTAATTAGTTGCTGTTCCATTATGAATTTTAAAATGGTTCTTTGAATATAATTTTCTGTTAAAACTTTCTGCAGTATAATACTATGGAGAAACAGATAAAGCAATGTGAAACCCAATGTTTTGACTAAGACATGAACAGTAGGGATTCCTTATTTAAATGTGTGTTTTTATATTTTATATTTCCTAAAACTCATGAAGGGATATTCAGCACAAGTTGAGTGTTGGAGAAGGGAGTTGTAGAAAACTAAGACCAGACCATGTAACTCCAGACATATTTAATTTCAGATCCACCTAGAAATATTTGGTTTCAAAGTAAAACCAAACTTTTGTCCTTTTGAATCATCATAGTTTGATGTTGTTATGGGTTGAATTATGTTCCCGTAAAGAGATATGGTTAAGTTCTAACCCCCAGTACTTCACAATATGACCTTATTTGGACATAAAGTCTTTACAGAGGTAGTGAAGTTAAAGTGAGGTCATTAGGGTGGACCCTACTCCAAAATGACTGCTGTCCTTACATAAAGGGGAAATTTGAATGTAGAGCCAGACAGGCATGGAGAGAAGACGATGGAAGACACACAGGGAGAAGACAGTCATGAGACTGAAGCGAGGCATCTCCAAGCTAAAACATGCCGAGGATTGCTAGCAAACACCAGAAACTAGAAAAGGCAAAGGAGGGTTCTCCAGAGCCATCAGAGAAAGCGTGGCCCTGCAGATAACGTCAATTTCAGACTTCTAGCTTCTAGAACTATGAGACCATATATTTCTTACTGTTGTAAACCACCCAGTTTTTGGTACTTACAAAAGGCTTAGCAAACTAATTTAGATGTCAATTCAATAATTCTTCCTTTCTTTTCAATGACCCTTTGGAGTATTACAAGCTTCTTTCATTAATTTCCCTACAAAATGCTAAAGGTAGAAATGTCCGAATTTATTTTTAAAACTTGAGTTTTAGAGTATACCTGTATTATTTTATAGTTGACTTCAATTTTCACTTAATTTGCAGACTATCTGCACATTTCATAGAGTAGGTCTCCTTAACCTACGGCCCTTAGATCCCAAAGAGTCTATGGGTAGAATTTAAGAAGTTCACGACCTTGAATGGAAAAAAAACACATCTTATTTTCAGTAATAAACTTCAGACAAAAAATTGGCATTTCCTTCCATTATGAATGTCAGCAAAAAACCATAATAATGTTGGCAGTGCCTATAAGGCCAGCAATAGAAATCACAGATATTTTCATTTCAGGTTATAATTGTTTCAGATAGCTTGAAATATGTCCATATTCTAGTTTATGATATACATGCTGAGTTATTTAGGGGAAACCTGCAATTTGCTTTGCAGTTTACACTGACATGCATAAAAACATTAGGATGGTTTGATGATGCGAGGCTGGCTGGCTGGCTGGTTAGACGGATATATGATAAAGCAAGTATATTAAACGTTAACGGGAGAATCTAGAGAGAGTACATGAGTATTCTCTGTAAGATCATTAGTATTATTATTTAATACATAATAATAAGTACACACATCATATCAAAGATTTCGTTTTTAATATATTTTGCAAACTATATCATCATATGATTAATTTCCCTTGTAATTCTACAAATCTCACATTATGCGCTTAAAAATACTGTTACAAGAAATACTCCCTTAGGATTGACCAGACTACAAAGGGTCCAAGGCACACTAAATTTAAGGATTTCATCTATATGGCCAGTAGGCACATGAAAAGATGGTCTTAATCATTGATTATTAGAGAAATGCAAATCAAAACTACAAATAGAGCTACCATAGGATCCAGCAATCCCACTCCTGGGCATATATCCAGAGAAAACCATGGTTTGAAAGAATACATGCATCCCAATGTTCAATGCAATGCTGTTTACAATAGCCCAAGACATGGAAGCAACCTAAATGTCCATCGACAGATGAATGGATAAAGAAGATGTGGTACATATATACAATGGAATACTACTCAGCCATAAAAAAGAATGAAATAATGCCATTTGCAGCAACAAGGATGGACCTAGATATTATCATACTAAGTGAAGTAAGTCAGACAGAGAAAGACAAATACCATACAATACCACTTATATGTGGAATCTAAAATATGACACAAATGAACATATCTACAAAACAGAAATAGACTCACAGAAATAGAGAACAGACGTGTGGTTGCCAAGGGGGAGGGTGGGTGGTGGAGGGAGGGACTGGGAGTCTGGCATGAGCAGATGCAAACTATTACATACAGAATGGATAAACAACAAGGTCCTACTATATAGCATAGGGAACTATATTCAATATCCTGTGATAAACCATCATGGAAAAGAATATAAAAAATATATCTATGTATAACTGAGTCACTTTGCTGTGAAGCAGAAATGAACACAACATTGTAAATCAACTACACTTCAATAAAAAAAGAATTTCATCTATGAAGTTATCATGAGGAAACTGATAAAGCAACAGTATTATTCCACAAGGCTATTTCAAAGGGTTGACTTTAGGGTAAGTAAAATGTAAGAAAATTGAATCTTTAAATTGTCATGTAACAACCATGCGTGAAATTAAATTCTGGCTGATATCTAAGAAATCCTTGATTCATATTCTGTACCAGTTAAGAACCGATGTTTAACAAATATTCCAAAACTTAATGGCTTAAGCAACAATTTACTCTCTCTCATGGTTCTGTGGGGTCATGGGGCTCAGCTGTGCAGTTTCCGTTTGGGGGACTCCGATGTGGTTATGGTCAGTTGGTTGCTGGGCTGAGTCAGCTGAAGCCTTGACCGGGTTGGACATCCCAGATGGTTCACCCACATGCCTAACAGATGACGCTGGCCATCAGCTCGGACCTCAGCTGGGGCTGGTGACCACAGAAAAACATGTGACCCCTCCATGTGGCTGGAGTGTCTCACAGTATGCCATCTAGGTTCCACGAGCAAGCATTCCAAGATACCCTGGGGGGAGCTGCAAAGATTCTTTCCTAGCCTTGAAAATCACACAACACTACTTCCACCACAGTTTACATGTCAAAACTGAGTCACAGGACCAGCCCAGATTCGGAGGGAGGGGACTATCTATACAAGGGCATGAATACTGGCCATGTGGCTCATGGTGAGGGCAGAGGGGCATCTGTGGACACCAGCTACAACACATCCAGAAACCACCATACACAGCTGGGTGAAGAACTGAGGATGATTCTGTATTTGGTTAGCATGAGACTGCTGCAAGTCGTGCTCACCTGTGTCTCCAACTTAACTAATTGATATTTAGCTAATTATTTCTCACAGAGCCCCAAATGAATTCCTTTCCTGTTGAATTTCTTATTGTAGCCTTGGATAGGTGAAAATGGGGCCAAATATGTGATTTAGTACTCCCTAGTTCCCCATTACCTCTAAAAGTTCAACCATTCTCATTTAACTCCTTCAATAAGTGCGATCTGTCTTGAAGACAAGAGATTCATTATTGGTGGTTGTTTTTTTTCTTCTTCATACCCTTTCCATAGGAAAGACCAAGCATACTGCCTAGTACACAGAAGTCCCCCCAAAATAAACAATGTTCATCATCATAAAATTAAGATGTGCAAAGCTCTTATGGCCTTTGGAAGTGGGTTAGGGGAATAAAACAGAAGTTATCATCAATATGAACTCACAACCCGTATGAACTCACATGCCAACTCTCCTGGCTCTAGTTTCTGAGGAAAGAATGAGAGGAGGAAGTTTCACCCTTGATGTGGTTTAGCATTTTCCTTTCAGGGCATATGTATTTGCAAAAAAGGATTTGAACTTCATTGTGTCCAACCGGGTATATCCCATTGGTCAAGGATACTTCAGCAGATTAATCTCTTAATGGACCTTTTAGTAGAATTTTAAAAAGTAGAAACAGATAAACTAGGTGAATTAACAAGTTAGACTATAAAGAAAAAAGAAAAAGAAACTCCTGTTCCAGTCAATACGGTCTTTCAGGGTCTGCATTTCCCCAAAGATTCAGAACTAAGAATTCTATAAAACATTATCTCATTGAATTAATTAGTCTTCTTAATAAACTATATGGCAGGGACTGTTACTCTTTCCAGTTTATAGGAAATGTCAGGTGACCACTGGCAACACCTGTACAGTCTGATGCCAACATCTGCTTGCTTGGTTGGTGTATATTTCAGTTATAATAAGAACAGTTATAATAAGAACTGACCAGTGCTGCCACGCACTGTGGGCCCAGAGACAGGTTCACAGCATCCCATTCTCTCAACCCACCTCTGATTTCAGCCACAACTGCCATTTACTCTGTGTCCTACTTCAAGTCCAAGACAGGCAACTTCCCACTCTCTGCTCGAGTCTTAGATCCTGCAAACATCCGCTCAGTCTGACAGCCAGCACAGAAGTGTGGGGGGACTCACTGCCCCTAGAGTCAACTCTCAATGAATAGAGGACAGGAGCTGGTGAACACATGCTCCTGACTGCTATTATCCTGAGAGTGGACAATTCTGGGAGGTTTTGGTATAGCTCTCAGGGAGGTTGGAGGAATCTAGCCCCCTTTGCCTACAACCTTGATCATGATCTTTTATATTGGTGTTTCCTCCTTCCCTGTCTCCCAGAGACCACCAGCCCAATAAACTGCCTACACTGAATCCTTGTCTCAGGCTCTGCTTTGGGGAAACAAGGTCTGTTATTATTAGATGCATCCACTCTATTCAGTGGAGAGAATGGAGTACATATTCCAAATCTGTGTTTCTTCTGTGAATTCATTAAGTGAGCCCCTCCTGAGAGAGGTATTTGGAGATTACTGAGTAGCTGTAGTTTTCACATCCATGCCCTTTAGTTATCTCTCTAATTAGATGGTGATCCCTTTGAGGATAAGTGCTTTGACTTTGAGTCATTTCTCACATTGCACACAAATGGCAGCTTGGCATTTAACAGGTGCTCGATTAGTACAGGCTGACTAAGTGGCTCTCCCCCTTGAAAATATTACCTTTTTATGTCCTAATCTATTAAAAATGCAAGCAGTATCTCCCTAGTGTATCCTAGGGAAATTTTCTCTGACTAAGTAGTGCTTTTTCCTAAACTCCAACTATCCAACACTAATGAGTGTTATTTTGTAAGGACACGACTAACAATCAGATAGACTCAACAGAGATGAAGTGAGTGTGGCAGAAAGAGCATAGATTTGGAGTCAGACCAGGGTTGCATTCCAACACCTCCATTTACAAAATATGGAAACTGGGGCAAGGTAATTAACATTATTGGACCTGTGTCCTTATCCACATAAAGATTCAAGTGATACCAACCCTGCAGAGCTTTTGTGAGCATTTTATGAAATCACGTGTAAGGAGTGTTGGAAAGTAAAGCACACCATAGCCCAGTACCTGGGATCTACCTGCTCCTGGGTTCAGGCTTGGTTTTCATGAGGTACTTATTGTGTGATCAATATATAAACCTGTTTGAGTCTTAGATTTCTCTTTTGTAAAGGAAGGATAATTAAAAACTTTCATGTTTACCAAATATGGCTGAAGCCAACATCAAATAAAATCATGCATGTGAAAGTTACTTGAGATTTGCAAAAGTAATGATGGGAAGTGGAGGAAGTGGGGGTGAGGCTGTCATGCACAGTGGTACAATCTGTGCACTGCACAAAGGCCCTTCAAAATTGATTACTGTGAATTAATCTTTCAACATAAAATTTATGTCTATTCAAAACGAATCTATGAGAACACATGTTTTTTGAGTGAGGCCAGTTAACAATGTATACATTTGTTTTTCTTATTAATGAATAGTATAATGAATAAATTGATGGACTAATGAAACATACAAGTTATAAAAACTTGGCTCTGATGATTTGAAACAGCTGTCAGAATTGTTTTTTCTCTTCGATAGGAAATTGTTTCGTTTGGCTCAAGTCAGGGCTATTAGTACCAATGACTTCGAAGAGCTCTGCATTTAGTTTAGATCAATCTGAGTATTTCTTCCAATGTTTACTTTTTTATTTAAATTGGGGTTTTGTCATAAATAGATACCCAACTATTGTACAAGAATCTCAGTTGTGTTCATATCTTGCATATCTGGAAAAAAAATCATTTGGAAGGGCAATAAAATCCACCCAGAATTATGGTAAATGCACCCATTTATTTATTCATCCAGCATGTAGTCAGCATGCTATGGGCCAGGCCTTTCCAATTGGAATACTAATAATAAGTTGCCTAAAATTCTGTCAGTTGGTCATGAGACTTCTTACAAGAATTTGTCATCCTCTGATGACTTATCAACTAAATGCTGACCTTCTGTGGATGACAAATTCTTCAAGGGCAAGAGCCATATTCATCATTTTTATATATACTACTATGACATATCATATACAAAAAAATGTTGGCTGAAATGATAATCCAAGAGCCTGCCAAGTGAACTTCAAAGACGCATCCTAGTAGAGCGCTCTGCAGTTACATCACCCAGAGAGGACAAGGACATGGAAAATGTCATAAAACAATGACTTCTTAAGCAAGGGTCTAACCACAGCATCCTGTCCCCTTGGAGGGACTCATCAATAATGACTTGTCATTTGATAATGGTCACAAAGCCATTTTCTGGCTCTTTCTGACAGAACACTGGCAGGGGAGGGGAGAAAGGGAAATGGGGGAGGGTCGGGGAGGGAGGAGGTGTCTGAACTTCTTCCAGGAAGAACAGAACCATTTGTTTGTACCAGTTCTGGGACAGCTTTCAAAAAGAGAGCCAAAGCCATTCAGATTTTATTAATTTGGCCAACTCAATTAAAACGTCCTTGATAAGAAAAAGGTGAAGGGATGGCTATAGAGGATTCATGCACTTTGCAAGCGTCCTCCATTTCAACCCAAACTTACTAGGGATTTAAAAAAAAAAAAAAACACCTATTTTCAGAGGCAATTAACCCAAAATACATTGTGAAAAGCAGAGCGACTATCTGTGGCTACCTTAGCCTTTATTACAGATGCAATTTTATCTAAATAAACTATGTTTTATGAGTAAAAACAAGAAAAATGAGAATCACCATATTTTAGTTTCATTTTTCTTCCTTCTGTTAACAGCCCCCATCGCTGAGACTCTTATCGTTTTATCACGTCATCTCGAGAACATACGAGAGTGAGGTCCTCCTGACCTTCCCCATCCAAATCTCACTGTCTAAGCTGCCGAAAGAGCCTTCCCTGAGTGCCTCTGTTCACATCCGTGTAGATTTACGATCTAATAAGGCAGCTTTTTATTTCTTCCCATACCAAGTCTTAATCCAAATCCTCCAGCTCTTTGGTTGTGATGTATACGTAGCAGTTCTATGATTAGGCTTGAAATTAATCTGTGTAGTGGCAGTAATATTAAGAACAATCATTTTCTTCACAAATCTTTACAGTAGCCAGAAAATCATCTGTTTCTGGATAGGACTCAGGCTACGGACTTAATTCCAGGAGTTGAGACAAAATTTAAGCATCAGTAGCCACATTATATTAGAACTGGTTACAGGAAACTGGTTCCCAAATCCCCAGAGAAGATCTGCCTTAGTGAGGAGAACCGTCTGGGGATTCAAAAACAGTGTGTTTTTTTTTCTTTGAAATGAAAGACATGTTATTTTATTCCGTGTTATATATCATAAATTCTTTGAGGAAAGGGACTATTTAATTCATCTTTATATTCCCCCAAATAACAGAGTACCTGATATGTGCTAGGCACTAGATAAATATTGAATAAATGAATAAACCTAAACATCATTAAGCTAAAAATTAAATGTTTCGATCTGCAGTGCATGAGATACCATGCTTTGATTATCCTCCTTATTTTTTGAACCTCTTCATAAATATTTCATCTCTACCTCACATGGTCATACCTTTTAAGTTTATGCTAACATTTGGCGTTCACTCTTATCTCCTCAATCAAGTTTTTTCCTTGTTTGAAAAGGACTGAGACCACTGAAAGCTCCAGCCTGCCCCCCAAGTGGCGGGGCCTTAATTAAAGGATACACATTGGGAGGAACTCAGAAAACCTGAACAATCAGACTTCAGCAACGCCAGGAACCATTGCAGATCTTCAATCTCACGCTTCCACAAAGCTCTGTTTTCCCCACCCTGGGCCACTATGACCATTCGCTCCTTTTCCTATATATGCTCTTTCCCACAGAGCTTCTGCCTCCTTATAGGATCAATGCTGTTACTAAACACTTGGGCTTGGCCACGAGTCCAAATGACTATGACTCTCATCCGTGACAATTTTTCAGCTCGTGCTCCCAATGGTAACTGAATCTGTGGGTTCCCCACTCAAGTTTCTGAATCAAAGTTCTCACCTTAATCCAACACATTCCGGCTTCCTGTTGGGGTAGGGGGAGAGTGCAGTCCATGTGGGTCACAGGGGGCTGCCCTTTGGCAGGAATGACGGGTACAGCAATTTCACATCGTCGAAGGCTATAGGCTGGCAAGTACACGACTGACATTCTAATAAGTTGACATAATTATTCACTTCATTATATTGCTTCTATCAGTTCCACTCTTTGCTTCTAAGATTAAGTTATTAGTCTGAGTTCATTGTTTTTGTGCCCTACGTGTGCAACCGTTCTAATCTCTCACATCATGTGAACCTGGAAACAATGCATAGAACACTGATGCTGTATTTACTGATGAGTTATTATTTGGAATGACTATAAAATATGTGTTAATACTTGGACTTATTGACACTTATGAAGGACTAGCCAAGAACGAAGAAAAGTTGAATCATAAGTTCTTGATTTAATCTGAACAAAGTCTCATTCTCTGGTTGCAATTAAGTCACATACTTTGAAACCAGAGAAATCAGTTCATATTACTACTAATAAAAGCTGATGGGGAAGCTTTACTCTGAAATTTAAAATCTTCAGCTTAGCTGGACTGCATGGTAATTTAGACACCATTAATAAAAACATTTACTGTGTTAGTCTAGGTTTTACAAAAAGCAGAGCCATTATTTAAAATCAATAAAATTGAAAAACCATTCTTGCATGGGAGACAATGAACAGACTTCATTTTCTTCCTGCAGCAATTCATCTACCATGAGAATACTTCTCTGTGCATACCCTTTCATCAGCTTCTAGAAGCTGAGTTTCAAAAACACATGTGTCTGCAGTCTCCTGTATGGAGTCCCTTATTATGAGGCTAACCTTTCCCCTTAATGAAGAAGTACTTTGCATTAACAGGATAAGGTTGGGAAATGAATTCGGAAAGCTAGTATTTAGATGGTACATCAGTGCTTACATCTGACCCTTCAAAGCTCTAGCAGTTTACTAAGACCTATAGCCCGAAATCTAACCACAGATGAAACTGTACCAATTCCAAATGAATGCCGTTTTCTCCAGAAAGTAATGGAGCAAAGCTGTCAGAGAGAAATCCTCAGCGACTTAATGAGAATATAAAATGCCATGGAGAAGTGCTAGTCTCGTCAAGGACTTAAAAAGTAGAGTAAATACGGAATATCTAGTCAACTCAGAATAAAAAGTCAGATTGTCATCTCATTTTTTCATGAAGCTGTAACGTGAAGAGAAGGCAAATCAGTGTCTTTTAAGAGTATTCTTTAATCCAATGGTACTGCCAATCAGGGCTCAAGAGTCAAGTTCAATGGAAAAAATAGTGCAATAAGGGATCATACAAGAAAATTCAGAGAAGTACCCTCCAGCAGTGATGGCTTTTCCCTTTGAAGTGGAGACATATTTCAAAATTTTAAGTGCTTCTGGCTGGTAGAAATAAGAATTCTATTATTTTTAAATGGTAATGAGCACATAATAACTAGAGTTC
Source organism: Aethalodelphis obliquidens (assembly GCF_003676395.1). Taxonomy (NCBI): domain Eukaryota; kingdom Metazoa; phylum Chordata; class Mammalia; order Artiodactyla; family Delphinidae; genus Aethalodelphis; species Aethalodelphis obliquidens. Next base: position 22,985,158 of record NW_020837967.1, on the reverse strand, counting down.
AGAAATGAAAATTCTATGAAATTGGTTGCATCAAGAGGGATTGACCAAGAGTTCTTTAAAAGAATACATTTTTAAAACCAGAAGAGGGACTTCGCTGGTGGCGCAGTGGTTAAGAATCAGCTTGCCAATGCAGGGGACAAGGGTTCGGGCCCTGCTCTGCGATATCCCACATGCCACGGAGCAACTAAGCCCGTGCGCCACAACTATTGAGCCTACACTCTAGAGCCCAAGAGCCACAACTACTGAGCTTGCGTGCCACAACTACTGAAGCCTGCACACCTAGAGCCCGTGCTCCGCAACAAGAGAAGCCACAGCAATGAGAAGCCCGCGTACCGCAATGAAGAGCAGCCCCCGCTCTCAGCAACTAGAAGAAAGCCCAGGCACAGCAACGAAGACCCAGTGCAGCCAAAAATAAATAAAATAAAATAAAACATTAAAAAAAAACAGAAGAATTTAACTGAAGTGGAGGTCTACCCTGTAAGATTAAAAAAAAAATACACAGATTTCTCTTTTAGAATGTTTGTGACCCCAAAGGAAGAGAGGCCATGACAGGGGAAGCTTTGACCTCTGTACCCACCTTCAATCAGACAAAAATGAATAGGCAAACTTTGCTGAGAGCCCTCACATACAAGTTCTAAGGTCTGTCTGTATTGCTGTCTTATTCAAATTTGGGGAGTAGACATTTGGAAGTTGGTTCAGGAAACTTCTGCATGTAATTAAATCACTCTTTAAGACATATTCAGTGCCTTACAGAAAAAAAAAAGATGCTGAGATACTGATTGTTACTCATAATCTGAAACACTTTTGTAAACTCTCTTTCTTATGCCTTCCCAGTTCAGATGCCTTCTCTCCCTTCTCTGTTTTTCTAGAACTGAAATTTATTTTCATCAAAATAAGTGGACAGGTTGGAAAGCTGCCCATACATTTTCCCAGTGTAGCCCATCACACCAAAAATAGATATCCTATTTCTTTCTGCGGCATCTACAATGATTTCACAATTAGAGGTCATTAAGACTCCCAAAGAGAAGAGCTTCCTAGAAATACAAAATCCACATTATACCTTTCATGGTAGACATTTACCAAAACTGCGTCCGCACAGACCCACGGTTCCAATAAGGTCAATGGTGCACAAGTAGAAATTAACAGCATGAACCGGATCAAGCGATAAAAGTTGTACCTTAGAGGGAGATAATTAATATGTTATTTTGTGTTAGGTCTTTTACTGATAGACTCCTCACAGCATTGCTTAACTGATTCTATAAACTTCAATTGTAATTTAATATTATAATTCAATAAGTTGCCAATATTTACAGAATGTCTGAATAAAATCTTTACTGTCATTATTAGTTATTTAGATCGATTCAAATATTAGGTCTTTACTCTTGACAAGTTGTTATCAGGCACTAATTCTCCTGGAAAGGCAATTCTGGATTTTTCCTACAAGCTCGTGTTGCCATGAGCTACCTTGTCCATAATCCCCGTTAATGTAACTGAGAAACGTCAGCACCGCTAAGCTTGCAGGTGGTCACGCTTTACTTTCTAAGCTTTAACCACAGAAGAGGGTGGTTCGTTAAAACAAAAATCTTATGACTGTGTCCTTTGTACGTGTATACATCACCCGAGGTTTCTACCATCCAGGATCTATTCTTTTTTCTAGAAACAAGACGTGGAGTTTCCTTTGGAAATTCTCTTCCTCCATCGTATGCTGGCTTGATGAGAGTCTGTCAAATCATCTTCTCGCCTCTTCTGGCCTGAGAAGATCCTCTGGGGTCATCTGTCTCAGGAAGTGAACCTTGTGTAACGTGACACAAATCAACTTGAGGTGAGTTACACTCATCTCAGAGGAAGGACTCTGAAGAGCCCAGCCATGATTCCCGACACTCCAATCCTGACTTTCAAATGTTCTGGGATTCTCTGAGCTCTCCACAAACAATTATGTGCACAGAAATCACACTGAGAGACTGAGAGACGACCAAAAGTTAAATGAAGACGATCCGTCCCTGATATGCAGATTCTATGGGTCTGGGGTGGTTCCAGGGATCTGCATTTTTTTGGACAAACATCCCAAGAATTCTTATGCCAGTGACTCAAAGAACACACTGAAAAACACTGGTGTAAACTGCCAATGAATTCTGTTTAAATTAAAAAGAGGTGATTTTTATTGTGTGTCACCAAATGATCTTAATCACTCTTTATAAAGCTTTGAAAAGTGATGATTATTATAGAGGTGTGTTACCTTGGGAGAGAAGAGAGATTCCAGATGTTCTGATGGATTCTTTTTTTTAAACTCCCCCTTCCCTGCCATCCTGCCGTTTCCCCCTTCAACCAGAACCCTTGAAAAATTGTGAAGAAGCTTCTATTCCTGATGAGAGGGTGTCCTATTAATCTCTGTACAGAAAAAAGGTTGCAATCCACCACCTCTGAATGACTAGCACTTTGTTTCATAGTCTGAAATCCACCCAAAAGAACAACCTAATTTTCCCGATAATGAAACTACCAGAGGACTCAATGACTCATTTGGGGAAAGCTTCAAAGAATTACTGAGGCCATTACCAAAAAAAAAAAAATAGTGAGAGACAGAAACTTCAACATACCCATAGCCTCAGAAATGGCTTTGCCTCTTAGTCCTTTATTCTATTCTACATTGCTGTCTGGAAATCAGAGTGGATTATATAAATTATTCCTTTGGTGATGGAGAGGAGAAAGGTGATTAGCTCATCACAAAAGTGCAAGGGGAGAAGATGGCTGAAGAGTAAGATGCGGAGATCGCCTTCCTCCTCACAGATACACCAGAAATACATCTACACGTGGAACAGCTCCTACAGAACACCTACTGAATGCTGGCAGAAGACCTCAGACCTCCCAAAAGGCAAGAAAGTCCCCACGTACCTGGGTAGGGCAAAAGAAAAAAGAAAAAACAGAGACAGAAGAATAGGGACGGGACCTGCACCAGTGGGAGGAAGCCGTGAAGGAGGAAAGGTTTCCACACACTAGGAGCCCCTTCGTGGGCGGAGACTGCGGGTGGCGGAGGGGGGAGCTTCGGAGCCGCGGAGGAGAGCGCAGCCACAGGGGTGCGGAGGGCAAAGCGGGGAGATTCCCGCACAGAGGATCGGTGCCGACCGGCACTCACCAGCCCGAGAGGCTCGTCTGCTCCACCGCCGGGGCGGGCGGGGCTGGGAGCTGAGGCTCGGGCTTCGGTCGGAGCGCAGGGAGAGGACTGGGGTTGGCGGCGTGAACACAGCCTGCAGAGGGCTAGTACGCACGGCTAGACAGGAGGGAGTCCGGGGAAAAGTCTGGACCTGCCGAAGGGGCAAGAGACTTTTTCTTCCCTCTTTGTTTCCTGGTGCGCGAGGAGAGGGGATTCAGAGCGCCGCTTAAAGGAGCTCCAGAGACGGGCGCGAGCCGCGGCGAAAAGCGCGGACCCCAGGGACGGGCGGGAGACGCTAAGGCTGCTGCTGCCGCCACCAAGAAGCCTGTGTGCGAGCACAGGTCACTATCCACACCCCATTACGGGGAGCCTGTGCAGCCCGCCACTGCCAGGGTCCCAGGATCCAGGGACAACTTCCCCGGGAGAACTCACCGTGCGCCCCAGGCTGGTGCAACGTCACGCCGGCCTCTGCCGCCGCCGCAGGCTCAGCCCGCACTCCGTGCCCCTCCCTCCCCCGGCCTGAGTGAGCCAGAGCCCCCGAATCAGCTGCTCCTTTAACCCCGTCCTGTCTGAGCGAAGAACAGACGCCCTCAGGTGACCTACACGCAGAGGCGGGTCCAAATCCAAAGCTGAGCCCCCGGAGCTGTGAGAACAAAGAAGAGAAAGGGAAATCTCTCCCAGCAGCCTCAGAAGCAGCGGATTAAAACCTCCACAATCAATTTGATGTACCTGCATCTGTGGAATACATGAATAGACAACGAATCATCCCAAATTGTGGACTTTGGGAGCCATGATATATTTTTTTTTTCCTTTTTCTCTTTTTGTGTATGTGTTTGCTTCTGTGTGTGATTTTGTCTGTATAGCTTTGCCTTTACCATTTGTTCTAGGGTTCTGTTTTTTTTGTTTTTTGGTTCTTTTAGTATAGTTTTTAGTGCTTGTTATCATTGGTGGATTTGTTTTTTAGTTTGGTTGCTCTCTCTTTTCTATTACTTAAAAAAATTTTTTTAATAATTATTTTTTAATAACTTTTTAAAATTTTCTTTTTTCTTTCTCTTTTTCTCCCTTTTCTTCTGAGGCGTGTGGATGACAGGGTCTTGGTGCGCCGGCCAGGTGTCAGGCCTGTGCCTCTGAGGTGGGAGAGCCGAGGTTCAGGACACTGGTCCACCAGAGACCTCCCAGCTGCGTGTAATATCAAACGGCAAAAGGTCTCGCAGAGATCTCCCATCTCAACGCCAAGACCCAGCTCCACTCAATGACCAGCAAGCTCCAGTGCTGGACAGCCTATGCCAAACAACTAGCAAGAAAGGAACACAACCCCACCCATTATGAAAGTGGCTGCCTAAAATCATAATAAGGTCACAGACACCCCAGAACACACCACCAGAGGCGTACTTGCCCATGAGAAAGACAAGATCCAGCCTCATCCACCAGAACACAGGCACTACTCCCCTCCACCAGGAAGCCTACACAACCCACTGAACCAACCTTAGCTACTGGGGGCAGACACCAAAAACAACGGGAACAACGAACCTGAAGCCTGTGAAAAGCAGACCCCAAACACAGCAAGTTAAGCAAAAGGAGAAGACAGACACACAGCAGATGAAGGAGCAAGGTAAAAACCCACCAGACCAAACAAATGAAGAGGATATAGGCAGTCTACCTGAAAAAGAATTCAGAGTAATGATAGTAAAGATGGTCCAAAATCTTGGAAACAGAATGGAGAAAATACAAAAAATGTTTAACAAGGACCTAGAAGAACTAAAGAGCAAACAAACAATGTAGGACAACACAATAAATGAAATTAAAAATTCTCTAGAAGGAATCAATAGCAGAATAACTGAGGCAGAAGAACGGATAAGTGACCTGGAAGATAAAAGAGTGGAAACAACTACTGCAGAGCTGAATAAAGAAAAAAGAATGAAAAGAATTGAGGACAGTCTCAGAGACCTCTGGGACAACATGAAACACACCAACATTTGAATTATAGGCATCCCAGAAGAAGAAGAGAGAAAGAAAGGGACTGAGAAAATATTTGAAGAGATTATAGTTGAAAACTTCCCTAATATGGGAAAGGAAATAGTTAATCAAGTCCAGGAAGTGCAGAGGGTCCCATACAAGATAAATCCAAGGAGAAACATGCCGAGACACATATTAATCGAACTATCAAAAACTAAATACAGGGCTTCCCTGGTGGCGCAGTGGTTGAGAGTCCGCCTGCCGATGCAGGGGACACAGGTTCGTGCACCGGTCCGGGAAGATCCCGCATGCCGTGGAGCGGCTGGGCCCATGAGCCATGGCCGCTGAGCCTGCACGTCCGGAACCTGTGCTCCGCAACGGGAGAGGCCACAACAGTGAGAGGCCCACGTACCGCAAAACAAAACAAAACAAAACAAAAAAAACAACTAAATACAAAGAAAAAATATTAAAAGCAGCAAGGGAAAAACAACAAATAACATACAAGGGAAACCCCATAAGGTTAACAGCTGACCTTTCAGCAGAAACTCTGCAAGCCAGAAGGGAGTGGCAGGACATATTTAAAGTGATGAAAGGGAAAAACCTACAACCAGGATTACTCTACCCAGCAAGGATCTCATTCAGATTTGACAGAGAAATTAAAACCTTTACAGGCAAGCAAAAAAGCTAAGAGAATTCAGCACCACCAAACCAGCTTTACAACAAATGCTAAAGGAACTTCTCTAGGCAGGAAACACAAGAGAAGGAAAAGACCTACAGTTAACAAACCCAAAACAATTAAGAAAATGGTAATAGGAACATACATATTGATAATTACCTTAAATGTAAATGGATTAAGTGCTCCAACCAAAAGACATAGACTGGCTGAATGGATACAGAAACAAGACCCCGTATATATGCTGTCTACAAGAGACCCACTTCAGACCTAGGGACACATACAGGCTGAAAGTGAGGGGATAGAAAAAGATATTTCATGCAAATGGAAATCAAAAGAAGGCTGGAGTAGCAATTCTCACATCAGAGAAAACAGACTTTAAAACAAAGACTATCAAAAGATGCAAAGAAAGACATTACATAATGATCAAGGGAGCAATCCACGAAGAAGATAATACAATTGTACATATTTATGCACCCAAGATGGGAGCACTTCAATACATAAGGCAAATGCTAACAGCCATAAAAGGGGAAATTGACAGTAACACAATCATAGTAGGGGACTTTAACACCCCACCTTCATCAATGGACAGATCATCCAAACAGAAAATAAGGAAACAAAAGCTTTAAATGATACATTAAACAAGACGGACTTAATTGATATTTATAGGACAGTCCATCCAAAAACAACAGAATACACTTTCTCCTCAAGTGCTCATGGACATTCTCCAGGACAGATCATATCTTGGGTCACAAATCAAGCCTTGGTAAATTTAAGAAAATTGAAATCATATCAAGTATCTTTTCCGACCACAATGCTCTGAGACTAGATATCAATTACAGGAAAAAATTTGTAAAAATTACAAACACATGGAGGCTAAACAATACACTACCTAATAACCAAGAGATCACTGAAGAAATCAAAGAGGAAATCAAAAAATACCTAGAAACAAATGACAATGAAAACATGACGACCCAGAAGCTATGGGATGCAGCAAAAGCAGTTCTAAGACGGAAGTTTATAGCAATACAATCCTATCTTACAAAACAAGAAACACCTCAAAAAAACAACCTAACCTTACACCTAAAGCAATTAGAGAGAAAAGAACAAAATACCCCACAAAGTTAGCAGGAGGAAACAAATCATAAAGATCAGATCAGAAATAAATGAAAAAGAAATGAAGGAAACAATAGCAAAAATCAATAAAACTAAAAGCTGGTTCTTTGAGAAGATAAGCAAAATTGATAAACCATTAGCCAGACCCATCAAGAAAAAAACAGAGAACACTCAATAGAATTAGAAATGAAAAAGGAGAAGTAACAACTGACACTGCAGAAATACAAAGGATCATGAGAGATTACTACAAGCAACAATATGCCAATAAAATGGACAATCTGGAAGAAATGGACAAATTCCTAGAAAGGCACAACCTTCCGACACTGAGCCAGGAAGAAATAGAAAATATAAATAGACCAATCACAAGCACTGAAATTGAAACTGTGATTAAAAATCTTCCAACAAACAAAAGCCCAGGACCAGATGGCTTCACAGGTGAATCATATCAAACGTTTAGAGAAGAGCTAACACCTATCCTTCTCAAACTCTTCCAAAATACAGCAGAGGGAGGGACACCCCCCAAGTCATTCTACGAGGCCACCATCACCCTGATACCAAAACCAGACAAATATGTCACAAAGAAAGACAACCACAGGCCAATATCAATGATGAACATAGATGCAAAAATCCTCAACAAAATACTAGCAAAGAGAATCCAACAGCACATTAAAAGGATCATACACCATGATCAAGTGGGGTTTATCCCAGGAATGCAAGGATTCTTCAAGATATGCAAATTAATCAATGCCATACACCATATAAAAAACTGAAAAATAAAAACCATATGATAAACTCAATAGATGCAGAAAAAGCTTTCAACAAAATTCAACACCTATTTATGATAAAAAACCCTCCAGAAAGTAGGCATAGAGGGAACTTACCTCAACATAATAAAGGCCATATATGACAAACCCACAGCCAACATCATCCTCAATGGTGAAAAACTGATACCATTTTCACTAAGATCAGGGACAAGACAAGGTTGCCCACTCTCACCACTATTATTCAACATAGCTTTGGAAGTTTTAGCCACAGCTATCAGAGAAGAAAAAGAAATAAAAGGAATACAAATTGGGAAAGAAGAAGTAAAGCTGTCACTGTTTGCAGATGACATGATACTATAAATACAGAATCCTAAAGATGCCACCAGAAAACTACTAGAGCTAGTCAATGAATTTGGTAAAGTAGCAGGATACAAAATTAATGCACAGAAATCTCTTGCATTCCTATACACGAATGATGAGAAATCTGAAAGTGAAATTAAGGAACACTCCAATTTACCACTGCAACAAAAAGAATAAAATACCTAGGAATAAACCTACCTAAGGAGACAAAAGACCTGTATGCAGAAAACTATAAGACAATGATGAAAGAAATTAAAGATGACACATACAGATGGAGAGATATACCACGTTCTTGGATTGGAAGAATCAACATTGTGAAAATGACTATACTCTCCAAAGCAATCTACAGATTCAATGCAATCCCTATCAAACTACCACTGGCATTTTTCACAGAACTAGCACAAAATAAAGATGCAGACCTACTAGAGAATGGACTTGAGGACATGGGGAGGGGGAAGGGTAAGCTGTGACAAAATGAGAGAGTGGCACGGACATATATACACTACCAAATGTAAAACCGAGAGCTAGTGGGAAGCAGCTGCACAGGGAGATCAGCTCAGTGCTTTGTGACCACCTAGAGGGGTGGGATAGGGAGGGTGGGAGGGAGGGAGACGCAAGAGGGAAGAGATATGGGGATATACGTATATGTATAGCTGATTCATTCTGTTGTAAAGCAGAAACTAACACACCATTGTAAAGCAATTATACTCCAATAAAGATGTTAAAATAATAAAAAAAAGAGTGCAAGGGGAAAAAACCCCAGTAAGGAAAATTGAGGCTACTTCTAATGATTCAAACAGAAGGGAACTGGCTGTTACCTCAATGGAATACCAAGAAAGAGAACAAACAGAAGACTCTGGCTCAATGGAAGCAGATCTATTCAGCAGAAAGGTCGTCTGGCAATAGAAGGTCTCTAAGCCCACAACACAAAAGGCTGCATCAGAGCACTGCTACCTGAGCTTCCACAGGGGATGTAGGAGGCATGAGGCAGCTCCCAAAACAGGTGCCCCTAAGTTACAATGGGAAAGATGTTAGGGCAGCTTTCAGTACATAGAGCTGTTAAAGCCTTTAAGTCAAGGCTTCAAAAAATAATATGGAGGTATTTTCATTTTTCAATGGCTGTGCTTAAAGATACTTTAAAAATATTTTTAAAAACATATCTACCTATTTGGAACCAGTGGTTTTTGTTTGTTTGTCTGTTTTGTTTTTGTCTGTGGAGCTTACAGGATCTTAGTTCCCAGACCAGGGATCGAACCCATGCCCCCTGCAGTGGAAGCACGGAGTCCTAACCACTGGACCACCAGGGAATTCCCGGTAACCAGTGTTTTTAAATGACGCTAGTTTGTAGGTTTGGGTTAATTTCATCATTGAAATCAAGCTCAGATCTCTGCGGCACCGAAGCAGGTCCTTGCCATGGGTAAATGAGCTGGTCCTTGCTGTAGATCCTCAAAAGAAATACGCAGAATGTAATCTAAACAACGAAGAGAGGTCTAAAGGGTAAATGATTACATAGTTTCAAACTCTTGCAACAAAACTTACCTTCTGCTTCATAAATATGGAAGAGACCAAGGAACCTAACTTTGTATCACAAAACCCTGTTGTGTGTGTGCGCGCGCACATGTATATGTGTGTTTACACACGCGTAGACACATACATAAGGAACTTTGTGTAAATATAAAATTAAAATTGCATATTATAATGGCTAGTGGGAAGAGAAGGGCGTTCATGGAAAAGTAAGAATTTGATAATATTTCTCCAGCAGCATTTATTTATTTATTCAACAAATATGTCTTGAACACTGGCCAAAGGCCAGGCATTCTTCCTGGACAACAGGGATGCAACGAGGCAAAGGGAACTAAGGGAACGTAGAGTTCAAAGGAGGGGGGCAGACAAGTAAAGGAGTCATTATGAGAAGGTATAGGAAGTGCTACCATCGGAAAAGAGGAAGGATGCCTGACCTGGACTTGGGAACAGACTCTACGAGGAGCAGAGGCAAAAGGTGTTGGGAAGTGAATGACAGTCAATGCCATTGGGACTTCAGAGTGTGAAGGTGCTACGGGTTAAGGCCCAGGAGGCAAACAAAGGCTGGATCAAGAAGGGCCTTGCAACATGTTGCCTCGATTGTCCTGATATTCTCAGAGAATGGGAACCCACTGAGGATTTTAGGCAAGGAAATAACATGATTGCCTTTGAAAAAAATCACAATGGCGGCTGCAATGTGGAGAAAGGATTGTCGCAGAACGAACACTAGGCCAGGGGGACCATTCAGAAGGTTGCTGCAGGAATTTGGGAGGGAAATAACTGGAGCCTCGACTAGGGTCAAGCGAGGTGGAGTAGAGGAGAGTACAGATGCCAGAGCTCTTGAGGGAGAAGTGATCGAAAGGGATGAGTGATTGGATCTGAGAGTCAAGAGAAAGGACAATGATACGCTTCTGGCTTGGACAACTGGGAGGATAGTGGTGCCTTTTAATCTGACCAATACGGTGGAAGTAGATACAGGTTTTGGTGGGAGAGCGGAAGGAAGAAGTAGAGGTGAGGAAGACCAGGACAAAGACGACTGGATTCAGTCTTGCACTGGTTGTGTCTGCAGTGCCCGTGGTGTCTCCAGATAAAGATATCGAAAGGCTTTTTGCATGGTTATACGGGTCTGCAACTTGGAAGAAGGATCTGAGCTGGACATACCGATTCAGGGGCCATCAGCATAGACGTGGAACAGTTTTCCTTCAGTCATTTTGGCCATTTCTTCTAAGGCTACTTTTCTTTACATTTTCCTTCTTTTAACCATTCCTCAGATGTATGTTGGTATTCATTGGCTTCTCTAAGAACTGACTACCTGACGGGATACCAATATAAATCAGAAAATGAAGATATCGTCTGTATAGTAGAGGAAGAGGAAGAGATATATGGAAACAGGCAAACGAGGCAACACAGAAGCGAAGAAAAAGATGGTTCAAGACAGCTGGATGGGGCCATGACCACTGGATCTGACTCTCTTGACCACTTTGTCTGGAGGGAGATGACTCACCAGGCCAGCATAAATTAATGGAAATATCTCCTAAGATGATTTACGTTCCTCTGCTCAGACCTTATACATCCCTTCAGACCTTCATTTACTTAGGAAATATGCTAACAATAAAGGCATGCCGGAGTGCAAATGAATTCAAAAGGATGTGACCATCCTTCATGAGACAGTTCTCAGCCTGCAAAGCAAAGCATTCGAACCCCCTCCCATATTTGAGCACATGTGCACATCACACCCCTGACGGACAGGCCTAAAGAACCAGCCAAAAATCTACCCTTCTTGTTTCAAAGTACCTGGAGTACGTGTGAAAACTTCTCAACTAACAGATGCCTCAATTTCTGGATTATTTTCGCTGCACGCGTTTCAAGTTGAGTGCTTTCTAATGAGCAAAGATGTGTATTACATACACTGGGAGAAAGTGAGGGAAAAATTAATTTAAAGGCATTTGCCACATTCAGTGTTTATTACAAAAATAAAACATACTTATTGTAAAACGTCTAGTGATATAAACAGCAAAATCCCACCTCGTCCTTGATAAGCCCGCTTCCGTAAGACGCCCGTACATTGGAAGAGCCTTCTAGGCCTCTTCTTAAATACCCATAGAGACATAAACACAAATACCCATAAAGAAATAAACACATGTACAGTGTAAGTGACTATACTATATACAGTGCTCTGCAACTTAATTTGTAAGTAACATATTCTCAGAACGTAGACCTCCGTCTGTGCTGGTCTGTACAGATCCAGCGTTCTCTCTAATGCCGGTGTGGTATTATTCTCTGGTACAGGTGGCATGCCATTTGTTTTCTTCCTACTGTTGGATATTCTCGTGAGGTCAAACACTAATATTCCCATAAACTCATGTATCTCCGGCATCAAGCTAGGCCTTCCTGAAGGTGGGGATTAGGGGTTCAATTCCTCTCTGTATTTTGAACTTTCAGGATAGCCCTGGGCAAAGAGCTGGCGCTGAGTAACTGCTTCACGAATGAATGGGAGGATGACGACTATCACAGCTATTCGTAATTAAATAAACTTTACAGAAGCTTTCTTTTTTTTTTCTTTTTTTGCGGTACGCGGGCCTCTCACTGTTGTGGCCTCTCTCGTTGCGGAGCACAGGCTCCGGATGCGCAGGCTCAGCGGCCATGGCTCACGGGCCCAGCCACTCCCGGACTGGGGCACAAACCCACGTCCCCTGCATCGGCAGGCGGACTCTCAACCACTGCGCCACCAGGGAAGCCCTACAGAAGCTTTCTTTAAAACAATGAACTCACCCTTCCAAAAGTGATGGCTCTTTCTCAACCATTTTTTTTTACCCCAGGAGAAGTAGTGCTCAGATGCAGAGGGAGATGGGAATAACAATAATTAAAATGGTTCACACTTAATTGAGTACATACTGCAAGCCAAGTGTTTTCATCGTTTAACCCATGTAATGTATATGGCCAACCTGTGAGTAAGGTTCTGTGGTTATTCCTCATTTAACAGAAAGGGAAATCGAGGCAGAGAGTAACGGAGTGACTTGCCCAAAGGTCTACAATGTACAGAGCCTGTGCCCGTGCTCCAGTCTTTCATACACATATTAAACCACATCTTCATGCTCCCATGTTTATTGCAGAATTATTCACAATACGCAAGGTAGGCAACAGCCTAAGTGTCCCTCAATGGATGAATGGATAAAGATGTGGAATATATATGTACACACACACACCACTGGATAATTAAGCTGTGGTAAATATATATACACAATAGAGTATTATTCAGCCATGAGAGAGAAGGAAATCTTGCCATTTGTGACAACACAGCTGGATCTTGAGGGCATTGTGCTAAGTGAAATAAGTCAGAGAAAGACAAATACTACATGGTATCACTTACACGCGGAATCAAAAAAAAAAAAGTCAAACTCACAGGAACATAGTAAAGTGGTTGCCAGGGGCTGGGGGGTGAGGGAAATAGGGAGAGGTTGGTAATAGAGTACAAGCTTTCGGCTCTAAGATGAATAAGCTCTGTGGAGCTAACGAATAACATGGTGACCTGAGTTGATAACACTGTACTGTAGAATTGAAATTTGCCAAAAAGAGAGTGCAACTTGAATGTTCTCATCAAAAAAAAAAAAAGAAAAAAGATAAATATGTGATGGATGATGTGTTAATTAACTAGATGGAAGGAATCTTTTACAATGTAGACATTTTTTTTTTTTTTTTGTGGTACGCAGGCCTCTCACTGTTGTGGCCTCTCCCATTGCGGAGCACAGGCTCCGGACGCGCAGGCTCAGCGGCCATGGCTCACGGGCCCAGCCGCTCCGCGGCATGTGGGATCTTCCTGGACCGGGGCCCGAAGCCGTGTCCCCTGCATCGGCAGGCGGACTCTCAACCACTGCGCCACCAGGGAAGCCCACACGATGTAGACATTTATCAAATCATCACGAGGTACGCTTTAAATATCTCATAATTTTATTTGTCAATTATACCTCAGAAAAACTGAAAAAAAATTTAAATGCTATCTTCCTAAAAATAAGTACATAAACGAAACTGCCTCTCCAGTGGGAAGAAAAGCATTGAGTGACAAAGGGATGAGCTAAGAACACTCGAAAGCAACTAGAGGGTCCCACGTCTCTGAAAATTCATCAACAAGCTTATTTTCAGTACACGCCCAGAGGTTGCAAACTGCTAACTGAACTTCATCTCTCCCCTCTGCACTGCTTAACACTTACAGGCCTGCTCATCTTTCTCATTTTCTATTAATAAAATGTCCTCATGTACTGAAGCGTATAATTAAAGCAAAATTTAAAGCTCTGAAAAAAATGAAGTCGTCAAGTAGCATTTTTATTGTGAAATATCTTAAATACTCATGGCCGTCATTTCTGAAGCTGTGGTCTACTGCTCTGATGTAAGCATTTACCGTCTAAGGATATTTTCACTTCCTAGAAAGAGGCACATGAATTAAAATTTTTTTTAGAATTAATGGCACTTGACAAATTTGAAGGATGGAATTAAGGGTTTTAATAGGGCCAAAATTAAAAACTATCAAAAGCACATGCAGTCCCAAATGTTGAGAAAATACCTTTAAGAGTAGGCCAGGCAAAATATGTATAAATTTGACTTTTCAAGACACAGGTTTTATAAGCCAAATAGTACCCTTCAAGGACATCTTAAGACATGGCTGGAAAAGCACCACGTTATTTAAGGTATATAGTATATAAATATGGGTGCAATGTATACGTATGTATATATATACACCTATATTAAAACCACTAATGCATGTGAACCTTATTCCTTTATCTGTTGGAGAACAAAATTGATGCCTCTCAAAACTCTTTAAAAAGTCTTTTGCCATAAAAATATATTTTCCAGAACATATATAATAAGTGTATAGCTTAAACTGATTTCCCCTAATAAGACAATTATGATAATTTGGAAAAAAGTACGAATTGTGAGAAAAAAACTATAATTCATAAAATATATTACCTACAATTCTGCTAAGCAGAAATCTCTATTACTGGCACTTTAGTACAATACTTCTCAAGCTCAATGACAATTGAGTTTTATACTCGAAAGCACTACAAAAATTTAGCATTAATTAAATGTAATTATAATCCCATTATTTTAATTTAGAACTACATTCCAAACAAGATGCACAAAACGTGGCACGTGGAATAAAAATAAATTTCAGTTTGAATCTCAGCTTGGCCCCATCAGATCCTGTGGCGATACAGTGTACTTCTCTCGTCTGAAGTTTTCTCATCTATAAAATGGTGTTATCATCACCTGCCTTGTTTTTTTGTACTCTTAAACACTGTGGTAACATCAAATGACACAATGGGCCTAGAAGTATTTTGTGATGGATAAAGAACATGTGGGGTGTGTGTGTGTGTTTGTATATGTGTGTGTGTGTGTATATACACACACATACATACAATGGAATATTACTCAGACATGAAATGTTGCCATTTGCAGCAACATGGATGAACCTGGCGGGTGTTATGCTCAGTGAAATAAGTCAGACAAAGACAAACACTGTGTTATCACTTATACGTGGAATGTAAAAAATGAAAGAAACGAGTGAATATAACAAAGCAGAAAGAGACTTACAGAGAACAAACCAGTGGTTACCAGTGGGGAGAGGGAAGTGGGGAGGGAAAATAAAAGAGTAGGGGACTAAGGGGCACAAACTACTACATATAAAATAAATAAGCTACAAGGATATATGGTCTAGCACAGGGAATATAGACCATATTCTATAATAACTTTAAATGAAGTATAATCTATGAAAATATTGAATCACTATGTTGTATGCCTAAAACTAATATAATATTGTACATCAACTATACTTCCACGTTAAAAAGAGCAGTTATCTACCGTTTTCCTCCCTAACGTCCCCTCCTGCTCTCTTCCTATAGTTTCTCCACCTCATGACCCGGTAGGGCTGACAAACAGCATTTCAGTTTTTCAAAAAACTTTTTCATTGAAGTATAGTTGACTTACGATGTTGTAGCACAACATCTCACTTTATTTATTTTTGTTTTTTTTTGTTTGTTTTCTTTGGTTTGTTTTTGTCAACATTTCATTTTAACTTTCAAAAAAAACCCTTCAAGCTTGCCCTATTTTCCCGATTATACAGATGAGAAAGCTGAGACTAAGAAAAAAAAAAAAAAGCAACTCCCCACTATCATGCAGTAAATAAACGAGAACACCAAGAATCCAACCTAGATTGGCCTGATTCCACATTCTAATTATGTCTGTATATACCATTTTGTCTCTAGTCATTTTATTATGCTAACCATCAATACCTTTTTCCTTGTATGTCCGTTTTTGAACAAAAAACCTCAAAAGACAGAAAGTCTAACAGAAAAAGAATCCAGAGACTCAAACAGGGACTTCCCTGGTGGGCCAGTGGTTAAGAAACCGCCTTCCAATGCAGGGGACGCGGGTTTGACCCCTGGTCAGGGAACGAAGATCCCACATGCCATCGGGCAACTAAGCCCGTGCGCCACAACTACTGAGCCTGTGCTCTAGAGCCTGCGTGCTGCAACGAAAGATCCTGCATGCCGCAACGAAGCTCCCACGTGCCACAACTAAGACCCGACGCAGCCAAATAAATAAATATTAAAAAAAAAATTCTTCAAAATCTCTACTGTATGAAAATTCCAAAATATATTAAAAGAAAAGAAAAAGAGAGACTCAAACAGGTACTTCACAAAAGAGGCTATCCAACTGGCCAACAAATATATAAAGAAGGTACTTGATTTCAATAGTCATCAGAGAAACACCAAGTCAAACCATACATGGGGTACTTGGACACATTTACCAGACTGGCTAAAATGTAGAAGGCAACATCCAGTTTTGGTGAGGCACTGCTGGTGAGAGTGTAAATTGACTGAACCACTTTGGAAAGCTCTTTCCCAGTACTGACTTAAGCTGAATATATGTATAAGCCCCACGACTTGGCAATTTCATTCCTAGTTTATATCTAACAGAAATGCATACGTAAGCATCAATAGAAGAACATGGTACAAACATTTATAACAGCAGTACTTACAACAGCTCCTGACTGGAGACTCCCCAAATGCATCTCAACAGTATGGAAAATTAAATTATGGTCTAGTCACATAATGGACTGCTATACAGCCATGAGAGCAGACTACTGCTGTAATTTAGTGCAACCACATAGGTTAATCTCATAAATAAAATGCTAATAACATCAGCTGAACAAAAAATACATATGGAATGAGTCCATCTGTATAAAATTCAGAAACAGGAAAAAGCCAAATTGGGGGTACCGTGGAGGAGGGGGGAGCTGATTGGTGAGTGCAAGGTAGGATGAGAGTTCTGACATTGCTTGGTTTCTTGATTTTCGTGTTGGTTACACAAACTTGCTCACTCTGAGAACTTTCATCAAACTCAACACTTAAGATTTCTGCACTTTTCTGCATGTGTGCTATCCTTCAATAGAGTTTACCCCAAAACAGTTAGTATCAATCTCTGCTCCCCCAAAGCATGGAAATGTCAATATTTTAGACGTGTTGCACAGAGATGCACACAGAACTTATCAGGCTTCTAGATCCTTTTAAGTGTAGGAGTATTTATTCAGCTGACAGATTTTCATGTCATTTAATAAAATAAAAATAGCAGGACAGTTGAGATAAAAGTAGGAATTACGTCTAAGATGCGAAGCTGGGTTCTAAAAGAATGATTGTTTGGTATAAATAAAATAACGAAGACTAGCTCTTGAGTTCAAATACTCAATAATGCCAAAAAGAGAGGCTTATGAATTGCGTCTTACAGAGAACAAGAGGGGCCACAGCCTACAGGGCGCTCATGGGACAATTTCTGAATATGAAGGCAACGTGACATGAGTTAGGGGCGGGCACCTAACAAAGGTGACAGCCACGGAAGGTAAAAACCTAGAAACAAAAGGACTATGGAATATGTACATGACTTTATTCAGAACCCACAGAACTTTCATATTCTTTCTGAGAGACGATGTGAGACTAGGAAGAATCCTTGAGAAAACTGTCGTACTAAAAAAAGGTATAAGAACTAGTGGATGGTTACACATAGACCGTGCCAACTGAATTATATGTTATACCTCGTACGTATATATATATTTTTATATATACCCGCTATTAATTCCTAAACTTTTGTTGGAATTTAGTACTAGCCTGATCTAAGTTATCATTCCATCAAATTGATGACAAATTGGAGAAAGGACACCGAGACAGTCCACTTAATGGACAAGGCCCCCATCACTTGTGCTACACATGGGTTTGGGCACCCTTTGCCCTGCTGTCTACCTGTTTATTCACCGAGCAGCTTCCAGACTCCACGTGTTGTCTGCTTTGCAGTCAAACGAGAGTTCTCATTGCCAGATATATACTTAGAGGTTCTTTTCCTCCAAGGAAATGAAATATGTTTCAAATTTAACATACTACAGCATCCGGTTGACTATCTATAAAGAAAACTGCAATCCACGTATTAAACTACCAGAGAAAAGAGGCTGAAATAGCAGCAGGTGGGTTACAGGTTAGAGTTCCCAAGAGATAAATGTTCTAACATAAAGGAAGACCTGTTTCTAGTGACCAAGATATATGAATTTCTTTTATCTTTAAGGTATATTTGTGCTATATGTTTTGTAGTTCCTTCACCAAAACACAGGGTAAAAAAGTTTGAGAATTAGCAGATGAATCAAATCTTCTAACCTTTCAGTCAAGACTCCAGAGAGCACAGTTTATGCTGTCTCTTCTATTTGTTTACATGTTCAATGTCAGGAAAAGGACAAAAATAAGTTGGGTGAAAAAAGACTGCTTTGTTTGAGGCTTTCTTTCAGAATTCCTCTAGCCAGCAGGCTACATAACCACAGATTTCCTCTAATTTATTGTATAAGAATAAACAGAAATATGAAACTATGGAATTATCAATATTCATGAATCTATAAAAATACGGATTTTAAACTTCAAAGGATTTCTATTTTTAATTTAAGATTTTTCTTTATGTGGATAATTTTAGACTTTAGAAACTTTCTAATACTTATTCCCAAGTCCTATTAAAAAGCAATTAATTTTTCTACGGGAAAAAAAAATCTATTTCTGCAGATGTTGTCTTTAAAAATCTTTGCTGGCTACCTCACTACTACATTTATTTCTCACATGTCAACTGTTGCATTCAAAAGACAAATGACCCTGAATAGATAACCGTTACAAAAATCTGTAAGTTAATGGGGCTTTTTACGCTTTTAATTATTTAATAAAATTGAATATTCTCTTTAAGATTTGATAGGAATGTAATTATCCCTTTCCCATCTTCCTGGTCTCCAACTTTATATTAGGTAGATTGTATCAGATTTTGACCTTGTTTGTCCTGGAAGTGTCACATATATCTCTTGTAATGGCCAGTTTTCCAAGGTCACAGATTTCTCTACACTATACCCTGAAGTATTGATTAGCTCTCTTTGTAGATTTTCGATTTGTTCTGCAGCCAGGAATCTCAGATCAGTGTTAAGCAATTCAGCACTGCAGTTTGTCCAGCCTGAATAAGCCTCTTGCTCGCTTTCACATCACTCCGTGAAAATCAACTAGCCACACGTAAGAGGAGGGTGAAAATAAAGTGAGCGTCCCCCCCCCCCCAGCTTGTCAGCTAGCATCCTGTGCAGCATCTTTCAATTAGCATCCAATCATTTTAAGTAGTGATACTTCAGTGTTTGTGTAAGCCTGCCTTGTAGAATTTAATACTCAGACAGCCATTTTGCAAAACACGGCAGGTCCATGAAATAAGGGCTATTTCAGTGAAAGAGTCATAGAATGATAAAGCTGCTGTACATGCTGGCGTAACTGCAACAGCTGTGTCATCCATCTCCTATTTTTCTAAAGCTGTTCAAAACAGGATTTAAAGGGAGCTTCTGTGGCTATCTTTAATTTGACAAACTCCGTGGTATTTCTCCCTAAAAAAAGATTCTTTTCATGCCATAATTCAAAGATGAAAACAGGACTCTACCTAAAAGAGAATATCAACTGGTTTGAACTGATACAGACCTCTGAGACAATGCACTTCCCAAGCGATCCCTGGGCAAGTTATTTTCGACCTTATCCAAGTAACACCGCAGGAAAGATACATTAAAAAAAACATCTCCGGAGAAACTCAGAATCTCCGATACCTCAGGTGGCTTGAAAACTCGTTGTACAAATGGTTGATTGTCTGACTGATCCCCTGCACGGGGATTAAAAACATCTGAAAGAGGCACCACGCACCAGACAGACACGAATAGTATTTTCAGCCCCTAGCTGCAATGTACAGCAACAGAAACTTACATAGGACACCCGGGCTCGCCTCCGGTGCACCAGCCCACAGCACTGCATGAAGAGCCGTGCAGAACGCAGTCAGCGTGTGGCTTCACCAAGCTGCACTGTACCTCCTCTTTTGAGCAGACCCACTGTCCATTTCTTCCCACCTTCCACTCCCAGGTAGGAGGCACGGGCAAATCAACACTTAGCTTCTGCCTCCCAGGTAGTTTCTAAAGATACCGCTGTTCCTGCGGGCATGCCCAAACTTTGTTCTTCCCTGTTTTTCTTTGCTCGGGAATCCGATCTCTTCTGCTTCAGGGAAGAAACTGACCAGAAATCTACCCAAAGTATCATTTATTTTCCTGAAATGACTATGGCTAACATACAGTTGTGACGGTCTGGATCATTAGAGTTTCTTGGCAACGTTTTGACGGTAGCCATTCTCACCTGGGGAGATTTTCAAGGAGCAGAGCATCTTTGCCTTTCACAAGCCGGCAGTCTCCTGTTTTGTTACAAGAGGAGGCCTACTCCTGATACACTGCCCCTAACCCTCTGAGAACGCAGCTGCTCTGCCATGAAGCCTCCACACACTGGCAGCAGCATCCTTGCTTCAGTGTTGCCTCCGTATCACTTTGGCCATATCTGATCTGTGATTTCTCCCTCCTCCCTTTCCTCTGGAAAATAACAGAGTCTAGACTTTAATTCACTCCAGATTCCTAGGACTACAGAACCAGCCTCCAAATTGTCAGACGCTTCATCTTGCAGTACGTGTTTCACATGAATTGTAGGAAGGACTGGCCTCAGGACCCAACTCACTCAGCCACTACAGCTACACAGGTTTTTGTGTGCTTTTTATTTTTGCTCACTGCCAAATACTCATTTTCTACGTGAAAGCACATTAAATAAACATAAGTCCGGCAAAAGCAAATCTGATCTGAGTCAGACTGCATTCATTAATTAGCTAATATATCACCTATGATTAAATACAAGAAACTCAATAAGCCTGCTTTCCAAGCCCCAGATCTCACAAATGAATACTCCTCGTAAGCTGTAAGCTGTGCTTTACATCTTTTTTCTAAAGACACAGTTTGCAGAGAGGGAGCTGATCGCAACATTCTTTCTAAAAGGCCTTGTACATGTCACACCTGAAAAGATGAATGATTAAGGCATTTGGGGATAAAACTATTAATTTATATGGTATCAACCATTCTAATATGCAATGATTTATATAGCCACAGCTATTGCTCCACATTTGTCCCCATGCCCACACGTCATCCCATATACTGTTGCCACCGGAGAAGATATTTTAACTATTTCATGTCACAGATTGAGACCACACACCATTGTGTTCTTTAGGCCCATGGAAAGTGCAAACCCATGAATTCTCAGCACTTTACCATTCTTTCCTGAAAACCTGTGATTTAAAGTAACAACTCTTATTATTATTCATAGTCTAACAGGCTGAGCTGAAAAACCCAATGTTCTTATTTGACTAACAAAAGAACTGAGGCCCAAATGGTCGAGTGCTTTGTCTGTAAGTAACATAAGCAGTCATATTACTAATATCTAGTAATTCATATAATTGGGATAGTCTGTGAAAATTCTATGGTTTTTATCCTATACTGATTAACCTCCCACATAGCTGAAGATCCAAAACGGAATCATGGATAGGCTATAGACAGTAAGGTTCCTTCTGGGATTACATCAGGAACCCAAAGGAAAATAAAATTTTTGAATCAGGTTATAAATTGCCTTTTGAAGTAAGTCCTGGAAAAAATTCAACATTTCCTGGACCACACAAGATTGATTTCTAGTAAGTAGGATATCACTTTGGTTTTTGAAATCAACTTTAGTGAGAAATACAGCAAGTAATATAAGAGAACACATCATTCAAATTCAAGGTTTTTCTTAAGACCCCTTCATCACCCTCAGCCAGAACACATTTACTAGCATAACTGAATAAAAATAAAAGCAAACTCAAAGTTAGAATAAGATGAAAGCATTGGAAACACGATCTCCTCTATGAATTTGATTTGGAATTCACTTAACTTTTTATCAACTGTGATATTATTATACACCGTATGAGAGAGTTCCCCAGTTCATTAAAGAGTCCACTCATTTTGCCTTCCCAGAGTCCACAACAGGAGGCCAAGCACGAATTTGATTTGGCAAACATTTATCCAGCATCTTCTATTTGCTTTGGCACTGTCCTAGGTGCTGGGGATAGGAGACGAATAAAACCACAGTTCATACCTGCCTCCAAGCACTTATAACAAAACAGGGGAAAGAGAACACAGCATCTAAGCACTATGGGAACACTAATGACACAACTCCTACCTGTCTCTGGAAGGAATGCTGAAGGCTTAGCAAAGGTGGGAACTCTTGGGCTACTCTTTGCAGAGTGGGGAGAATTGCATCCAGTGGAAAAGGGGGCAGAAAGAATCCAGGGAAGGGGGCAGAAAATGCAAAAGCACAGAAGATTATGTACAGATTATATACAGAATAAATTCTGTTTATATAGAATGTAAAGAAGAATATATAGATTCAGTATCTATGATACATTGAGACAACAGGGATTTACCCCAAATCTCTCCAACTGTACTGGTTTCTCCCCCAAATCCAGTCCCTATTCATCTCTCTATCCCTAGCACTTAGCGCAGTAACATAGACATGGTAGGTATGACAAAGATTTGGACTCCCCTCATCACACATTCTCTAGTCCATCTGAAGTAACAGAAATGGACCTGGGGCTGCTGGGCTAAGTTAGAGAAATATCTCAGGCTCCCTTGCAACTTGGTACAGCCATGTGACCGACATGTGTTCAACAGGATAGGAGCGGAAATGACACATGCCAACACCTTAGTCATGTGCCTTCCCCTTTCTCGTCTTCCCTTTCTTGCTGGCTTGAGTGGAGGTGCACTGCTGGCAGCTGGAATAGCCGACTATATGGAAGGATGCTGCGTATTCAGCAGAAAAGAGCAACAAGACAGAAAGAGCCTGTGTCTTGTAGGACACAGTGTTGCTACCAAGGTACAGGTAGGACAGAGCTGCTACCAAGCCAGCTCTGTATCACTTACACTTGGACTCTATTTTCTTTTTCTTTCTTTTTTTTTTTTTTTTTGGTTAGTTTTCGTTTATTATTTTTTATCAAAATTTTAAATTGAAGTATAGTTGATTTACAATGTTGTTTTAATTTCTAATGTACAGCGAAGTGACTCAGTTATACATATTTATTCTTTTTCAGATTCTTTTCCCATATAGGTTATTAAAGAGCATTGAGTACAGTTCCTTGTGCTCTACAGTACATAAAACAGAAACAAACTCCTATGCAGGCAGACCTCAGAGATATTGGGGGTTCGCTTCCAGATCACCGCAATAAAACGAACATGGCAGCAAAGTTAGTCCCAGGAGTTTGTTGGTTTCCCAGTGCATATAAAAGTTATGTTAACACTACACTGTAGTCTGTTAAGTGTGCAATAGCATTATGTCTAAAAAGCAATGTACGTACCTTAATGAAAAATACTTTATTGCTAAAAAATGCTAACCAACATCTAAGCCTTCAGTGAGTCATAGTCGCAACATCAAAGATCGTTGATCATACGTCACCATTAACAGACAGAATAATAATGAAAAAGTCTGAAATAAAGTGAGAATTATCAAAATGTGACACTGAGACACAAAGCAAACGCTGTTGGAAAAATGGCACCAATAGACTTGCAAGGTTGCCCCAAACCTTCAATTTGTAAAAACGCCGTATCTGTGAAGTGCAATAAAATGAGGTCTGCCTGTATCGTTTAAGTCACTTTGAGTCTGACCCCAGTTATAGAAGCTAAACCTGAATTTAAAAGTACCTCATGGGACTTCCCTGGTGGCGCAGTGGTTAAGAATCTGCCTGCCAATGCAGGGGACACGGGTTCGAGTCCTGGCCCGGGAAGATCCCACATGCTGCGGAGCAACTAAGGCTGTGCGCCACAACTACTGAGCCTGCGCTCTAGAGCCCACGAACCACAACTACTGAGCCCACGTGCCACAACTACTGAGCCCGCACGCCTAGAGGCCATGCTCAGTGACGAGAAGCCACTGCAATGAGAAGCCCACGCACCGCAACGAAGAATAGCCCCCGCTCACCCCAACTAGAGAAAGCCCGTGCACAGCAATGAAGACCCAACACAGCCAAAAATAAATACATAAATAAATAAATTTATTTTAAAAGTACCTCAAAGCATTTCTGGAATGAATGCTTAATTCACAGACGCTAAGATTGTGGAGGAGGCTGGGGAAGTAGGAGCAGGAGAAAGTGACAAGAAGCCAGGGGAGGGACAGGAGAACGGGCTGGGACTAGACCGTGAAGTTCCTTGAACGTCACAGCACAGAGTTCAGACTTTATCTTGAAGGACACACAGAACCACTGAAGCCTTTAAATGTGAAAATTTCTGTGGCTGTATTAAGAAATAGGAAAAAAAAAAACCCACTCCATACTGTTAGTCTGTAAAAACTAGTCAATCGTTCTCTGTTAGTGAGAAATTTGAAGTTATTGAACTTCTGTAGTTGTCTGAAATAAATGTCTGTCTACTCAATAATGAAATCGAATCAAGTCAATAAAACTAGCTGTTTGGTTCACGCAGCCGAATCGGAAACCTGACGAACTGTTAAATTTGCCAGGTTGTTAACATGCAAGATACAGTGAAAGTAGAATATTACAAAATGACAACAAGAGGTAGAGTAACACAAGCAACACGTTCAATATAATTACAGAGAAATGCCTGTGATCTCAGCGTCAGGAATTTTAAAAGTCCCAAGAGATGTATTTCTGGGCCGTCTTTATAAAGGATGAGAATTCAAGTTTATTAACGACTCACTTTCTACATTACTAGTAGTTATGAGGGAAAAAGTACACAGAGGGTGTTGAACAGGATAAAGCGCTTCCTTGGAGCACTCTTTGATGACAAAGAATGAAACTGTATCTAGAGGAGCCTTTGGCAGAGCAGGTGAAGGTCTCTTGTCAGGGCTGATGCTGCCTGAGTGCTTACAGTTCTCCGGGGGGCTCTGGTTTCAGCAAACAAGAGTCCCTCCTCTCACAGACACTGCAGCCCATATACCTACTCACTGAACTCTTTCTTCAGAGTATGTTGTTATAACTGCAGCCATGCAGAGCCTAGTGTTCTTAAGTGCACCAAAAACTTCTCCACTAATTTTTTTTTTAAATTTTTAATTAATTAATTATTATTATTTTTTTGCGGTACGCGGGCCTCTCACTGTTGTGGCCTCTCCCGTTGCAGAGCACAGGCTCCGGACACGCAGGCCCAGCGGCCATGGCTCACGGCCCCAGCCGCTCCGTGGCATGTGAGATCTTCCCGGACCGGGGCACGAACCCGTGTCCCCTGCATCAGCAGGCGGACTCTCAACCACTGCGCCACCAGGGAAGCTCTCTGTCCTGGTTTTTAGGAATTCACCAATTCCGAACTCATTGGCAGCATAGAGACCTATTTCTAGGCTTTTAAAAAAATTTTTATTCATTTATTTATTTTCTTTTTTGGCTGCATTGGGTCTTTGTTGCTGCATGTGGGACTTCTCTAGTTGTGGTGAGTGGGGCCTACTCTTCATTGCGATGCACGGACTTCTCATTGTGGTGGCTTCTCTTGTTGCAGAGCACGGGCTCTCGTGCGTGGGCTTCTGTAGTTGTGGCACGTGGACTCAGTAGTTGTGGCTCGTGGGCTCTAGAGCACAGGCTCAGTAGTTGTGGTGCACCAGCTTAGTTGCTCCGCGGCATGTGGGATCCTCCCGGACCGGGGCACAAACCCGTGTCCCCTGCATCGGCAGGCGGATGCCTAACCACTGCGCCACCAGGGAAGCCCTTAATTTTTAAAAAAGTTTTAAAAAGTTATTTATTTTTATTGAAGTGTAATTGATTTACAATGTTGTGGTAGTTTCAGGTACACAGCAAAGTGATTCAAATACATATGTATATATACATGTGTATATATATTTATATACATATGTGTATATATATGTATGTATACATATATGGTTTTTAATCGATCTTTATTGGAGTATAATTGCTTTACAATACTGTGTTAGTTTCTGCTGTACAACAAAGTGCATCAGCCAGTGTATACATATATCCCCATATCCCCCCTCTCTTGAGCCTCCCTCCCACCCTCCCTATCCCACCCTGCTAGGTCATCACAAAGCACCGAGCTGATCTCCCTGTGCTATGCGGCTGCTTCCCACTAGCTATCTATTTTACGTTCAGTAGTGTATATATGTTGATGCTACTCTCACTTCGCCCCAGCTTACCCCTCCCACTCTGTGTCCTCAAGTCCATTCTCTGTATCTACATCTTTATGACTGCCCTGCAAGTAGGTTCATCAGAACCTTCTCTTTTTTTTTATGATTCCATATATATGTGCTAGCATACGGTATTTGTCTTTCTCTTTCTGACTTGCTTCACTCTGTATGACAGACTCTAGGTCCGTCCACCTCACTACAAATAACTCAGTTTCATTTCTTTTTATGGCTGAGTAATATTCCATTGTATATACGTGCCACATCTTCTTTATCCATTCATCTGTCGATGGACGTTTAGGGTGCTTCCACGTCCTGGCTATCGTAAACAGTCCTGCAATGAACATTGTGTACATGTCTCTTTTTGAATGATCGTTTTCTCAGGGTATATGCCCAGTAGTGGGACTGCTGGGTCATATGGTAGTTCTAGTTTTAGTTTTTTAAGGAACCTCCATGCTGTTCTCCATAGTGGCTGTATCAATTTACATTACCACCAGCAGTGCAAGAGGGTTCCCTTTTCACCACACCCCTTCCAGCATTTACTGTTTCTAGATTTTTTGATGATGGCCATTCTGACTCGTGTGAGATGATATCTCATTGTAGTTTTGATTTGCATTTCGCTAATAATTAGTGATGTTGAGCATCCTTTCATGTGTTTGTTGGCAATCTGTATATCTTCTTTGGAGAAATGTCTATTTGGGTCTTCTGCCCATTTTTGGATTGGGTCGTTTGTTTTTTTGATATTCAGCTGCATGATCTGCTTGTAAATTTTGGAGATTAATCCTTTGTCAGTTGCTTCATTTGCAAATATTTGCTCCCATTCTGAGGGTTGTCTTTTGGTCTTGCTTATGGTTTCCTTTGCTGTGCAAAAGCTTTGAAGTTTCATTAAGTCCCATTTGTTTATTTATGTTTTTATTTCCATTATTCTAGAAGGTGGGTCAAAAAAGATCTTGCTGTGGTTTATGTCAAAGAAGTGTTCTTCCTATGTTTTCCTCTAAGAGTTTTATAGCGTCTGGCCTTACATCTTGGTCTTTCATCCATTTTGAGTTTATTTTTGTGCATGGTGTTAGGGAGTGTTCTCATTTCATTCTTTTACATGTAGCTGTCCAGTTTTCCCAGCACCACTTATTGAAGAGGCTCTCTCTTCTCCATTGTACGTTCTTGCCTCCGTTGACGTAAACTAGGTGACCATATGTGCGTGGATTTACCTCTGGGCATTCTATCATGTACCATTGATCTATATTTCTGTTTTTGTGCCAGTACCATACTGTCTTGATTACTGTAGCTTTGTGGTATAGTTTGAAGTTGGGGAGCCTGATTCCTCCAGCTCCGTTTTTCTTTCTCAATATTGCTTTGGCTATTTGCAGTCTTTTGTGTTTCCATACGAATTGTAAAATTTTTTGTTCTAATGCTGTGAAGAATGCCATTGGTAGTTTGATAAAGACTATACTGAAACTGTAGATTGCTTCGGGTAGTACAGTCATTTTCACAATATTGATTCTTCCAATCCAAGAACATGGTATATTTCTCCATCTGTTTATGTCATCTTTGATTTCTTTCATCAGTGTTTTATAGTTTTCTGAGTACAAGTCTTTCGCCTCCTTAGGCAGGTTTATTCCTAGGTATTTTATTCTTTTTGTTGCAATGGTAAATGGGAGGCTTTCCTTAATTTCTCTTTCTGATTTTTCATTGTTGGTGTACAGGAATGCCAGAGATTTCTGTGCACTAATTTTGTATCCTGCAACCTTACCAAATTCATTGATTAGTTCTAGTAGTTTTCTGGTGGCATCTTTAGCATTTTCTATGTATAGTATCATGTCATCTGCAAACAGTGACAGTTTTACTTCTTCTTTTCCAATTTGTATTCCTTTTATTTCTTTTTCTTCTCTGACTGACGTGGCCGGGACTTCCAAAACAATGTTGAATAAAAGTGGCAAGAGTGGAACATCCTTGTCTTGTTCCTGATCTTAGTGGAAATGCTTTCAGTTTTTCTTCATTGAGTATGATGCTTGCTGTGGGTTTGTCATATACAGCCTTTATTATGTTGAGGTAGATTCCCTCTATGCCCACTTTCTGGAGAGCTTTTATCACAAATTGGTGTTGAATTTTGTCAAAAGCCTTCTCTGTATCTACTGAGATGATCATATGGTTTTCATTCCTTAATTTGTTAATGTGGTGTACCACATTGATTGATTTGCGTATATTGAAGAATCCTTGCATTCCTGGGATAAATCCCACTTGATCATGGTGTATGATCCTTTTAATGTGCTGTTGGATTCTGTTTGCTAGTATTTTGTTCAGGATTTTTGCGTCTATTTTCATCAGAGATATTGGTCTGAAATTTTCTTTTTTTGTGGTATCCTTTTCTGGTTTTGGTATCAGGGTGATGGTGGCTTTGGAGAATGAATTTGGGAGTGTTTCTCTCTCTGCAATTTTTTGGAAGAGTTTGAGAAGGATTGGTGTTAGCTCTTCTCTAAACGTTTGATAGAATTCGCCTGTGAAGCCATCTGGTCCTGGACTTTTGTTTGTTGGAAGATTATTAGTTACGGTTTCAATTTCATTACTTGTGATAGGTCTGTTTATATTTTCTAATTCTTCCTGGTTCAGTCTTGGAAATTGTACTTTTCCAAGAATTTGTCCATTTCTTATAATCCTTTGTATTTCTGCAGTCTCAGTTGTGATTTCTCCTTTTTTGTTTCTAATTTTATTGATTTGCGTCCTCTCCCTTTTTTTCTTGATGAGTCTGGCTAAGGGTTTATCAATTTTGTTTATCTTCTCAAAGAACCAGCTTTTAGGTTTATTGATCTTTGCTACTGTTTTTTGTTTGTTTGTTTGTTTGTTTCTATTTCATTTATTTCTCCTCTGATCTTTATGATTTCTTTCCTTCTACTGACTTTGGGTTTTCTTTGTTCTTCTTTCTCTAGTTGTTTTAAGTGTAGGGTTAGATTATTTATTTAAGATTTGTCTTGTTTCTTGAGGTGAGATTGAATTGCTATAAACTTCCCTCTTAGAACTGCTTTTGCTGCATCCCATAGGTTCTGGGTCGTTGTGGTTTCGTTGTCATTTGTTTCTATGTATTTGTTTTATTTCTTCAGTGATCTCTTGGTTATTTAGTAGCACAAAGTTTAGCCTCCATGTATTTATGTTTTTTACAGTTTTTTCCTGCAATTGATTTCCAATCTCATAGTGTTGTGGTCAGAAAAGATGCTTGATATGATTTCAATTTTCTTAAATTTTCTGAGGCTGATTTGTGCCCCAAGATGTGATCAATCCTTGAGAATGTTACGTTTGCACTTGAGAAGAAAGTATATTCTGCCACTTTTGGGTGGAATGTTCTATAAACATCAATTAAATCTATCTGGTCTATTGTTTCATT
Organism: Aethalodelphis obliquidens; assembly: GCF_003676395.1. Classification (NCBI taxonomy): domain Eukaryota; kingdom Metazoa; phylum Chordata; class Mammalia; order Artiodactyla; family Delphinidae; genus Aethalodelphis; species Aethalodelphis obliquidens. The sequence goes on along the minus strand of NW_020837967.1, from coordinate 22,955,688 downwards.
TAAAGCATGTGTTTCCTTATTTATTTTCTGTTTGGATGATCTGTCCATTTGTGTAAGTGGGGTGTTAAAATCCCCTACTAGTATTGTGTTACTGTCGATTTCTCCTTTCATGGTTGTTAACACTTGTGTTATGTATTGAGGTGCTCCTGTGTTGGGTGCATAAACATTAGTAATTGTTGTATCTTCTTCTTGGATTGATCCTTTGACCATTATGTAGTGTCCCTCCTTGTCTCTTGTAACATTCTTTATTTTAGTCTATTTTATCTGATACGAGTATTGCTACTCCAGCTTTCTTTTGATTTCCACTTGCATGGAATATCTTTTTCCATCCCTTCAATTTCAGTCTGTATGTGTCCCTAGGTCTGAAGTGGGTCTCTTGTAGACAGCATATATATGGGTCTTGTTTTTGTATCCATTCAGCCAGTCTGTGTCTTTTGGTTGGGGCATTTAATCCATTTACATTCAAGGTTATTATCAATATGTATGTTCCTATTACCATTTTCTCAATTGTTTTGGGTTTGTTTTTGTGGGTCTTTTTCTTGTGTTTCCCACCTAGAGAAGTTCCTTTAGCATTAGTTGTAAAGCCGGTTTGGTGGTGCTGAATTCTCTTAGTTTTTGCTTGTCTGAAAAGCTTTTGATTTCTTCATCAGATCTGAATGAGATCCTTGCTGGGTAGAGTAATCTTGGTTTTAAGTTTTTCTCTTTCATCACTTTAAGTATATTCTGCCACTTCCTTCTGGCCTGCAGAGTTTCTGCTGAAATATCAGCTGATAACCTTATGGGGATTCCTTTGTATGTTATTTTTTGTTTTTCCCTTGCTGTTTTTAATATTTTTTCTTTTTCTTTTCTTTTTTTTTTTTAACATCTTTATTGGAGTATAATTGCTTTACAGTGGTGTGTTAGTTTCTGCTTTATATCAAAGTGAATCAGTTATACACATATATATGTCCCCATATCTCTTCCCTCTTGCATCTCCCTCCCTCCCACCCTCCCTATCCCACCCCTCTAGGTGGTCACAAAGCACCGAGTTGATCTCCCTGTGCTATGTGGCTGTTTCCCACTAGCTATCTATTTTACGTTTGGTAGTGTATATATGTCCATGCCACTCTCTCACTTTGTCACAGCTTACCCTACTCCCTCCCCATATCCTCAAGTCCATCCTCTAGTAGGTCTGTGTCTTTATTCCTGTCTTACCCCTAGGTTCTTCATGACATGTTTTTTTTTCTTAGATTCCATATATATGTGTTAGCATACGGTATTTGTCTTTCTCTTTCTCTTTCTGACTTACTTCACTCTGTATGACAGTCTCTAGGTCCATCCACCTCATTACAAATAGCTCAATTTCGTTTCTTTTTATTGCTGAGTAATATTCCATTGTATATATGTGCCACATCTTCTTTATCCATTCATCCGATGATGGACACTTAGGTTGTTTCCATGTCCTGGCTATTGTAAATAGAGCTGCAATGAACATTTTGGTACATGACTCTTTTTGAATTATGGTTTTCTCAGGGTATATGCCCAGTAGTAGGACTGCTGGGTCATATGGTAGTTCTATTTGTAGTTTTTTAAGGAACCTCCATACTGCTCTCCATAGTGGCTGTACCAATTCACATTCCCACCAGCAGTGCAAGAGGTTTCCCTTTTCTCCACACCCTCTCCAGCATTTATTGTTTCTAGATTTTTTTGATGATGGCCATTCTGACTGGTGTGAGATGATACCTCATTGTAGTTTTGACTTGCATTTCTCTAATGATTAGTGATATTGAGCATCCTTTCATGTGTTTGTTGGCAATCTGTATCTCTTCTTTGGAGAAATGTCTATTTAGTTCTTCTGCCCATTTTTGGATTGGGCTGTTTGTTTTTTTGTTATTGAGCAGCATGAGCTGCTTGTAAATTTTGGAGATTAATCCTTTGTCAGTTGCTTCATTTGCAAATATTTGCTCCCATTCTGAGGGTTGTCTTTTCGTCTTGTTTATGGTTTCCTTTGCTGTGCAAAAGCTTTGAAGTTTCATTAGGTCCCATTTGTTTATTTTTGTTTTTATTTCCATTTCTCTAGGAGGTGGGTCAAAAAGGATCTTGCTGTGATTTATGTCATAGAGTGTTCTGCCTATGTTTTCCTCTAAGAGTTTGATGGTGTCTGGCGTTACATTTAGATCTTTAATCCATTTTGAGTTTATTTTTGTATATGGTGTTAGGGAGTGTTCTCATTTCATTCTTTTACATGTAGCTGTCCAGTTTTCCCAGCTCCACTTATTGAAGAGTCTGTCTTTTCTCCACTCTATATTCTTGCCTCCTTTATCAAAGATAAGGTGGCCATATGTGCGTGGGTTTATCTCTGGGCTTTCTATCCTGTTCCATTGATCTATATTTCTGTTTTTGTGCCAGTACCATAGTGCCTTGATCACTGTAGCTTTGTAGTATAGTCTGAAGTCACGGAGCCTGATTCCTCTAGCTCTGTTTTTCTTTCTCAAGATTGCTTTCTTTCTTCAATTTCTGACACAAACAGAAACATCAGAAAATTCCCTTCCCAGGCTCTCAGTTTCCTTATTTTCTCTCCCTCAACCTGCAACCCCCAGTCTTATATTTGGCAGATCTGCTTAATTTCTGTAGCTTTTTACTCTCTTTCAACCTTGAATACGCCAGACACATTCTCTTTATATTGGGAGGCAGAGGAATTGAGGAAGGAGAACGGGCAAGAGCATTTACGCGTTAAATTTGTCCATAAAACACTATTCTTTCAGAAAACACATTTGATCGATCAATTTCTTTCACTCACTATAGATCTAAGGAAATAGAACACGTATATAAGAAAGAAAACACTGACGCTTGGGTGGAAAAAGGCAAGACACACTATCCATGGTGTCATGCTTCATGAACAAATCTATGATGCTAACACGATAGAATATTTCACAGAAGCTATTTTGCTTTCCTGTTTGTTTGGAAAGACCAAGAAAGAAAAACACACATTTTCTCTGAAGTTGCCATGAACCACTCGTGATAGATTTGGGAATTCTGTGGCATATGTATAAACCACATATATATTTTATTGCCATCACCAATCTCTGACCAGCCCTACTATGCGATATATTACAAAACTGACCAGATGTCTTTTAAAAAGACATCTTTTTAAAAATCCTTGGGCTCCAGTGGAAAAGATAAAGAAGAATAAGAGTTAATATGCATTGACTCCTACCGAATGCCAGTCAATATTCTAAACTCTTGGTACGTGTATATTATCCTTTGATTTCCCTGAGAACCCTATGAGGTAAGTACTAGTTTGATCTCCATTTTCTGAACAAAGAAACTGAGGAACAATGAAGTTAAGTAAATTGCCCAATAAATGGCAGAGCCAGGATTTCTATCCAGGAGTTTGACTCCTGAGTCCACAGTCGTCCTATGCTCTCTATGAAAGGTTAAAAATTCTTTTTATAAACTGACCCTGGGGTTGTACACAATGATTAAGTTAATTAACTAATCCAATCATACAAGACACTTCTCCACCAAGAGCTCAGTGGCTCCCCTACTGGTTTCCCGAATCAAACTTATCTTCCAGCAAAACATTCCCATCCTTGAACCGATTACTTTCTCTTTCATGCAAAATCTGAAATTTTACCCATTGGAAAATTCTTTTTCTATAACAAGTATCTTCTTACAAAAGCTAAACATCTTTTAGATATACAAGCTACAAGCCATTTACACAGGTTAAATTATTGAAAGCCTTAGTTTATATATCTATTTTTCTACCTATGTATTACTCATCTTGCTTCAGAAGTAATTTTAGGCAATTTACAAGAATAAATTTTAAAGTAACATTTAATTTGCATGAAAGAGAAGAAGGATTAAAAGAAAAAACAGAATGAAGACAGGGACACAAAATGCATCCCGTAATAATTGACGCACCGCCAACAAATGAGCCACGCATTTGGCTCTAAGCTTTCTAGCAGCCAACTCAAAAAGGGAAACTCAGTCGGTTATGTAATTTACTGTCCATGAGCTTCAAATAAACCAAATGCTCAAGAGAACGTCTCTGCTTGGCACTGACACTGGACCCTGAATTTTCCTGGAGGTCCCCATAAAAAGCAACATTGTTGGAAAGTGATAAAGAGTGCTCCCGACGGCGTCCTTATAGGAAATGCTACCATGGGTGGTAAAGGGATGCTTCTTAGACTGACCTTCCCTGGAAACTAAGTCTCCCACCACAGCGACGTTCAAGAAAATAATCCAGGGGAATCAGGGGAGGCTGGGCTCCACCAGATACCTCAACCCATACAGATGTGTCTTGATCCATGACTATTAACAGCAATAACGAGAAGAGTTAACATCTACTGATGCAGACGTGGGGAAGCACTATTCCTTTAATCCTCATACCAGCTCTGAGGAAGGTATGGTTATTATTTACCCCTGGGTTACAAAGGAGGAAACAGACAAGAGTTTAGGTCCCACAACTCATAAGCAGTAGAAATCTGAATTCAGATCTGTTGAACTCCAAAGCACTTGCTCCTAAACACTAGGCCTCCAGAGTTTTAGACAGTGATGGACTCTGTGTCCTTCAAACAATTCCACTGAATATTGTTTCTCACTGAAGAGCTTCTGATAAAAATGAAATGACAATGATCTTAAGACAGATTTTCAGTGGCTTGTTCAACACAGATCCAATAATCAAGCTGGAAGTACAATGAAGGACGAGAACACTTAAGACAAGGCCACCCCCCTCTGTTTGCAGCTGTAGTTGAAGCCAGTGGCTTTTCTTCCAAATACCTAATTATCATGGAAACATTTCAGAGAACGGAAGAGGAGAAGCAGGTGGCTTCAGTGAATGGACACCTGGAGAATAAGAACAGACCCGCGAGGAGCTGGAGCATGATGTTGGGGCTTTGGATGAGGGCTTCAGAGCGTAGACATGGGGAGATGGAAACAGAGGAAGCCCAAGATCAATGCCATCTAGTTCAAAAGCAATTTGCCTGGTTTTTTGTTCTACGCTCAACTATGGTGTGTAGTTGTACGATGCTCACAACCATCTGGGTATCTTTAATCTTTAGTTGGTCCAAAAGTAGAAGACCTTCTTCTGCAGCCGTTGCTTGCTGAAGGCTCTCCACATTTGGAATGGACAACTTCAAAAATGATGAGCTAAAACCGAGGGCAGACTGGCCCGAAGGACTAGTTCAGAAAAGATGTGTCAAGATGGTCAAACAGTAACTGCCTTGCACGTGTCATTAAATTGGCCAGTTTTTCGCAGCTCTTTAAGACTGTTTATGGAGGATTAGACAGGAGCAGAAGCTAAAAAAAGGCACAGCAAAGTGTCTGTCTGCGTTTTAGGAGAAATGAAATTACGTCAAAAATTACTAACGAGTCTATATTAGAATAAATGTTCAAAATCACTCAGCAAGTTCTCTAAAAAAACAGACTACTGTATTAGGCGTTAATATCACCTTGGGTTCATTTTCTATTTAATAGTTTTAATGTGCTCTTTTAGTTCATCTTCCCCTCAAAGGAAAGCATGTAGTATTATTCTTTTCTATCCTAATATGAAACTGAGTGCTTCCAGGTTAATTTAATTACGTTAGAAGATGAAAGGATTGCTCTGGTAGGCCCCATCCAGTTCAAGAAGATTACTGGGTACCTCCTATGTACGTGAGCCAAGAAGAGGTGATAACTGGCCAAATGGGGTAGCCAAGAGTCTGTATATATTCACTTAAGCGAGACTTCAGATAGTTCCACAAAATCCAAATTTTTCCATTTAGAAACAAAGTAAGAAAATAACATTTAGAGCCAAATTTTGCATAGACTCTGCTAAGAGTTTGTTGAGGATTTCATGGAAATATTCTCGCAGGTTGCCAGACTTTCTGGTTTCTACTAAGCTCGAGTCTGGAAATAAATGGGTATTTTTACTATTATTGTGTCCTTTTCAAATTATGCTCTGAGTACATAATAGGGTTTCAATAATTGTTTTTTTTTTTGGTTACATAAACGAATGAATAAATACCCTGAAATATTCCTTGACATTGAAAACACCAGGCCAATGTCCAGACATCAAGAATAATATACAAAACAACGTTAGTGAGAAAAAAAATCCCTTTAGAGAACATACGTGTAAAAAAAGAAGAAAGGAAAAAGATAAAGAATAGTGTTTATATTAAAATACAGAGAATAGGCAGAAATGAACTGATAATGGGAAATTTTAAAAACCAGAAAATTTGACATGTCCATAAAAAATACAGGAAAAATTAAGACAACTGGTTAGATATTGGTCTAATGCTGAGTTTCCTAACTTATTCCTAAAAATATTCAAAACCTGGGGAGAGATTAGGGAAGAAATGCAAAGCTGATGTTGAAGAATAAGGCTTTGGGGAAAGACAAAATTAACTGGGGTTACCAACCTAAGCTAAGACTTAATTGCTGTCTCCAATTATTTGCTGAGCAAATAATAAGAATGTATTAGCTCTTTCCATTCACTCAACTACTATCTCGTGAGTACCTTCTGTGCATCAAGCCCCATTCCAGACAGTGGAGTTACACTGGTGAAAACTCAAAATCTCTACCTTCATGGAACTAGGCAGGCAATGGAAATGGAAAGAAATGTTACAAAGTGTCCACATGCATCTTTCTGCATTGCGTGAAGTGGGATAAAGAAGTGGGGAGGGGTAAGTTTCTACTTTACATAAGTTGGTCAGGGAAAGCCCTTTAGAAAGATGAGCCTTGAGCAGAATAAAGGGTTGGAGCGAGACATGTCACCACCTGGGGGAAAAAATCCAGGCAAATGGCATGAGAGGGAATGTCCTGGGCCCACAGGAGGAAGAGCGAGAAGTCGCCTGCAGCTGGAGCCCAGTGAGTGGCCAGGGGTTTGATCGCTTAGGAGCATCAGGTCAATGCAGGACTGGATTTTATTCAAACTGAGAAGAGAAGCCACTGGAGGGCTTTGAAAAGAACGCGTGATTTGATTTACATCTTACAAGTGGCCTTCCGTCTGCTGTATGAAGACCCCAGGGAGCTAAGGCAGAGAGAGATCATTTCTGAGATTACTGCAATAATCTAAAGCATTGGTCTAAAGCATTAGTGGGGGAAAATATTGAGAAGCGGTAGGATTCTGGATATATTTTAAAGGTAAGGTTTTCTCTGGATATATGTCTAGAAGTGGGATTGCTGGATCATATGGTAGCTCTATTTTTAGTTTCTTAAGGAACCTCCATACTGTTCTCCATAGTGGCTGTACCATTTACATTCCCACCAACAGTAGAGGTTCAAAAGGATACATGCACCCCAATGTTCACTGCAGCACTGTTTACAATAGTTAAGACATGGAAGCAACCTAAATGTCCATCAACAGACGAATGGATAAAGAAGATGTGGTACATAGATACAATGGAGTATTACACAGCCATAAAAAGGAATGAAGTTGGGTCATTTGTAGAGACGTGGATGGAATTAGTGTCATACAGAGTGAAGTAAGTCAGAAATAGAAAAACAAATATCATATAATAACACATATATGTGGAATCTAGAAAAATAGTATAGATGATCTTATTTGCAAAGCAGAAATACAGACAGAGATGTAGAGAACAAATGTATGGATACCAAGGGGGAAGTGGGGGGTGGGAGGAACTGGGAGACTGGGATTGACACATATACATTATTAATACTCTGTATAAAATAGACAACTGATGGGAACATGCTGTATAGCACAGGGAACTCTACCTAATGCACTGTGGTGACCTAAATGGGAGGGAAGTCCAAACGGGAGAGGATATCGGTATGTGTCTGGCTGCTTCATTCTGCTGTGCAGTGGAAGCTAACACAACATTGTAAAGCAACCATACTCCAATTAAAAAAAAAAAAGATGTGGTACATACATATACTATGGAATACTACTCAGCCATTAAAAAGAATGAAATAATGCCATTTGCAGCAACACGGATAGACCTGGAGATTATCATACTAAGTGAAGTAAGTCAGACAGAGAAAGACAAATACCATATGATATCGCTTATATGCAGAATCTTAAAAAAAATGATACAAATGAACTTACAAAACAGAAACAGACACACACACTTAGAAAACAAACTTATGGTTACCAAAAGGGAAAGATGTTGGGGGAAGAGATAGATTGGGAGTTTGGAATTGACATGTACACACTGCTATATTTAGTGATAACCAACAGGGACCTACTGTAGAGCACAGGGAACTCTGCTTAATATTCTGTAATAAACTAAATGTGAAAGGAACTTGAAAAAGAATACACAGTTGGATAGGTATAACTGAATCACTTTGCTGTACGCCTGAAACTAACATGACATTGTAAACCAACTATACCCCCAATATAAAAGAAAAATTAAAAAATAAAATAAAGGTAGTGACAGAATGGACCTAGAATGTTGTGTTGGAGGGGGAAAAAAAAGGAGCCTGGAATGAGCCCAATTTGGGAAGCGGGGCAGATGAGGGCTGGGCAACTGTGTGAGTGGTAGTTCCATTTACTGAGAAGAGGAACACTTAGGGAGGAGCAGGCTTAGAGGAGAGAACAAAAAATAGTTCTGGGGTATATGAATTTTGAGAGATCTATATAGGACATCAACATGGAGATGTCAAGTAGGCAATCTAGTATTAATGAAAGAGTTTTGGGTTGAGCTACAAACTTGGAAGTCAGCTTATAGACGGTCTTTAAAACCATGACCTTTAGTGAAATTCCCTAGAGAATATGGACAGAGGAGGGGTCTGGAAACTGATTCCTGGGACATGGCACCATTGAGGGGTCAGAAGAAGAGGAGAAGCCAGTAAAGGAGCGAGCAGTGAGGGAGGAAGAAAACGGGGGAGAGTGGTGTTCTGTAAGGAGGGGAGTGATTGGCTTTGTCCAACACCAACCAAGGTCAAGTTAGACGTAGTCTAGTCTGAGAACCGACCATCAGATCTACTCAGGTGGAGGCTCCTGATGATCATGAGAGATTGGATCTGATGGAGGGGCTCCGTCAAAAGTCTGATCAAAATAAATTCAATCAAGAGAGGGAGGGAAAACTTGACACAGTGAGTAGAGAGAACTTTTTCAAGGAGATTTTCTTTAGCAAAGCAAAATGAAAACACAGCTGCAATAAAATGTGGGAATAAGGATTTTTTTTCCCCTTGAATGGGAGGTATTACAGGAAAGAGAAGCGGGGGGTGGGGGGAAGGATGCTTCAAGAGAGACCACAGTTAACAGTAGGAGCAAAGTCCTTGGTTGGGCTAGAGGGGATGGGACCCCGTGCACAACCAAGGCGGTTGGCTGAGATGGACTCTTGGTCAGTTCACCTACTGTAACAGGAAGGAGGGCAGAGGGTTTGGGTTCCATTAGATTTAATGGAAGGAAAAGTAGGAACGACTTTTGGGAGAGTTTTATTTTCTCAATGAAATTAGAATAAAGGCCATTAACAGAGTGAGAAGATGGAGAAAGTGTTGGAGATTGAGGACCAGGTAGAATATGAAAGCGGCATCTCAGGAGTGGTCAAGTGGAAGGACCAGGGAAACAGGAGTGATGGGTAGTTCTGACGGCAGGTTGACATTTGTGTCAGGGACTTAAGGAAAACTGTCCCTATAGCGTGGTTCTTCCCTCCACCATATTCATCTGCTAAAGTTCAACGGCAGAGTCCACGAGAATCAGATTCAGCTTGGCTTGGGAGTTCCCAGGAGTACTAGACAGAGGGGGAGAGAGAGAGAGTTGAGAACGTTTGCAGGGATTATGGCGCCTACACAGTCAGGAGGAAAGTGAGGACAATGGAGGGGGTGGTGGTGAGGGACTATGAAAAGATGTTGGTTATAAAGATATAAAATTATAGAACAGAATGACAGGAAGAATTTCAGACATGTCAAATGAGATCACAGACATTCTTTTCTAAGATGCCTTCAAATGAAGTTCATCTTTCCATATTACCGCACTAACAATGGAACAACATGGAGCGAAGAACTGGATGAGACAACCTCATTTTTTCCCCTTTCCCTGCCTGATTTAATTAGTTGTGAACCCTACAAGAAAGCTAGATGGAACAGAAAAGCCGTCTTTCAATCTTAAGATCAGAAAGAGTGAAATCTGGGGAGAGTCATCTTGTTAGGGATAAAGTACTTCCAAAAAAATCATGTATTTGCCCAACAATTTTTTTTTTTACCATCAGACCACAGAAGTATTTTATTCTTCTCATTTATGAACCAGACAGTTCCAAAGGCAAAGTAATTGAACTATGAATTTTCCTGTTTTGAAAGAACCAACTCATTATGTTTGATATAAACATTTTTCCTCTTTCATAAGGAATAGTTCATTTGGGTCCTAACATGAACTTAATTGGCTCTGGAGAAATGAGGCTTTCTACTGGCTTTCTTTCTTTTTTTTTTTTTTTAATTTTATATTGGAGCATAGTTGTATGACAATGTTGTGTTAGTTTCAGGTGTACAGCAAAGTGATTCCGTTAAACAGATACATGTATCCTTTTTCAAAATCTTTTCCCATTTAGGTTAGTACAGAATGTTGGGCAGCGTTCCCTGTCTACTGACTTTCAAAGCTTAAGTTTCTTGATTTGAATTTCATTTTTCTCATTCGGTAGATTTATTTTGGAAAGTACCAAAAGATATGCCTACAATCTTAGTGTCTGATGTTTTTAAAAGGTGGGCTGGAAAGAATGGAATCGTTTGAGCTTTTTGGCATCCCTGACAATCTTCCGATGTCCAACACTTCGTATCCCAAATTGGGAAACTCTAAACCACATAAGTCATTGACTTCTCTGTCCTTCGGTTCTGTTTGGCTTATTATGACGGGGAGAAGCAAAAATACACTTGAATGTTCTTTGACTGGGAGTTTGTATTAGTTGGAAAAGAGGATGCAGGGGGTCTGAGGGATTTGGGGGCTGATCAAAGAGAAAGATATGACCCCAAGGTCACACAAACTTTATAAGTGACTCTGACAGATTTGCATTTGGGGGATGTCCCTCCCAGCAGGTGTTAGTCGAGAGTCTGTGGCACACAGGGGTTGCTGCTGAGAAGGAGAGGACGACAGGGGAACTCCCAAGGGAGTGGGGGATGGAAGAGGGCTTACAGTGCCTGGGTGATGTCTCTCAGAGGCACGGCGAGGAGTCTCTGGGTCAGAGACCTCCTAGGGCTGTAGCCTGCTGGAGCCTTGTAACCACAAGGCTCTATCTTATCTATGGCCAGCAGATGTGGGGTGAGATTTCATCAGTTATGCAAACCAGGCAGGCCCGAAAGGGCTAAAAATCTGCTCGTGTGGGCTATGTTTAAAACAACTGGATATATAAAAATCTGAATTTGGCACCAGCCTGCGTTTGAGCTAACAGATTTCAGCCCTCGGTGAGGAAATAAACAACGTTGGGGTCAATAAACGAGGGCATCTTTGGCTCATTTATGTGACAGAGGAAGTAGGGAAAATACCGTAAAAAAATTTTTTAAAGAAATAGAGGACTAGAAGCTTATTGGTTCTCCTTTTCAAAACACTTTTCTTGTGTGTGTGATCAAGAAGACTTTATTCAAAAATCACAACTTTCATGCCTGGCAAGTCTTGTCCATCTTGAGATCAGAGATACACTTGTCTATCTTTTCTCCTAAACACAGATACTGATCTTTCTGTCAAAATTCTGATGTTGCCTAAGGATGTCGTAATTATAGTAATCGTTTAACATTTATGGAGTGCTTACTATGTACTGAGCACTTCCTCTTTTTTTTCCTTGTAATTTTCACACCAATCTTTCAAGCTAGTATTTTTGTACCCATTTACCCCATGGGAACACTGAGCACAGAGAGGTTACCTAACTGCCTTAAGCTCACACAGCGAGGGGAAGTGGAGTGGGGCTTCAATGCCAGGAATTCTGAACGGAGAGCTGGTGTGTTTAACCACTAGAGAGCTAGCCACTCATCTAAGACTTTTTCCCTTTGGGACCCAGGGGACACTGAAGTTTTTGACTTAGAGCCATTCTCTGAACTCTTGGAGCGGAAGAGCCAACAGAGAATCCCTTCTGAACATTTGTTCCTAGGGTCACAGTGAATGCTCCCTCTCCACATTTTCTCCACCAGCCCCTCCCCAGGGATGCCCATAGATTGCTTCCCAACTCCTGATTAATATAAGAACAATGCATATTTGAAAGCAAAGTCAAAATAAAAATAAATGCAGGGCTTCCCTGGTGGCGCAGTGGTTGGGAGTCCACCTGCCGATGCAGGGGACGCGGGTTCGTGCCCCGGTCCGGGAGGATCCCACATGCCGCGGAGCGGCTGGGCCCGTGAGCCATGGCCGCTGAGCCTGCGCGTCCGGAGCCTGTGCTCCGCAACGGGAGAGGCCGCAACAGTGAGAGGCCCGCGTACAGCAAAAAAAATAATAATAAATAAATAAATAAATGCAAGTTCATGTTGTATTAAGGAACGCAGGAACACTTCCTACCCCATACCTTTACCTCCTCAGGATTCTGAACCTCTCTTAAATTAAAATTCTAGGCTCTGCCCCAGAAGATACCTTGCTGGAGAGGATAATGCCTGGTAGCAGGCGACCTTCTCACTTCTTGGTGAAGGAGAGGTAACCACATGGCTAACTCCAAAGACGAAACACATTCTGTATAGTTTTGGCAAAAAAAAAAAAAAAAAAAGGAACACGGGCAACAACACTGCAGGTTTACTTCTGGCAGTTCCAGCCTGGTTCACCTAGAAACACACAACAGACACACAGTGGGCGGTTTTACAGACCGTGTGCTTGTATTAGTTTCCTGTTGCTGCTGTAACAAATGACCACAAATATATCGGCTTAAAACCACGCGGATTCATTATCTAACTATTCTGGAGGTCAGAAGTCTGAAACGAATCTCACTGGGAAAACATCAAGGTGTCGGCAGGGCTGTGTCCCTTTTGGAGACTCGAGGGGAACATCTGTTTCCTTGCCTTTTCCAACTTTTAGAGGCTGCTGCATTCTTTGTCTCCTGGTCCCTTTCTAACTTCAAAGCCAGCCATCACATCCCTCTGACCTCTGCTTCTATTGTCACCATCCCCTTCTCTGATTCTGAGTCTCCTGTCACCCTTGTGATTACATTAGACCTGCTGGGATAATCCAGGATAATCTTCCCAGTTCAAGATCCTTAACTAGATCACAACTGCCAAGTCCCTTTGGCCACGTAAGGTAACATACTCACGGGTTGAGGGCTTTAGCTGTGGACCTCTTTGGGGTGACATTTGTCTGCCACTGGGCTTGTGTGTGTTGGGTAGGGAGTCCTTCTTTCTCCAAGGATGCTTCTCTGTCAAACCCAAACAACACTCAAGTCTTCCTAGATAAGGTTGACAAAAGGATCGGGAAAGCTGTTCAGAAATGTGACCTTAACTAATGAAATCAAAACGCCCAGATAAAACTGCTGAGGCGCACTTAACGGAGGTCGCTGCTCTGGGCGTGAATGAGTATCACGTTTCACCTGCAGAAGCATAGAGATTTTTTTAAAAGAGACATTACACTGCACATCAGGAAAAGTCACATCCTTCAGGGACCCCCATTGCCACCAACATACAGAAATTAGGAAATGGTTTCACGATTTTAATTTGAGTTTTTAAAAGATTTTTGTTCAAAAGTAAAATTTTGATGTTTGAAATTCATTGCTGAATTCCATGGTCTTACTTCATATGGAACTCAGCAAAGAAACCAGACATCTGTGGTTCTAGAGGAACTCTTTTGTGATGGGGTTTTAAAAGTCTTAAAATCCCTTTTGATGATGTAATAGACTCGTAGCCAAGGTCACTGCAGCAGACAGCAAGGACATCGTACTATGGAGAAGCCAGTTGGCTCTTCCTAATTAGCACATTAAAACAGTCAGTGACAAAAGCCAGCATCTTCCACTGTGCACCATTTCTCTCCCCAGCAACGCAGCCCTGCTGGTAGTACTAACTCAGTTTCACAATTGAGGAAACAAGATTCCGAGGGCAAAGTGGTAGGTGTAATGACACACTGCTGGTGAGTGTCAGAGCTAGGATTCCAGCTCAAAGCCCTCGGACACCAAAACCCTTGCTCTTTAAACTCTGTCAGGTTGCCTTAGGTTGTGACCTCTTTCACCTTCCAGCTTCCACAATCTCCAGTGTGGTCCCAGTAAGGAGCCAGGTTGGCCTTACTGCTAAACACAAAATTTCCGCACTAGCTATCTAGAAGTCTTATGAATCACCATTTTTTTTAAAACTTAAATAAATATTTTAACAGCAACTTTGTGTTTATTCTTTGTCATAATTAATACAACAGTGAGTCCAGATTGCCCTTGAAGTTGAGGGAATTTATCTTAGTAGTCCTGCAAGTTCTATAACAATTTCTTTTCATAGCTACCAGGATGTTTGATAAATTTGCTTCAAGTTTATTGAAAGTATAACAATGTTGATAATTTATAAAGTCAAAAAATATTTGTCTGTCTCTCAATATATGGAGTTGGAGTCTTTTTCATATTTTAAAAAAAATTTAGCTATTTTTCCTCAATTGCATTAATAGCATAGATACTTTTGAATTCAATTCCCCTGTTGCTGCAGCCTTACCAATTTATGGAAAGGACTGATGCGATGTTCTGATTCACCTTCCTGAACTATCTTTTCATTTTATATGCTTTCTTGTTATGCAGCTTAACATTTTAAATAACCGTGTGATAGTGTTTGTGAATTTTTTACTATCACATCAAAACTGAGAAAGGAGGGCTGAGTCAAGATGGCTTACTAGAAGGACGTGGAATTTGTGTCTCCTCACAACTAGGGCACCTACCAGGCACCAGTGGGGGACCACGGATACCTAAGGGGATGGGAGGACCCCCAGCGACCGGGTAGGACGTGGGGCGTGGGGGGAGTGAACGGGGAGGAGAAGTGGAGGCGGGAAAGGTCTGGCGCCCCTGAGGGGCGGCTGGGGGAGGGGCGGGGATCCCACGCCCGAAGGGGGAAATTGGGGAACCACTGGAAGGGCACAGGATCAAAAGGGAGCGTGGCCAGGTTTCCCCTGCCCACTTGGGCCCCCAGGAACCTGCTGAGATCCCAGGCCTGGTGCTCTGCCCACCGAGGCCCCCTCCAGCCGCGTGGGTCCTGAGGGAGCGGGAGGGAGGGAAAGGGGAGCAAAAGTAAAGGCCGGACCCCCGGGACCGGCACCCCTGAAGGGCGGCTGGGGGAGGGGAGGAGTTCCTATACCCAGCGGGACCCACCCACGGTTAGGGGTCCAGCGGGGATGGGGGAGACCCTGGGGGAGGGGCATGGGAACGGAAGGGAACGGGGCCAGAGCTTTCCCTGTCCACTTAGGCACCGGGACACCTGTTGGGATCCCGGGACTAATCCTCTGCCCTGGGAGCCTCCCTCCTGCCGCACAGAGCCCAAGCTCTGCCCCAACACCAGCAGCCAGGGCCCCACCTCTACACTCGGAGACCCCCTCTGAGACCCCCTCCACCGCACTTGGCCTAAACCCCACCCACACACCCGCACGCAGGGCCCGACCTCCAAACTCTGGAAGCCCACACTCCAGAGACCCTCCTTTCCACGTGTGGCCTCTCCCCTTCTGTGCAGGTCCTAGGCAGAGGCCCCGCCCCATGATCAAACGTCACCCCCCACCCGCCTAGGTCCCGCCCCACCCTAAACCCCACCCCTGTCTAAGTTCCACTGCGCTTAAACTCTGCCCCCAGAGCAGCACAGAGAGCACAAATCCAAAGAGAAACATGCTGAGACATTAATCAAACTATCAAAAATTAAATACAAAGAAAAAAATATTAAAGACAGCAAGGGAAAAGCAACAAATAACATACAAGGGAATCCCCATAAGGTTAACAGCTGATTTTTCAGCAGAAACTCTGCAAGCCAGAAGAGAGTGGCAGGACATATTTAAAGTGATGAAATGGAAAAACCTACAACCAAGATTACTCTGCCCAGCAAGGATCTCATTCAGATTTGACAGAGAAATTAAAACCTTTACAGACAAGCAAAAGCTAAGAGAAGTCAGCACCACCAAACCAGCTTTACAACTAATGCTAAAGGAACTTCTCTAGGCAGGAAACACAAGAGAAGGAGAAGACCTACAAAACAAACCCAAAACAATTAAGAAAATGGTAACAGGAACACACATATCGATAATTACCTTAAATGTAAATGGATTAAATGCTCCAACCAAAAGACACAGGCTCGCTGAATGGATACAAAAACAAGACCCAAATATATGCTGTCTACAAGAGACCCACTTCAGACCTAGGGACACATACAGGCTGAAAGTGAGGGGATGGAAAAAGATATTCCATGCAAATGGAAATCAAAAGAAAGCTGGAGTAGCAATTCTCCTATCACACAAAATAGACTTTCAAATAAAGACTATTGCAAGAGACAAAGAAGGACACTACATAATGATCAAGGCATCAATCCAAGGAGAAGATATAACAATTGTAAACATTTAAACACCCAAAATAGGAGCACCACAATACATAAGGCAAACGCTAACAGCCATAAAAGGGGAAATCGACAGTAATACAATCATAGTAGGGGACTTTAACACCCCACTTTCACCAATGGACAGATCATCCAAACAGAAAATAAATAAGGAAACACAAGCTTTAAATGACACATTAAACAAGATGGACTTAATTGATATTTATAGGACAGTCCATCCAAAAACAACAGAATACACTTTCAGTCAAGGGCGCATGGAACATTCTCCAGGATAGACCATATCTTGGGTCACAACTCAAGCCTTGGTAAATTTAAGAAATTTGAAATCGTATCAAGTATCTTTTTGGACCACAACGCTATGAGACTAGATATCGATTACAGGAAAAAAAAAAACTGTAAAAAATACAAACAAATGGAGGCTAAACAATATGCTACTTAAAAACCAAGAGATCACTGAAGAAACCAAAAAGGAAATAAAAAAATACCTAGAAACAAATGACAATGAAAACATGATGACCCAAAACCTATGGGATTCAGCAAAAGCAGTTCTAAGAGGGAAGTTTATAGCAATACAATCCTACCTCAAGAAACAAGAAAAATCTCCAATAAACAACCTAATCTTACACCTAAAGCAGTTAGAGAAAGAAGAACCAAAAATCACTGATATCACTGATATCAGTGACTGAATATCACTGATGAACATAGATGCAAATATCCTCAACAAAATACTAGCAAACAGAATCCAACAGCACATTAAAAGGATCATACACCATGATCAAGTGGAGTTTATCCCAGGAATGCAAGGATTCTTCAATATACGCAAATCAATCAATGTGATACACTATATTAACAAATTGAAGGATAAAAACCACATGATAATCTCAACAGATGCAGAAAAAGCTTTTAACAAAATTCAATAGACGTTTATGATAAAGACTCTCCAGAAAGTAGGCACAGAGGGAACTTACCTCAATATAATAAAGGCCAGATATGACAAACCCACAGCCAACATCATTCTCAATGGTGAAAAACTGAAAGCATTTCCACCGAGATCAGGAAAAAGACAAGGTTGCCCACTCTCACTACTATTTTTCAACATAGTTTTGGAAGTTTTAGCCAAAGCAATCAGAGAAGAAAAAGAAATAAAAGGAATCCAAATCAGAAAAGAAGTAGTAAAACTGTCACTGTTTGCAGATGACATGATACTATTCATACAAAATCCTAAAGATGCTACCAGAAAACTACTAGAGCTAATCAATGAATTTGGTAGAGTAGCAGGATACAAGATTAATGCACAGAAATCTCTTGCATTCCTATACACTAATGATGAAAAATCTGAAAGAGAAATTAAGGAAACACTCCCATTTACCACTGCAACAAAAAGAATAAAATACCCAGGAATAAACCTACCTAAGGAGACAAAGACCTGTATGCAGAAAACTATAAGGCACTGATGAAAGAAATTAAAGATGATACAAACAGATGTGGAGAGATACTATGTTCTTGGATTGGAAGAATCAACCTTGTGAAAATGACTATATTACCCAAAGCAATCTACAGATTCAATGCAATCCCTATCAAACTACCAATGGCATGTTTCACAGAATTAGAACAAAAAATTGCACAATTTGTAAGGAAACACAAAAGACCCTGAACAGCCACACAATCTTGCGAGAGAAAAACGGAACTGGAGAAATCAGGCTCCCAGACTTGGGACTATACTACAAAGATACAGTAATCAAGACAGTATGATACTGGCACAAAAACAGAAATATAGATCAATGGAACAGGATACAAAGCCCAGAGATAAACCCACACAGAGATGGTCACCTCATCTTTGATAAAGGAGGCAAGAATATATACAACGGAGAAAAGACAGCCTCTTCAATAAGTGGTGCTGGGAAAACTGTAGAGCTATATGTAAAAGAATGAAATTAGAACACTCGCTAACACCATACAAAAAAATAAACTCAAAATGGATGAAAGACCTAAATGTAAGGCCAGACATTATCAAACTCTTAGAGGAAAAATAGCAGAACACTCCATGACATAAATCACAGCAACATCCCTTTTGACCCACCTCCTAGAGAAATGGAAATAAAAACAAAAATAAACAAATGGGACCTAATGAAACTTCAAAGCTTTTGCACAGCAAAGGAAACCATAAACAAGACGAAAAGACAACCCTCAGAATGGGAGCAAATATTTGCAAATGAAGCAACTGACAAAGGATTAATCTCCAAAATTTATAAGCAGCTCATGCTCCTCAATATCAAAAAACCAAACAACCCAATCCAAAATGTGCAGAAGACATAAATAGACATTTCTCCAAAGAAGATATACAGTTTGCCAACAAACACATGAAAGAATGCTCAACATCACTAATCATTAGCGAAATGCAAATCAAAACTACAATGAGGTATCACCTCACACGGGTCAGAATGGCCATCATCAAAAAATCTACAAACATTACATGCTGGAGAGGGTGTGGAGAAAAGATAACCCTCTTGCACTGTTGGTGGGAATGTAAATTGATACAGCCGCTATGGAGAACAGTATGGAGCTTCCTTAAAAAACTAAAAAATAGCACTACCGTATGACGCAGCAATCCCACTACTGGGCATATACCCTGAGAAAACCATAATTCAAAAAGAGTCATGTACCACAATGTTCATTGCAGCTCTATGCACAACAGGCAGGACATGGAAGCAACCTAAGTGTCCACTGACAGACGAATGGATAAAGAAGATGTGGCACATATATACAATGGAATATTACTCAGCCACAAAAAGAAACGAAATTGGGTCATTTGTAGTGAGGTGGATGGACCTAGAGTCTGTCATACAGAGTGAAGTAAGTCAGAAAGAGAAAAACAAATACCGTAGGCTAGCACATATATATGGAACCAAAAAAAAAAAATGATTCTGAAGAACCTAGGGGCAGGACAGGAATAAAGATGCAGACGTAGAGAATGGACTTGAGGACATGGGGAGGGGGAAATTAAGCTAGGACGAAGTGAGAGAGTGGCATGGACATATATACACTACCAAATGTAAAATAGATAGCTAGTGGGAAGTAGCTGCATGGCACAGGGAGAGATCAGCTTGGTGCTCTGCGACCCCCTAGAGGGTGGGATAAGGAAGGTGGGAGGGGGACACAAGAGGGAGGGGATATGGGGATATATGTATGCATATAGCTGATTCACTTTGTTATATAGCAGAAAGTAACACAACACTGTAAAGCAGTTATACTCCAGTAAAGATGTTTTTAAAAAACCCATAATTCTCAAAAAAAAACCACCAAAAAACAAGACTTTTTAATCTTTCCATTGTCCTGATAAATCAACACTTTTATTCTAATCCTGATTTATTTTATATTAAACTCTTTCCCCAAGGACTGTTCTATTCAACTCTTAAATTGGTTTTGACATAAGGTGCGGATCTAATTTTTTAAAGTAGATAACTTCTTATTCCAACACAGTTTTTACATTATTTGTTAAATATTCTTACTCTCGTTTTACTGTATACTTTTTAATATATTACATAAATTGAAGGCTAGTTGGGCGTTTTCTTGAATGTCCTATTGGAATATTATTTGTTCAAGGCAGCCCTCTCTTTTGTGTTTTGTTGCTTGAATATATTATAATAACCAAAAAGAGGAATCTGATTGCTACTCTCTTCTCTTTCAAAACATTACCTGATATGGACGCCCATTTTAGCTGATAATTACTATTTGTTTAAGCATTTCAAAAGTCATTTATCTGGGTTTTCAGTAAAATATACATATAAAATTAAAAATTCCGTAAAACTAGATATAAATAAAAGTAATTAAAATGTCATGCAAATTGCTCAGTTTGACTGCAAAATCTAGTTAGTGAACCACAGAAATGTACCAGGTAGTAAGTAGGACACATTTCCCTTTGTGTTTTAGCTAGAGAAAAGGATCTGTGTTGCTAAATACTTGTCACATTCCTGCAACTTCTGAGCTGTGTTGTTATAAAACCCGTGCCGCCTGACCCACCATAAGAAGTGGCACTGCATATAGATCATAGTGGTTATTCACCTAGAGTGTAGAGCAAGAAAAACTCTGCCCACTGATTAAACAAATTAAATAGCATAAATGAGTAACTTCCTGTTCCACTACCTTTATATTCTCATATTGCGAAAATATTTCAATTTTTAGAGATTTTAATTTTTATTTTATGAAGAATACCTTTGTGATTTTTTTTTTTTTTTTTTTTTTTTTTTTGCTGTACGCGGGCCTCTCACTGTTGTGGCCTCTTCCGTTGCGAAGCACGTGCTCCGGACGCGCAGGCTCAGTGGCCATGGCTCACGGGCCCAGCTGCTCCGCGGCATGTGGGATCCTCCCAGACCGGGGCACGAACCCGCGTCCCCTGCATCGGCAGGCGGACTCTCAAGCACTGCGCCACCAGGGAAGCCCTACCTTTGTGATTTTGATAGGGGTGAACTAAATCTACATGTATGCAGTACGATCTCTCTATTTAGTATTCTCATCTAGGTTCTTGTAATACTTCTCTATGCAAGTCTACCTGTATTCAATATTTTATCTTTATAATTAAAAAAGTAAAAAGAATAGAATAATTATCTATAATTCTACCACCCAGTTACCCATCTGACATCTTATCATATTTACTTTCAGTCTCTTTTAAAAAGTAGAATTCTCCCTCTAGCTTTTGTAAAAATGATATTGACACATTAAAAGACAATTTTAATACGTAGAAAAGTACAAAGATGACACATTAAAAAAATCAATCTAAATACCAGTACCCATAAAGAAATAGTGTAATCATTTCAGACAATGACTTTTGCAATTAGATGGATAGAAACAAATGCCTCTAAAATAGAATCAACTTAAATGCTATTTTTAATAGAAACTTTTAAACTGAATTTCACTCATTTCAGTAAGTTAAGAAAAGAAACAAATAAAAATACATGAACTGTTGAACTTGAAATAATTAGTGCTTCACACAATAGACAGTATTTCCTAAATCTCTCTATAGTTAAGAAAGAAAGCAGGGGGAAAAT
Organism: Aethalodelphis obliquidens; assembly: GCF_003676395.1. Classification (NCBI taxonomy): domain Eukaryota; kingdom Metazoa; phylum Chordata; class Mammalia; order Artiodactyla; family Delphinidae; genus Aethalodelphis; species Aethalodelphis obliquidens. The sequence goes on along the minus strand of NW_020837967.1, from coordinate 22,934,269 downwards.
AAGACATTCTTCTTTTGTAACTACAGGCTTTGATTCTGGAGAGCAGAAATCGTCGTCTTTTCATATAACCTGAGGCTATTAGCAATCTTATACTTCCTTTTATTTTCCCATTCCTCACTTTTTATTTCTTTATACTATTATTTTTTATATCCTAATGCTTAATAACATACTTTCTGTTGTTATGTAACATACTTCTCTTTGGTATCAGCTCTACATTTAAATTAATTCAGTGCTTATTATAGACCTTTTCCCATAGTGTCTTTTTTTTTTTCCTTGAGTTCTCTCTTTTGATGCAAGTATGAAATGGCTGGATTTTATTGACAAAACGGTTTCTCATAAAAGGCTCATGGACAATATATTCTTCGAGGCTTGTCACGTTTGGCATTATACTGGATGAACATGTCACATGGGAACAATATACTTTGATCACATGCTTTCACCCTCAGAACTTTGTAGAGAATGTTCCACTGTTCTCTGGCATTAAGAGGCATATATTTCTTTAATCCTTAAAGTTCAGCAGGTATTCTGTATAATATTTTTATAGAATACAACGGACTCTTGCAATCTCCGTATTTTTCTTCATTTCAAGTGATACGCCTTGTGTCCTATTCGCTGGGTCCCTTCCCCCAGCATCAATTATCCTTGTGCTGGCTCATCTTTGTCTGCCTTCTGCATCTACTAGTTTCTCTCTAATTGCTTTTAATATTAGTGTTTTTCATCTGCAGTCACTATGATTAGCCCAAGCCTTTCCTCTGTGTCAGTAATTCAGTTTTCAAGGGTATGTCACCTTTTCTTTGCTGATCTGATTGATACACTAGTTTGGAAATACAGTGTTTCAATCCACTATTTCCTTAGAGCTGCCATTTCCCTTTTAAAAATTCTATTGTTTTTTCATGTTTTCCGTGAGTGTCTATCTTATTAAATCCATATTCTTGTCAGTCACACCACATATGAGGTAGGTAATTGTGATTACTCTTTTCCTTGATTCTGTTTTTTTTTTTTTTTTTTTTGGTTCATGCTTAGGCAGCAGCTCTGCCCAACTATTTTATATTTGTTATAGGGTGAGCAAATTGACTCTTTTTCTACGATACTTCAGATCAGTTTGTTTTTACCTCTGAGTTACCCCTCAAGGGGTAGGCATATCATATTATTTATGAAATTATAGCATGTGAGTGTTTGTGTGTGGTTGGGATAGAGGTCAACTAAGTAGCAGGAAGTCTCTGTTATAAATTCCTGGGCTCTGTTCTCCCTTCTGAGATTTTGCTACTTATCACACGATGGAGTGACCTTAATACCTATCGTTCATTATTTTTAAATTTCTGTTTTCCAAGTATCTTTTTATAGGTCACCTGTATATTTAATGGAACAAAGTAGAGCACACATTAAAAAGTAAACATTTTCTGTTGTTACTCCAGATGTAGCGTTTTCAGTGAATTTTAAAAACTCCATTGCAGTAGTATCTCATATACTTTTTCTTACATCTATCTCTGTTGAAACATTTTTTATTCTAAAATGCCTTTCACTTGATGGATTTTAGTTTTTTAGTTTTACATATGGTAGGATCATCCATGTCTTTCTGATATTCATTTTTATTTGTAATTCATGTCTTGTTGCATTGTCTGGAATTTCAAAATCAGTATTAAAAATAATGACGATTTTGGGTAGCTTTAACTTTTTCCTAGATTTAAATAGAGTGCCTCTTGTGGGAGAGTACAGAGATTGGGTTCACATCCTAGGTCTACCACTTATAAGCTCTGTGACCTTGGACAAGTCTCTTTACCACTCTGTTCCTCAGCAGTTTCATCTCCAAAACTGGGGGCTAAAATAACACCTACCTTACATGCTTGTTAGGCTGTTTTTTTTGTTTGTTTGTTTTTGCTTTTTGATAACAAGCATATAAATGCTTTCAAGAGAAACCAAGGTTATCAAGAATGACTCTCAGGGTTCATGATTTGTGTAACTGTGTAACGGGTTAGTGAGAACTTCGAGTTTCTAAGGGAGAAAAGACTCTAAATGAGCCAGGTCTAGGGGAGACAAGACCACAGGTTCAGTTTTGAACATGACTAAGTCTGAGGTGTCTTTGAGAAAAATCAAGAGGAGATGTCTAGAAAGCAGTTAGATTTGTTCCCAGAACAAAAGATGAACAATCAGTTACCTGGTTATGCCCTCCACTTTCTCATCATCTCACTGCAGGCAAGTTATCAAACTGCAGAGCAGGGCAGTGATCCTTTTGAGTAGGAAACAACTCTCGGCAAAGACTTTAATCATCTTTTTGGTTAAATTTTACAAATGCAAGAAAAGATGTTTAGCTATTTGAGTCACTGCAAATCTTTTGCAAAGTGTTTTTTTGGACTGTTGACTGATGCTGTCCAAGAGAGGGGTCCAAGTGGAACCAAGAAAAATGTCGAATAGAATATGGTTTTAGGCATGTGTCTAATGTCAGTAATACACATACTATGAGTATTCAATACTATGAGCATTATGATCTATTCTTATGATTCCAGCCATTCAATATTTTTATGAAGATAATACTTGACCCTTCATGCTTAAAGTTTTCAAATACTTTTTAGAATCTGAAGCTACTCAAGGGTCATGTAAGGTTGCTGCAGAGATGACACAGCTGTCTACGTCAGACTCCAAAGGGATCCACAAAGCAAAGATAATGTACACACGCCCTGACACATGACTCATGTCCTAGAGTCACTAGGACCTTCTATTCCTTCTCTGAGACTTAATAAGATTTGGGGCGGGGGAGGGGGTGGAGGGTGGAGAGGGGGTTGTCTAGAAAGTAAAAATAGAATCTGGAAAAAGGAAAGATCCAGATTCACTGGTATTTCGAACAGTTTCCTACTTTTAAAATAGACTCAGGGTTTTAAAACAGTATAATAATTGTACTCGATGGTCAATTAAACTTAGTAAGGGGTTCAACTGTATAAAGACTTTCAGTCTTTGTGGCCACTAGGTGGCAGACTTTGCCAAAGAATATGGCCACCATTGAGATTTTTTTACAAGGTTCAAACCTTACTAAAAGCATTTGGGTTATAGCTGTCATCAAATGTTAAAATATTTCCTCGGAGTTCACACTGCTTCTGTAATTAACAAAGAAACTCAGGATTGCACAACTGTAGACTTTAGAAATACCCTAATTAGCCCCTCTTTCGCTTTCTGTAAAACTGAGGCCAAAAGAACGGTTTGCTCTTGTGTTAGCTGATGGCAGAAATGGGGTTCAGACTCTGGCCTCTGCTGTCTCCCTTTAGTACTTTTTTCCACACTGTTTTAAAAATTATAGCACTGTAACAGTTACTATTATCTGAATGAAGCTATTCTGGGCAAATATGATGTCATTCTTAGAGGAGATCACGAAGGAATTTCCACTCTACTGCCCTACCCCTTGGCAGTCAACTCATTCATGCCTCACTATTTGGAACAACTTAGAAACGGTCCTTTCAGAAATTTTAGCAAATAGTTCCTTAGATTCCGTTTAGGTTTTTTTTTCAGGTTCACGTTAGGTGGAAAATGTATTAGAAAAGACTTGGAAATATCATTAATCAAATAATGAGAAAAATGAAAAGACAGAGTGGGTTTTTGATAAGAAAATAAGTATTGAAAAACTGAACCGAGGTAGACCTCAAAACCCTGGCTTTCAACAGTGCAGAATAAGCGCACATGTAGGAAGGCAACCCTGGAAGACTAGCTAGCAGATGTTTTGGTTTTGTTAAGCGAGGCCCGGACTAGAATTGGAAGTGTTTCATGAAACAGTGCCAAGAATCTGAGAAACAAAACAGATTTTAATCACGGTTTGCATCTCAGCACACTCTATGCCAATCATAAGGCCGTGTCTGGGGTGGACAGGAGTTGCTTATATCAAACCTGATGCCAAATGCAAGGAACTGGCATGTTTCAGAAAACAGTCTCCATATTTCCAGTCTGAAAGTCAGCCTACATCTGGCCCAGCCTTCCGTCTGGAAGAACTCGAGGGCAAGACAACATCAGGTCCAAACTAGGATATGCTCTAAGCTACAGAACGAGCAGCACGTGGAGTGAGAGGCTGCGAGCGTCTTTTCACAATCATTCAGCCACGAAACCCTCGGTGAATCAAGTCCAAACTGCTAAGCGTGGCATACACACCCTGTGTGGGCTGACTGCTGCCTATCCTTCTACCACCATTCCCAGTCACAGCTCCGCTCTGGCCTCAGTACCAGAGGGTACACCAGTGGACTCCAGTATCCCAGTACCCCAGTGGGGCACCCCTTTCTGAGCAGCTCTTATTTTTCCTCTGCCCCACATCTTCCTGTCTTTGCTCATCGCCTGCAGAACTACTCTCTCCAAGGGGCGAAGGGGAGAATCTATTCCACGCCTTTCTCTTAGCTTCTGGAGTTGCCTGTGGTCCTTGACTTTCCGTGGCTTGTAGATTTCTGCCGCCATCTTCACGTGGCCATCTCCTTTGTTTGCGTCTGCACCTCAGTTTTCTCTTCTTGTAAAGATGTTGATCACGTTGGATGAGGGCCCACTCGAATGGAGTATGACCTCATCTTAATTTGATTACAGCTGCAGAGACTCCTTCCAAATAAGGTCACATTCCCAGGTCCTGGGAATTGGGACTTTGACACATCTCTTTTGGGGGACACAATTCACATAGTGTCTTTCTCTATCTCTCTGCTCAATAGTTAGTTGCTACTTTTTTGCTCTGGGCCTTTCTTCATATTCCTGCAGCATCTGTAACCATATCACAGGTGCCCACACCCCTCAGCCTGTGACATCCCCAGGTCAGCAGGGCCTCTTTCTTTCCCATTTTCCATTTCTGTGTCTGCCTTGCTTGGCACTGTGCCTGACGCCTAGTAGTCTGGGCCCATGAATGAGCATAATTCTCAGCAGTTGGGCTCTGGAATATATCCAGTTCCCTGGCACGTTCTCTATTTGATAAGTTGCAACGTCAGAAGGAAACACTCCCCTCAAGGAGATCTTAGCTGAAGGATGGGCTCAGCCTGCAAAGTTCTGGGTAAGGAAGAGTGAGGGTGGGGAAACAGGTGTCTGGATCACTGAAGACAACATCTCCAAGGGTGCTGATGGCCTCAGGGCGTAGCAGGGAATGCTGGAGGGTGAGTAGGCTGCAAGCCAGAGCCTACCATTTTGGGGGCATTGGGTTTTTTTTAAATTTTGTTTTGTAATTGGAGTATCATTGATTTGGTACTAGTCTTGCGTGTGTGTGTGTGACATGAACACACGTCTCCTAAGAGAATATGTCTTTTCTGCAACAGCCTGATCCCAAACGACTAGACTTCATTCCCTTTATACACTTTAACTAATACTGACGCTTGGCTTTCTGTAGAAGGTGGCCCCTTGCTCTTGGGGGTACCTACTGAGATGGCTCTGGACATAAGGGTTAGATGAAGGATTGTCCGGGGAGGGAACTGCGGGGCTCTAAAACCCCTGCAGCGTGCCTGTACCTCCTCTGCTCCTCATGGATTCATCACGTCTCACCCATACAGAAATGTCTACGTTGTTCACCCTCATCCCCTCCATGCTAGGGATCTAGGTGGTGCTGTAGCAACCAGGCTTGTATGAGGACTGAATGATGTGATGGTACAGACCAGGATTAGAGTGGGGATCAGAAGCCCTGACCAGTGGACTACTGCCCAGCCAGCATCCCACCGCCCCTCTTGTTGAATCAGTCACAGCAAGAAAACCTGAGGTCTGGGGCAGCTCAGGGCGGGACCGAGCAGGGCCAGCATGGTCCAGCTGACGCGCCTTTGGCTGTTCACAGGTACAGAGTGGCAGCGTCCCCCCAGCCTGAACCAATCTCCAATCTCCAGCAGTTTGTATTATGTCCTCTCAGTTTAATCAGAGAGACCCCTCCTCTCTCCTGGAAAAGGAGGCTGCATTCTTTTCTGAATCCACCCTCCTGTTTTCTTCCTCTGTGAATCGGACTGCTCTAGGTACCTCATAAGAATGGAATCATACAGCATTTGTCCTTTTGCGACTGGTTTATTGCACTGAACATAATGTCTTCAAGATTCATCCGTGTTGTAGCCTGTGTCAGAGTCTCCTTCCTTTTTAAGGCTGAATAATATTCCACTGTATGGGTGGACCACATTTTGTTTATCTGCTCATCCAATGATGGACACTTGGGATGCTTTCAGGTTTTGACTACTGAGAATCACGCTGCTATGAACATGGGTGTCCCAAGATCTCTCTGAGTCCCTACTTTCATTCTTTTGTGTGTACACCCAGAGGTGGAACTGTTGGATCATACAGTAATTCTATATTTAATTATTTTGAGGAACCACCACACTGTATTCCACAGTGGCTGCACCATTTATATCCCCACCAAGGCTGCATTCTTTTTTTTTTTTAATAGTTTCCAGTATAGATTCTTTTTTTAAAGACTTTAATTAATTTATTTTTGCTGTGTTGCGTCTTCATCTCTGTGCGAGGGCTTTCTCTAGTTGTGGCAAGCGGGGGCCACTCTTCATCGTGGTGCGCGGGCCTCTCACTATCGTGGTCTCTCTTGTTGCGGAGCACAGGCTCCAGACGCGCAGGCTCAGTAATTGTGGCTCACGGGCCCAGTTGCTCCGCGGCATGTGGGATCTTCCCAGACCAGGGCTCGAACCTGTGTTCCCTGCATTGGCAGGCAGATTCTCAACCACTGTGCCACCTGGGAAGCCCAAGGCTGCATTCTTTATTCTCATTTAAGATATACTGGAGATAAAAAGTGATCCATACACCCTCACTGGGTACAAAGCACATCAGAAAACGAGACCCTGACCATGTCCTCTGACAACCTCAGGCCAAGGCAGGAGAACATGTGTCTCTCCTAGATAATTTGGATGAGTTATAGATATTAGATAAGATAACCTCTGAGGCCCAGATCTGATTTCACAGCCCGCGGTCCATGGCCAAGCCCTGCCTGCCTCAGGTCTCTGATGTGTCTTTAATGCCAGCCAACAGGGACGCCTATCCTCCCCTTTAGGTCTGCAGTCCTGTGCTCACGGGAGCAGGGGCCTCTGAAGCTCTGAACAGGAACAGACTGGAGGTTTGGGGGATTTCGGCTGGTCTGATGGACACCCAGTGACGGACGCCCTCTCTGCCCAGGACATGGACACTGGCTGACCTTCTTGAGCTCGGCCCCCAGCAGGGCACCTGCTGGCCGTGTGTATTACAGGTGTGGAGACAGAGGAAGGGACATGAAAACAATTTTTAAACCCAAGTTACTACTGAAATGACTTTTCAAATAAGATTTGTTGTAATATAGGCGGCCGATGCGTTGGTGAATAATCTCTGGGAGGAGGGATCTTCTCTTATACCCCACAGAATCTAGGATAGTACTTTTTTCACACATAGTTGAAGCTCAAAAGATGCCTGCTGATAAAAGGCATATATACCTGGAGAAACCCATAATTTCAAAAGATACCTGCACTCAATATTCACTGCAGCACTATTCACAATAGCCAGGACATGGAAGCAACCTAAAGGCCCATCAACAGAGGAAAGGATAAAGAAGATGTGGTACATGTATACAATGGAGTATTACACAGCCATAAAAAAGAATGAAATAATGCCATGTGCAACCACATGGACGGACCCAGAGACTGTGATACTGAGTGAAGTAAGCCAGACATAGAAAGACAAATATCATATGATATCACTTATATATGGAATCTTTTAAAAAAAAAGGTACAAATGAACATATTTACAAAACAGAAATAGAGTCACAGATGTAGAAAACAATCTTATGGTTACTGGGGGGAAAAAGGGGGGATAAATTGGGAGATTGGGATTGACATATACACACTGCTATATATAAAATAGATAACTAATAAGGACCTACTGTATACACAGAGAACTCCACTCAGTACTCTGTAATGGCCTATATGGGAAAAGAATCTAAAATAAAAAAGAGTGGATATATGTATATGTATAACTGATTCACTTTGCTGCACAGCAGAAACTAACACAACATTGTAAATCAACTAGACTCCGATGAAAACAAAGAACGTCTCGATAGCACGATGCCTACTGCTTAACGCTCAGGAATCGCCTGGCTCTTTTAACAGTGACCCTCAAAGAGCTGACCTGACTCTCATCCCTGGAGCCACAGTGTTGGCAGAGCCTGAGATCAAACCCTAACCCTCATCTCCCAGGGCAGGGTCCCCCCCACCCCCGCTTTTTTTCCCTTTTTTAGGACATGATCCCTTTCTTAACCTAACAGAAAGAAACGTGGACAGACACAGTAATAGAAACAAACAGATGTTTCCACTAGAGACTAGCTCCGAAGTCTCAAGTGCTTACAAGTTTTTAAAGCAACACACAAAAATTACAACTGAAGGTCAGTAAACACATGGAAGTGGCAGCAGCACTAATAAACGGAGAGAGGCTTCATCCTCCAGTGTGAACTGCGGTACGGGAAGCCGCCTGCGCGACTTCAGTGTCCCCTGGAACGACGGTCATCCCCAGAGCAGGGCAGTCGATGCTACTACGATGTGTGGGCGTGGCTGCCATGCCAGGCTCTAGCCAATTTCAGGTCAAAAACACGCGTGGGGAGCGTATCTTTGTGTTTTCCCAAGCCCTACCAACTATGTAAAAGACACTGGGAAACTCGGCCTTAGGTTTTTAATTAATACACTCAAGAATTATTATTTTCTTAAGCTTTCCACAAATTGCAGTAGGCGGAGATGGCATTACATAAGTCAGCTCTGCCACCGGGTGACACAAACCCACTCTGCGGACAACAGCCAACAGTTCAAGTATGAGATTAGTATCATGCTAACCGCCCCCCACCAAAAGCATATTTTTAAAGATTCACAGGTAACTCAATAAACTTTTTATCCTCACTAAAGCAAACATGGCAAACCACGGATTTGAGATGGAAATGAGTCTTTTCCTATACTTTTTGTCCATTCTAGGGCTGTATGTACACTGGTTAAGTCCATTGCCTGTGGAGACAGGGCTGAACTCCAGATCACGGCTGAGTAACTGTGGATGAGTTACTTGACTCCTTCTCTTTCTAACTTCCTTCTCCTGTAAAATGAGAAGGATAATAACCTTGGGCATAGGGAGGCTGTGAGAATTAGGTGAGTGATTACACAGAAAGTGCTATGGGCAGTATTACTGATATCGGCCCTTCTTCTTCCTCCAGGTTAATTCTTCTTACTAAGCTTTTAAAAATTTCCTTCAATTATTAACCCCCAAAGGAAAACAAAATCATAAAATACGTATCATCGTTATCTTCAAAAGAGAGCTTGAAATGTCTTGTAGAAATACCTTGTGGTCGTTTTTATGTGCTTCGGGAAGGAAAATAAAATAAAACCACTAGAGGAAAACTTCCAAAATAAGGCATTAGTATATTTTATATGGGGGTTTGGTCCATTCCAAGTATGTATTTTTGCAGATAGTATCACTACCGTGGCTGAGAGCTTTACCAAAGAAAAGAAATGTCTCTTGTTGCTTACAAAGAGCTTCATGCTAGGGAAGTATTGAGGGCTGTAACTCCTAGTTTAAGTCTTTTTTTTTTTGTACCCCACTGCCCCCTCCCCCTTGGTATCCACACGTTTGCTCTCTACGTCTGTGTCTCTATTTCTGCTTTGTAAATAAGATCATCTATTAAGTCTTGAATAAAAGACACAGAAAGGAATTAGAACTCCCAGAGAGTCAGTGAGAGAATCTGATTTAGAAAGGTATGTCTTCATCATGCTTTACCTTTGAATCACATAGCGAAGGAACGTAAGGTTTCTATTTCAAAGGTGCAGTTATCAATCAACAACTAATAAATCATCAAGTTTTTAAGAAGTTACATTACTATATTTAAAACAGATAACCAACAAGGACCTACTGCATAGCACAGGGAGCTCTCCTCAACATTCTGTAAGAAACTAAATGGGAATCGAATTTGAAAAAGAACAGATACTTGTATATGTATAACTGAATCACTTTGCTGTACACCTGAAACTAACACAGTATCGTTAATCAACGATACTCCAATATAAAGTAAAAAAATAAAAAAGATGTGCCGCTTAAGGTGCCAGGTAAGGTGCAATGGATAAGAAACAGACTGTAATATACAGCAGAGGCCCTGAAAGAGATGGCCGTCTAGTTGAGAGAGGATCCAAATACATCCCAGATAAAACAGGTGACTACAACACCATGAGCCATGCGTTACCAAATACCTAGAATTTGGGACAGTATTTTTCACTTTGCATTCAGACTATTGCTAAGCAGAGCTATTTCCATACCTGTTGTTAGAATATTAAAAACAAAAACAAAAACAAAACCCTGAGGTTCTCAGAAGTATCCTTTCACTCCAGCCAAACTAATCTTCCTGATTTTTCCCTCACTGAAGTTCCTTGAGGAACTTCCAGCTCACATTAACCTCTTCATGTACAGAACTGTTGACTAGAAGCTTCAAAAACATAACGCAACTTGCCCCAACACTGGACCTCTTTGCCCTGGTTTAGTTCCACTTCACATGGGACTTGAAATGCTAATTTATCATTTTAATTAAGGAAATAAAGAATATCTCCTCACCTAGTGAGATGAGGAGGTTTGACTAAATGATGTCCAAGATTCCTTCTAGATCTAAGTGTCTATGATTCTTTAAGAATCACGCGTTTTGCTTGTCATCATTTATAGATTTTTTTCCCAACAGAAAGCTAGCCTTTTCTCCTGATTTCTCTGTCCCTTATTATTATTTAGTACCATATGTCTTGAAAATGTTCTTAAATCTCAAGAAGCCAACACATACACTAATGCTACCAAATGTCTTTATTTACTGGAAATTGTTCCAATCAGACCACAGTTGATAAACTTTCCCCCATATTATATTCATTTGTTTAAGAATCATATAAAAAATATCGGGGTAACAGATGCGTGTGTCAGAGGATGGTCTCTCCACAAGACGGAGCTCATTCTCTTTGCTTTTATTTTCTAACTTCAAGGAGATGGTACATTATCGCAGAAATGCATGCTGTTGATTTCAGATGTTCTGGAGAGTTCTACCGCTTTTCCCCTACCTATTCCATATTGGACAGCATTGTCTGTGTTGGGGAATGAGGGAGTTCGGGACGCTGTGAACTTCTCCCACCTTCCCTGCAATAATAAGTTAGTCCCTTTGAACCTACTACATAAAATGTGATGCCAGCAATTTCCTCTGTTAGGTACTCAGAGTGGCTAGTCTTGGAACATGACGAATGAAGGAAGAATTGGTCTTTGAGGGATTCAGGTTAAAATAACTGCTGTCAACTCTAGGAAGACAGGAGGCTGACTTGCAGAGACTAAATCACAAGATTCTTCTTGGCTTTTTAAAAAAAATTTTTTTTTTGCTTTGAGAGTAGCTGCCTAGTTTCAATTCTGAAGGAGCTACATTCCATAATCCAGTTTTCCCAAATGGTAGGACTAAAGCTACACCTCATCTTATTTTATTAAACCTTAACTCAAGTTTATTTAACTACAGGAAAAGAAATAACTAGATCATAGACATCCTTTCAAGTGTTCTAACATCACAGCTTTTCTTTAAAATAAAAATCTTACTGAAGTATAATTGATTTAAAATGTATTAATTTCTGCTGTACAGCAAAGTGATTCAGTTATACATATATTCTTTTTCATATTCTTTTCCATTATGGTTTATCACAGGATATTGAATACAGTTTCCTGTGCTACACAGTAGGACCTTGTTGTTTATCCATCCTCTACATAATAGTTTGGATCTGCTAATCCCCAGTTCCCAATCCTTCCCTCCCCTCCCCCCCACCCCTTGGCAACCACAAGTCTGTTCTCTACGTCTGTGAGTTTGTTTCTGTTCCATAGATACAACATCACAACTTTAACACTAGTCATTGCCACACATAACTACCAACTAAATTATCAGTGTAGAAATCCACAGCTAAGAATTCGGAACGTCTACCACAAAGAGGAGTGTTTTCTTTTGATGTAGCCCACGTGATACCCACTAAAGAAATTCCTTTAAAGAAAAACCTCTCATTTTGTGAATGTTTTCACATTTAATACATTTTTCACGATGCCAAATATTTTAAGTATCATTATCATAAAAATGTAAATACGTTCTTCAAATGGTTTTGATACCTTACCAAATAAAACAAACCAAAAAACCTGTTTAAAAGTGCACTTTTTATTTGCTTTGTACAGTGCTGCCTTAAACTATTTCACTCCATGAACTTTAAAATCCCACATTAAATTTGGCTGGGTACATATCTGTGGTCTTATAAGACTAATTTTAGATCTCTGCTATTTTCCCAAGCAGAAATACAACTAAAGTTCTGAACTTCTGCCTCAACCCCTGAATATGGGAATAATCATTCCTGTTTTCTAAGAATAAATAAATAAAATCATGTAACTGAAATTGGATTTAGTCTTCAGATTAGCAACATTCTGGTCTTTTCTCTTCATTCATATACCAATATTACCCATACTAATGAATAAAACTAATGTCTCATACTAATCATACCAACATTATTCACATGAGTATATAAGAAACACAATTGGGGTATTTTATTTTGCATATACATATTTTTTCCCACTGTAAAAATGCTTTTTAAAAGTACAAAGAAATCCTTTAAGTGAAGAAAGAAAACGGGAAAGGGGTGAAAATTAGGCACTGCATTTAAAGCACAATGGGCAGAGGACTGAACTATAAGTCACAGATTAATCCTTGTCCCCAAGCACACTTCCAAGTGTTGTGACCACACCGTGTAATATACCCAAGGTCACACTGCGAGCACACGGCAGAGCCGGGATTCCAGTGTAGGAATTTTGTCTCTTGAGGTCCCATCCTTCCTGCTACCCTATACTGCCTTGAAGGGTGAACAGGATGCTTTCCAACTGAGCCTAAAAAAGTCATCAAATAATCCAACCCTTGACTGTAAGGTTTGCATGTGTCTCAGTGGGAAGGCCGTCTTCTCTTTGGAAAGAACGTAAAAATGTTGAAGGCTGACATCTCCTCTTTGTGGAAGGTCCCTTGAAGATACCGCTCACCACCTCTCACTCTTGATAAACAGGTTTATTATGACGGAATTAAGTACAGAATTGAGAGAATGGTAGTATCCCATTTCTGGCCTTTCCTCTGTCAGTCAACCTTCCCAACTGGGTCATGATTCTCATCCATCCCTTTGGTCATGTAACCTCTGGCATGGAAGCTTCCGGGGGCTTCAGCCACTCCCCCACCGACACTTCCTTCCTGCCCTGCACTCCTGAACCCTCCCTTCTCTAGCACCCCTCTGAGTGTGTCTCCTATTCTTCCTCTCCCAGGAAGAGACAGTCTTGCCTCTTATCCCCCCTCTTGCTTCAGATAAATCCTGACTCCCTAAGTGAGACCCAGTTCCAACGACATCACCTCTGTGAAGCCTTACTGACCCCATTATATCATGAAATATAAAACTCTTACTAAACCTTCAAGAAATGTGTTATCATCATAGTCTTTTCAAAAGGAAGGTTTCCTCTTCTACCTCTAATGTGGCTATTTTTTTAAATTTATTTTTTATTGAAGTACAGTTGAATTACAGTGTTGTGTTTAACGTGGCTATTCACGCCATCCTTAGAGCTCTGGGCGAAGAAATGGTTTCACTGAAGTAGCCATTCTCTTGGTTTCAAAATCACAGCTACTAAGTAACCCCCCCCCTTCCCTTCCCTCTTTTCTCTTATTCCCAGGCTGGACAGTAGCATCATCTGAAAGAAACCCAGGAACACAGGAGCGTTACAGTATCATAAAACTTGGGAGTCAGAAGACAGGAGCGTTACAGTATCGTAAAACTTGGGAGTCAGAAGACAGGAGTGTCCTGACCCTACTGGGGAGTCTGTTCTGCATGTGAAGGAGGGTTGGTTGTGACACCCCTGTGTTCCTGGGTCAGATTTAAATGAGATTATAGCTGTGAAAGCTCTTTGTAAATCATACAACAATACGCAAATTCAAGAGCCACTCAATCAGTGTTTATGGAGTTAATTTACTAGTGACCATCTGACCGGCCACACACACTCCCGCATCTTAAGAAATGCTGGCAGATGACACAAACAAAGAACACAGGAAGATCACGTTTTAAACCCCACCTCTGCCACTCACCAGCTAGGAAGGGTCAGAGCAAATTAAGGAGTGGGAAGCAGAGGACTGACCTATAAGGAGTGTTAAAACAGGGCTAAAATAATTTGGGAAAAGATCTCAGATCTCTCAGTAGCTCTTAGGAAGCTGACAAAATGAGTCCAACTCCTGCTGAAATGGCCAGTGCCCGTGAATGGAGATCGGAAAGCATCCCTCATCATTGCCAGCCTGCTCCCTGCTACGAAAATGTGTTAAATCTTTGAATATTACTTGAAGGAGGATCCGTGTCACAAATCCTGAGTCTGTCCCTACTCAGGTCACATTTCCCAGAACCCTCGTTTCCTGTTCTGTAAAATGGGGGATAGAATATTTATTGTGAAAGACTAGTGCAATATGTTGAGATGACATATAAAAACACTTGTACTGAGTATGGATTTAATGGAGGTGTTTTTTAAGCTACTTACTGTATTTCTACTCTCTTTACCCTCCACCTGCATCTCACCCTGCTAGGGATTGTGTAATATCCAATATTAAAAAGATCCCATTGAAATGCAAATCAAAACCACAATGAGCTGTCACCTCACACCTGTCAGCATGGTCATCATCAAAAAATCTACAAACAATAAATGCTGGCGAGGGTGTGGAGAAAAGGGAACCCTCGTGCACTGTTGGTGGGAATGGAAATTGGTGCAGCTGCTACGGAGAACAGTATGGAAGTTTCTCAAAAAACTTAATAAACTACCATATGATCAGCAATTCCACCCCCAGGGAGATCCAAAAAAGAAAAAAACAAAAACACTAATTCAAAAAGATACATGCACCCCAACATTCACAGCACCATTATTTACAACTGCCAAGATATGGAAACAACCTAAGTGTCCATCGACAGACGAATGGATAAAAAAAGACGTGGTACAGATATACAGTGGAATATTACTCAGCCATAAAAAAGAATGCAATTTTGCCATTTGCAGAGACGTGGACGGTCTTGGAAGGTATTATTCTGAGTGAAATAAATCGGACAGAGAAAGACAAACACTGTAGGATATCACTTATATGTGAAATCTAAAAATACAACAAACTAGTGAATCTAACAATAAAGAAGCAGACTGAGAGAGAGAGAGAACAAATGAGTGGTTATCAGTGCGGAGGGAGTGGGAGGGACAAACTATTGGGTGTAGCACAGGCTCAAGGATGTGTTGCACAACACGGGGAAGACAGCCAATATTTTGTAATAACTGTAAATGGAAAGTAACCTTTAAAATTGTATGAAAAATAAAAAATAATAAAACTTAAAAAAATGTCCCACTGACCCTTCCCAACATGGAGGAATATAATGGATTATATTTAAGAAAAAAGTCTATCCTACAAAGCCAGCGCCTGAGCAATAGCGGGACATGTAAAATGAAGGAAAGAGAACGTCCATGCTAAGTGACCGTCTACCCTTGGCCTTGAGCAGAGAAGCTTGGCTGCCATCAGAAAAGAACAAAGAACAAAATCATCAATATTCAGTATTACATAAATAGAGGTGTTGAGTAAATGATTAAACTATCATCCACAGTTGAAGACCAGATACATGAAAATTAAGGAAAAAGTATCAAGATAAAAGAATTTTGAAGCAAAACTAGTAATTCTTAGAATCCTAGTTAAATGGTTTCATTTGTCCATGTGTGATGCCTGTAGCAGATGCAAGTGATTGACAGCAAAACATCAAGCATTCTCCAGACTTGCGGTTGCCAGGGGCGGGGGTGGGGGTGGGGGGGAGCGGGAAGGAACGGGAGTTTGGGATGAGCAGATGCAAACTAGTATCTATAGGATGGATAAACAACAAAGTCCTACTGTATAGCGTGCAGAACTATATACAATATCTTGTGATAAACCATAATGGAAAGGAATATGAAAAAGAATATATATATGTATAACTGAGTCACTTTGCTGTACAGCAGAAATTAACACAACACTGTAAATCAACTAGACTTCAATAACATTTTTAAAAACTCAAGCATCTCAAGCTGGGTTAGATGGGATTCATGAATCATATAACATGCGGAACACCCAAAGGGAATAAGTTAACAATGGAGTTAGATGGGATTCATGAATCATATTACATGCGGAACACCCAAAGGGGATAAGTTAACAACGGAAAGCATAATTCTGAGACAAATTTCCCATAATTTGTATTCCATGTCCTTTTTGACTTCAGTACGACTTGTTTTCCATTCATTCATGAATCTTTCAGCATGGATCTCTAAAAGATCGGAGCTACTTAAAAAGAACCTAATAACAACCACTGTCGCACACTAAAAAGTAACATTAGCAAATGTCCCGTCTGTGTTCACGTTTCCCCTATTGTCTCATAACACTTGTTTTTTAACCTTTTGTTTAAATCAGGGTCTAAATGAGGTCGAGACAGTGCAATGGCTGCTGGCTCTGACATTTCTTTCACCTACAGATTCCCTACCGTCCCTTTTCATCATCTCCCTTGCAATTTGGTTATAAAGAAAGCTGGCCATCTGTCCTGGAGAATTTTACACATTCTGGATTTGGCACCCCTGTATTTTCATCTTACAAGCTCCAGTGTAGACGGCTAGTGAGATCTAGAGGCTTGGTCCGATTCCTATCTGACTTTGGCGAGGACTCTTCACACTTGTACTGTGTACTCCCATCAGGAGGGATGTCATGCCAGGTCCTCCCTTTCTTTGTAAAGGTAGCAACTACTGGTATCTGGCCTACAGCCCATCAGTCATCAGGACTGAAACACGATGGAACTCAAATTCTTTGATCCCGTCTTCATTTATTAACTGGAATACTTCTACTGATATAAAGAGCAACTCTGTCTCAATGGCGATTTGGTCCGTGCTACTTTTAGAAGGTAAACGTTGTATCTTATCTTAAGATAAGATACAAAACGCAGTCCAAGATTCTGTATTGGCTTCAATGAAGAAAAGGAAAACTATATTAGGGGAGAAAGAGAGAACTTGTTCAAACTTTTTACTTCTTTTTAATGGATTTATAAAGGTCGTTTAAAGTGCTTTTAAGTGCTCACAAGCAAAAAGTGTCCTTAATGGAAACTTGTGAAATATCTAATGAATTCTAAGAGAAGAAAACAATAGTTCCAGGAATTAGCAGATAGCAGTAGGGCATGGGTACCAGTAAATTCTTCACTTCCATATTGCTTCACGACACAGTCAATATTATTGTTACTTCTCCATGGAATGAGTTTTATTCTTGCACTGGAATAGAAACAAGTATCAAGTTCTGAAAATTCTAAAGACTAAAGGAAAAAGGATGAAGACCTTTGGGAGCCTCTACAAGGGACCAGCCAGTTGCCTGGGATTCAGTCTTTCCTTTCTAACTAGAGCAAAGCAGCCCAGCCAGGCAGAGCTGCCCTGTGCCCCATCCAGGTTAATTTCTCTGTATCACGAGCGAGACTGTATTCTCCTATAAAAGGGAAAAATTCAAACTTCGCCCTTTAGGATCCTCTAGACTAGAGAAATAAACGTAGATGATGAGATCCAATAAGGAGATAGCTAAGAAGAGAAGCTAAGATGGAAAGTAAAATTGCTCAGAGAGAAGGTGAATAATAGAAGGTCTTGAACTTCAGGGAAATGCAAATGTGAAAAATGATTAGGATATAATACCTGAATTTCCCCCAAAGTCTTATATTCCAAAGGATGCCCCAACCGGCTATTTAACCTAGATGTGATACACAGAGCCACACAGAATTTCTGATATGTCTTCTGTGCTGGTTCACTTCTGCCTTTGACAATTTGTTTCAGGGCCACAGATACATCAAGAGGAACATGGCAGAAGGGTCAGGCAGTGCACTTTCTAGTAACTAATACTGAAAAGTTGACAATATCCAGTCCTTAGAACCTGACCTTTCTCAGAAGGTCAAATGTCTTTGCCAACTGTACCAGGAAACCGAATGCTCAGGTCATCTGATTCTCTTTTTCACCACCAGCTCAAATCAATTATTCCCGCCCCCCCTGCCCCCCTCCCACAAAGAGCAGTGACTGCTGAGTCATTTTATATTTGAGGCAAAGAAGGAACAAGTTATAAAACAACAAATCTCTGAAACTCACTTGTCTTCTCGTGAGAACACGAGTGGAAAAACACCACTCTGAATTCTGGAGGTAGAATTTACAGTAAGAGATAAATTTCACACACACACACACACACACACACACACACACACACACACACACACACACACAGAGCTGACTGAATGGTTGTGCTGTACATCAGAAAACACACTCTGAGCTACGGAATAAAAAAGTTACAACAGAGAATAGCTCATGCCCCTTGGAATCTATACTTTTACGAGTTCAAATTAATCAAACTGCATGAGACTCAATGAGGATCAATACAGCAGGAAAACAAATCTCTTTGTCTATTTGACTTAATCAATAGGTCATTTAGTTGAACTGATTAGCCAAAAAGATAGATTGCCATCCCATTCATGGCAAAAACAGCTTCAGGGTTTAGTAAGGGAAGCTCTAACAAAGAATTTACATTTCTTACAGGTTAGTCAAACAAGACGTATTTCTATTAGATGGCTAAGGCCAGGCTTGTTGCCATCCCAGCCCCAGAGGGGACAGTGCCTTACAATTCAGCCCTCCCCCCCAAACCCTTAGAAGGTCCCAGAAAATGTAACCCAGGGGATAGAAGGCACATCAATCATGACACAGAATGATACAAGACACAAGGGGCTCTTCACACTAATGTGAAATTCCCACTGAAAACTAGAATACGCTCGCCACGTCGAGCAAGGAAAGTCCATTAAAGGCGATCTAGGGGCAGGCATTTCCGGGGGTGGAGAGAGGGTAACGAGAGATGTTTCAGCAAATGTGCTGGCCTGGCTCCTTGCGCATCTCATCTCCTACCCGCTGTCTCCCTCACTCTCTCTGCCCCAGCCACGTGGTCTTCTAGGTGTTTCTGGACCCACCGGGCAAACTTCCTCCTTAGGCCTTTGCAGTGGCTGTTCCCTCTTCCTAGATACGTACATGGCTTCTTTCTCATGCCTACCTTTGCTCAAGCTGTACTCTCTCAACCAGGACGGTCCCAGCTTCCATCTGCCCATCCATCTCCCTTATCCTGAGTGCCACTTTTTTCTACAACATTTCCAAGCTTCCACCATATTAAACAATGGACTTATTAGGTTTATGGTTTATTGCTGAATCTCCCACTAAAATGTAAACCCATGTGGGCAAGGAATTTCCTGGGATGGATACAGGATAACAAGACATATTTGTCCACTGATGCATCCCATGTGGCTGGCTCATAGCACATGCTAAGGAAATATTTGTTCAATGAATATATGAAGAAGTGAATGAACATCAAGAATCTATTTACAGCCCAGGAAGGATCTCTTGGTTATCTCTAGGAACTGGAGAACTTGGTCCAAATAAGTGAACTTGGTCCATACAGAAATGCATCTCCATCCTGACTGGGTTATGTTGTCACTGGCCCCATAACCCAGGCAGAAATCTAAAAACCAATATATGGATTTTTGCTAGCTTTTAGGAAGCTTTTCATGAGAAATCTGTGTTGGAATCTGGAGAGGAATGGCTGAATTTCAAATAATGGATTTTTTTTTTAACTACAAGAAGGGTTTTGTGAAAAAAGGGAAGGAACCAGCAGATGGCGTTTCAGCCTGCTTCCCCCAACCCGAACTAACACAAGATGAGCGTTTATGCTATTCTGTACAAGTTTAAAAATATATATATATATATATGTGTGTGTGTGTGTGTGTGTGTGTGTCTACAACAACTGAACGCAGATGAGATAGAGGCATCCTAGCACTCAGTATCTGACATCACTAACCAAGTCACTGCCAATAATGGCTCAAAGAGTTGTCATCCTAAGACATGCCCACTAGTGATGAAATAACTATGTATTTTTCACTTTTGCTTAAAACTGAAGGGACTGAAGAGACCTATGAAAAAGGTCTTCTGACAGACTCTACGAGACGGCCACCCCCAAGACTTACTTTAAATGAAAATAAAAAGAGAATTCTAGAATGAGAGCAAGGGGGTATTTCAAAGGTCCACATTAGCACAAGCTCAACTGTGTACAGCCCAGCAGGAGTTGCTCTAAATAAGAAACAATAAAAAGATCTCCTTGCCACCAACATTAGACTAAAACCAGAAACGGAAACAGTGGTTTACAGGCCATTCTTAAACATCTATAAGGCCTCAGAGGTGGGTGATGGCGGCGGGCGGGGGGGTGTTCAGGAGTGTGGGGTGGGCAGGATTTGTAGCAAACCTTTCTAAAAAGATTCTTCTCTTTCAATAAACCCTTAGAAAACCATAATTCAAAAAGAGTCATGTACAACAATGTTCATTGCAGCTCTATGCACAACAGGCAGGACATGGAAGCAACCTAAGTGTCCACTGACAGACGAATGGATAAAGAAGATGTGGCACATATATACAATGGAATATTACTCAGCCACAAAAAGAAACGAAATTGGGTCATTTGTAGTGAGGTGGATGGACCTAGAGTCTGTCATACAGAGTGAAGTAAGTCAGAAAGAGAAAAACAAATACCGTAGGCTAGCACATATATATGGAACCAAAAAAAAAATGATTCTGAAGAACCTAGGGGCAGGACAGCAATAAAGACGCAGACGTAGAGAATGGACTTGAGGACACAGGGAGTGGGAAGGGTAAGCTGGGATGACGTGAGAGAGTGGCATGGACATATATACACTACGAAATGTAAAACAGACAGCGAGTGGGAAGCAGCCGCATAGCACAGGGATATCAGCTCCATGCTTTGTGACCACCTAGAGGGCTGGGATAGGGAGGGTGGGAGGGAGATGCAAGAGGGAAGAGGTATGGGGATATATGTATATGTATAGCTGATTCACTTTGTTGTACAGCAGAAACTAACACAACAATGTAAAGCAATTATACTCCAATAAATACATTAAAAAAAATTCTTCTCTCTCAAACTCACTCAATTCCTCTGTACTGTGCTCACCAAAAAGTACAAATAAAATACATATTCATGAAGTCCTAGGCATAAAAAAAAATCTGATAATGAGCAGAAAACTTCAGAACACATATAAACATAAAAGATTTTGGTGAGTTTTCATTTTTATTCCTTAAGAGCTTTCCACTCCCATCTAATTCAAAATGACCGTTTTTGTCAAAATGCATTAGGAGAAAAGGCTGGTCTTAAGCCTCTACCCGCTTTTTATTAAAAGTAGTTTTGGGCTCACTTGAAATGCTTTGCAAATCCTCAGATTAGTCCCAGAAGTGCCTTATTCCCAGGGAGCCTCTGAGCTGAGTACTGTGTGGCACGGGGCCAGAATACAAGAAAATGTCTGGCCTCCCAGGCCAACCTGCCCCAGTGGTCATGAAAATCTGGAACAGACGAGGCCCCTGACTTAGATTAATGGGACGGGTTTCAAAAATGGTGAAAGTCAGGCCCCAGATGAAGTCAAGCGTGTAAGCTACTTCTTTGTGTTTTTTTTTTTTTTTTAGGGGCAACTTTTTTTTTAAGACTATTATAAACAAACCACTTTAAACAGCTGACATACATTGTCTGATTTAATCTTTGTAACTACCTGGTGAGTTACGCAATAACATCTCTCTTCTATAATAAGGAAATTAAAAATAAGAGAAGTTCTAATCTCAGTGTTAGAAACTTGATTCAATCCAGCTCTATCTGATTTCTGTTTTTTTTTTCAGAGTTATAAACTTTTTATTCATATAGCTGTCTCATAAGGTATCTCCTAGGGTTTTTTTTTTAATTGAAGTATAGTTGATGTACAATGTTGCGTTAATTTCTGCTGTACAGCAAAGTGACTCAGTTATACATATATATACATTCTTTTTTATATACTTTTCCATTATGGTTTATCCCAGGAGATTGAATGAAGTGCCCTGTGCTACACAGTAGGACCTTGTTGTTTATCCATCCTCTATATAACAGTTTACATCTACTAACCCCAAACTCCCACTCCATCCCTCCCCCAGCCCCCTCCCCCTTGGTAACCACCAGTCTGTTCTCTATGTCTGTGATTCTGTTTGTTTCACAGATAGGCTCATTTGTGTCATATTTCAGATTCCACATGTAAGTGGTATCATATCGTGTTTCTCTTTCTGATTTACTTCATTTGGTCTGATCACCTCTAGTTGCACCTAGGCTACTTCTGAAATAAACACTTAGTTCAGAGTCACTGCTGTCTTGGGGTGGGGGGGGACGACACTAGATGTCACTGCTCTCGTGAAACGGTGAAACGCCAGGAACCTGAAGGGAACATGAGAGGTTCCAACAGACCTTTCATCTCCCACTGTCATGATTTTGGTGCTGCGGGGTTAGCACTGCACAGCCAAGAAGGCCCAAGGATTTTTCACCAATTTTTTCTTTCTTAAAAACTCAAGCCATGGAAGTAATAAGGATGACTTTTACCGTGATTATCAGTGTTCAATACCACTTTCCTCCCGTCACAGTCTGGACAAACTAGCCTGGAGAGGATGTGACACGGGGCCACAGAGCCAGTATCCACGGGCCCAGCGCTACCAGCTCCCGCAATATTGAGGCAATTCCTTAGCGGTTCATAGAGAGTTACCACTCCAAGCCTCCCCCGCAGTTCTGGTCATATCAGCTGCCCCCAAATTCCTCCCAGACCCAACAGCTGAGTTACAGGCTGTCTCAGCAAGGCTGTGGTGGGCGACCTCCCTGACCAGCCGTCAAATGTCTTTCAGCGCATCTCTGCGTAAGGTAAAAATGGCTGCACAAGTTCAGGTTCTCTGTTTTTAATCCAATCCAGGAAGAAACACTCGTTTCCAAGTGAATTCCAGGATCCTCTGCAATTTTATTTAAAAACAATGAATTTGAGATAAGTCATGGAGGGTGAAACGTAGGTACCTTTCTGGAGAAGGTTGAGTGCTTCCTCGGAAATATTCAAGCAAAAGATATAGGGATGAAATGAAAGTTTAAGTGTATAAATAACAGTAGAAGTGAGAGCAATGGTATTCTTACCAGGGACAAGCAATGCAAGCAAAAATCTTGGAAATGCATTTACGTGATCTCCTGTTTGTCTGCGTGTAGAAGAAGAAGCGGCAGAGATACATAACCCCTCAATCTGGGTTACAGTCCTACAAGTAATTCATTTCTCTGGTTCACCAACTTTAAAGTTCTTTAAGAAACCTAGGCAGCTAAATATTTTTAAGGACACTTATAGATACATGCAATTTTACTTTGTTCATCGGAACACAAAATGAACCATTTATTTAAATTTACCCCTACCTACTTGGGGGAAAAAAAGGACGAATTTTAATATAAGTACAAATATGTAACAGGAAAAATACAACGTACTAAGACTATTTCATGAACGACATATATTTTGAAGTTTGATGTGGCGTTTGGAAAATAACCCACTTTATCATTAACTAAATTCTTCTGTGTTCCCAGGTTGCTAACCCCTAATCAGAGAATGACAGGACATGAATAATGGATGAGCATATCATACTGCATCTGCAGGAATTAGATTTTTATTAACAGAAACTTAAAAGAATATTTCTTGTTCAGAGAGGAACAGTTAGGATAATCTGAGGAAATTATCAGGAATTAATCTTTTACTTACACATATTTCATGGGCAGGCTTTTATGTACTTAAGTCCATAATACTAGGAAAGAAATCCTTATAAAAAAGTAATATTAAAAGAAGAACTTAGGACAAGAAAGATTGCATGGAAAATATGCAAGTTTAATGGCAAGGAATCTATATTTACTTGCTAGATAAATCTATACACAGTTTACTGTGCTTAAATTTAAAAAAATAAAATGTACTATGTTGAATAAAATATGTAATTTTTATGGTTATTTTCAGTGTTTAACAGAGAGTCAACGTAATGTTCCCAAACATCTGCCTCTATAACAAAGGTGACCCTAAATTCAGTAAGTTTTGTTTACTAACACATAGAACTGTGTACTATACATCTTGGAAATTTTGCTATTTTAAAAAGGAAATTAAAAATTCTGAGAATGTGAACTATTCATAAAATTATTGACTCATCCCATGTAACTGAGATCTTGTAGAAAGAGGACAAATTTTAATGCCTCTTAAGCAAGAAAAATACAACTTGATACGTAAGAAGGATTGTAGAATCCTTGGAGCTTTCTCCTTGTTTAGTATTTACTGCACATGTGGAACAAATACCTTTAACATTTTAGTCCAGTGTGTGTTTCCTCACACCTGTGTCATTAAATGACAGTTCGTATTTTATTTAAATGCTAGCTATAAAAAAGACATACTCCTTTGTATCTTATTGAATAAATGGACTTTGTTTTCATACCCAATTTCACTTCTAAACCATGACATTCACAGGTAAGCAAGCCATCAGGTTCATCCCTAGAACCAAAGAGAAAGTAAAGGATGCTCAGATGTAGGACGTATGCTAGGAAGCCACCTGTCAATCCCGGGTTCCCTCTTCGGACAATTTCTTCCCATCTGATAAACATGTCTTCCTACAAGAAGCTGCACAGGCTCCTTAAACTTGATGTATTCCCTCTGCTTTTAAAAAAAAAAATCCGCTTCTCGCACTTCCATGTTCATCGTTAGTTTCTTCTTTTATTTTTTTTTAACATCTTTTTTGGAGTATAATTGCTTTACAATGGTGTGTTAGTTTCTGCTTTATAACAAAGTGAATCAGCTATACGTAGACATATATCCCCATATCCCCTCCCACTTGTGTCTCCCTCCCACCCTCCCTATCGCACCCCTCTAGGTGGTCACAGAGCACCGAGCTGATCTCCCTGTGCTATGCGGCTGCTTCCCACTAGCTATCTATTTTACGTTTGGTAGTGTATATATGTCCATGCCACTCTCTCACTTCGTCCCAGCTTACCCTTCCCCTTCCCCCTGTCTTCAAGCCCATTCTCTACATCTATGTCTTTATTCTTACCCTGCCCCTAGGTTCTTCAGAACCATTTTCTTCCTTTTTTTTTAGATTCCCTATGTGTTAGCGTACGGTATTTTTTTTTTCTTTTTTGTGACATGCGGGCCTCTCACTGTTGTGGCCTCTCCCATTGTGGAGCACAGGCTCCAGATGCGCAGGCTCAGCGGCCATGGCTCACGGGCCCAGCCACTCCGCGGACGGGGGCACGAACCTGTGACCCCTGCATCGGCAGGCGGACTCTCAACCACTGCGCCACCAGGGAAGACCTGTATGATCCTTTTAATGTGCTGTTGGATGCTGTTTGCTAGTAGTTTGTTGAGGATTTTTGCATCTATGTTCATCAATGATATTGGTCTTTAGTTTTCATTTCTTGTGACATCTTTGTCTGGTTTTGGCCTCATAGAATGAGTTTGGGAGTGTTCCTCCCTCTGCTGTATTTTGGAAGAGTTTGAGAAGGATAGGTGTTAATTCTTCTCTAAATGTTTGATAGAATTCACCTGCGAAGCCATCTGGTCCTGGGCTTTTGTTTGTTGGAAGATTTTTAATCACAGTTTCAATTTCAGTGCTTGTGATTGGTCTGTTTATATTTTCTATTTCTTCCTGGTTCAGTCTCTGGAGGTTGTGCTTTTCTAAGAATTTGTCCATTTCTTCCACGTTGTACATTTTATTGGTATAAAGTTGCTTGTAGTAATCTCTCAGGATCCTTTGTATTTCTGCAGTGTCAGTTGTTACTTCTCCTTTTTCATTTCTAATTCTATTGATTTGAGTCTTCTCCCTTTTTTTCTTGATGAGTCTCGATAGTGGTTTATCAATTTTATCTTCTCAAAGAAACAGCTTTCAGTTTTATTGATCTTAGCTATTGTTTCCTTCATTTTTTTTCATTTATTTCTGATCTGATCTTTATGGTTTCTTTCCTTCTGCTAACTTTGGCTTTTGTTTGTTCTTCTTTCTCTAGTTGCTTTAGGTGTAAGGTTAGTTTGTTTGAGATATTTCCTGTTTCTTGAGGTAGGATTGTATTGCTATAAACTTCCCTCTTAGAACTGCTTTTGCTGCATCCCATAGGTTTTGGGTCGTCATGTTTTCATTGTCATTTGTTTCTAGGTATTTTTTGATTTCTTCAGTGATCTCTTGGTTATTTAGTAGCATATTGTTTAGCCTCCATGTGTTTGTATTTTTCACAGATATTTTCCTTTAATTGATATCTAGTCTCAGAGCGTTGTGGTCGGAAAAGATACTTGGTACGATTTCAATTTTCTTAAGTTTACCAAGGCTTGATTTGTGACCCAAGATATGATCTATCCTGGAAAATGTTCCATGAGCACTTGAGAAGAAAGTGTGTTCTGCTGTTTTTGGATGGACTGTCCTATAAATATCAATTAAGTCCATCTTGTTTAATGTATCATTTAAAGCTTGTGTTTCCTTATTTATTTTCATTTTGGATGATCTGTCCATTGGTGAAAGTGGGGTGTTAAAGTCCCCTACTATGATTGTGTTACTGTCGATTTCCCCTTTTATGGCTGTTAGCATTTGCCTTATGTATTGAGGTGCTCGTATGTTGGGTGCATAAATATTTACAATTGTTATATCTTCTTGGATTGATCCCTTGATCATTATGTAGTGTCCTTCTTTGTCTCTTGTGATAGTCTTTATTTGAAAGTCTATTTTGTATGATAGGAGAATTGTTACTCCAGCTTTCTTCTGGTTTGCATTTGCATGGAATATCTTCTTCCATCCCATCACTTTCAGTCTGTATGTGTCTCTAGGTTTGAAGTGGGTCTCTTGTAGACAGCATATATACAGGTCTTGTTTTTGTATCCATTCAGTCAGTCTATGTCTTTTGGTTGGAGCATTTAATCCATTTACATATAAGGTAATTATCGATATGTATGTCCCTGTTACCATTTTCTTAATTGTTTTTTGTTTGCTATTGGTCTTTTCCTTCTCTTGTGTTTCCCGCCTAGAGAAGTTCCTTTAGCCTTTGTTGTAAAGTTGGTTTGGTGGTGCTGAATTTTGGTAGCTTTTGCTTGTCTGTAAAGGTTTTCATTTCTCCGTTGAATCTAAATGAGATCCTTGCTGGGTAGAGTAATCTTGGTTGTAGGTTCTTCCCTTTCATCACTTTAAATATGTCCTGCGGCTCCCTTCTGGCTTGCAGAGTTTCTGCTGAAAGATCAGCTGTTAACCTTTTGGGGATTCCCTTATATGTTATTTGTTGCTTTTCCCTTGCTTCTTTTAATATTTTTACTTTGTATTTAATTTTTGACAGTTTGATTAATATGTGTCTTGCATGTTTCTCCTTGGATTTATTCTGTATGGTACTCTCTGCGCTTCATGGACTTGATTGACTATTTCCTTTCCCATATTAGGGAAGTTTTCAACTATAATCTCTTCAAATATTTTCCCAGTCCCTTTTTTTTCTCTTCTTCTTCTGGGACCCCTATAATTCGAATGGTGGTGCATTTAATGTTGTCCCAGAGGTCTCTGAGACTGTCCTCAGTTCTTTTCGTTCTTTTTCTTTATTCTGCTCTGCGGTAGTTATTTCCACTATTTTATCTTCCAAGTCACTTATCCGTTATTCTCCCTCAGTTATTCTGCTATTGATTCCTTCCAGAGAATTTTAAATTTCATTTATTGTGTTGTTCATCATTGTTTGTTTGCTCTTTAGTTCTTCTTAAATGTTTCTTGTATTTTCTTCATTCTATTTCCAAGATTTTAGATCATCTTTACTATCATTATTCTGAATTCTCTTTCAGGTAGACTGCCTATTTCCTCTTCATTTGTTTGATCTGGTGGGTTTTTACCTTGCTCCTTCATCTGCTGTGAATTTCTCTGTCTTCTCATTTTGCTTAACTTACTGTTTCTGGGGTCTCCTTTTTGCAGGCTTCAGGTTCATAGTTCCCGTTGTTTTTGGTGTCTGCCCCCAATGGATAAGGTTGGTTCAGTGGGTTGCATAGGCTTCCTGGTGGAGGGGACTAGTGCCTGTGTTCTGGTGGATGAGGCTGGATTTTGTCTTTCTTGTGGGCAGGACTGCATCCGGTGGTGTGTTTTGGGGTGTCTGTGACCTTATTATGACTTTAGGCAGCCTCTCTGCTAATGGGCAGGGTTGTGTTCCTGTCTTGCTAGTTGTTTGGCATAGGGTGTCCAGCACTGTAGGTTGCTGGTCGTTGAGTGGAGCTGGTTTTTCACGTTGAGATGGAGATCTCTTGGAGAGCTTTCGCTGACTGATATTACTTGGGGCTGGGAGGGCTCTGGTGGACCAATGTCCTGAACTTGGCTCTCCCCCCTCAGAGGCACAGGCCTGACACCCTGCTGGAGCACCAAGACCCTGTCAACCACACGGCTCAGAAGAAAAGGGAAAACAAAAGTCAGAAAGAAAAATAAAATAAAATAGGTATTAAAAAAAATTAAAATATATCATTAAAAATAAAAAAATTAAAAAGTAATTTTAAAAAAGAAAGAAAGGAGCCATCAAACCAAAAAACAAACCCACCAATGGTAACAAGCGCTAAAAACTATACTAAAAGAAAAAGGGTAAAAAAAAATTATATATATATATACATATATATATATATATACACAAAAGGAAGAGAGCACCCAAATCAATAAACAAATCTACAAACGATAATAAGCTCTAAATACTAAACTAAGATAAACATAAAACCGGAAACAAATTAGATGCACAAACCAAACCCCAAGTCTACAGTTGCTCCCAAAGTCCAGCGCCTCAATTTTGGGATGATTTGTTGTCTATTCAGGTATTCCACAGATGCAGGTACATCAAGTTGATTGTGGAGATTGAATCCGCTGCTTCTGAGGCTGCTGGGAGAGATTGCCCTTTCTCTTCTTTGTTCTCACAGCTCACAGGGGCTCAGCTTTGGGTTTGGCCCTGCCTCTGCGTGTAGGTCGCTGGAGGGCGTCTGTTCTTGGCTCAGACAGGACGGGGTTAAAGGAGCCGCTGATTCGGGGCTCTGGCTCACTCAGGCTGGGGTAGGGAGGGGCACAGAGTGCGGGGCGGGCCTGCGGCGGCAGAGGCCAGTGTGACGTTGCACCAGCCTGAGGCGCGCCGTGCGTTCTCCCGGGGAAGTTGTCCCTGGATCCCCAGACCCTGGCAGTGGCGGGCTGCACAGGCTCCCCGGAAGGGGGGTGTGGATAGTGACCTGTGCTCGCACGCAGGCTTCTTGGTGGCGGCAGCAGCCTTAGCGTCTCATGCCCGCCTCTGGCGTCCGCGCTGACAGCTACGGCTCACGCCCGTGTCTGGAGCTTGTTTAGGTAGCGCTCTGAATCCCCTCTCCTCGTGCACCCGAAACAATGGTCTCTTGCTCCTTAGGCAGGTCCAGACTTTTTCCCAGACTCCCTCCTGGCCAGCCGTGGCGCACTAACCCCCTGCAGGCTGTGTTCACGCCACCAACCCC
The DNA here is from genome assembly GCF_003676395.1 of Aethalodelphis obliquidens. Taxonomy (NCBI): domain Eukaryota; kingdom Metazoa; phylum Chordata; class Mammalia; order Artiodactyla; family Delphinidae; genus Aethalodelphis; species Aethalodelphis obliquidens. The sequence goes on along the minus strand of NW_020837967.1, from coordinate 22,904,900 downwards.
AGTCCTCTCCCTGCGCTCCGACCGAAGCCCAAGCCTCAGCTCCCAGCCCCGCCCGCCCCGGCGGGTGAGCAGACGAGCCTCTCGGGCTGGTGAGTGCCGGTCGGCACCGATCCTCTGTGCCGGAATCTCTCCGCTTTGCCCTCCGCACCCCCGTGGCTGCGCCCTCCTCCGTGGCTCCGAAGCTTCCCCCCTCCGCCACCCGCAGTCTCCGCCCGCGAAGGGGCTTCCTAGTGTGTGGAAACCTTTCCTCCTTCACGGCTCCCTCCCACTGGTGCAGGTCCCGTCCCTATCCTTTTGTCTCTTTTTATTCTTTTTTCTTTTGTCCTACCCAGGTACGTGGGGAGTTTCTTGCCTTTTAGGAGGTCTGAGGTCTTCTGCCAGCGTTCGGTAGGTGTTTTGTAGGAGTTGTTCCATGTGTAGATGTATTTCTGATGTATTTGTGGGGAGGAAGGTGATCTCCGCGTCTTACTCCTCCGCCATCTTGGAGCTATCCTCAAAATATATAACTTTAACAGCGAAGGTGGCACATGCAGATGAGGCAGAGTTGACCTCTTAGGAGTGGATCCACCATTGTATGATGAAAATCAAGAAGTCTCACGTAACATTATTTTTTGGTCTGAACTCTTGGCTTTTTGTTTTGTTTTATTTGAATCTGCAAAAACTGAGTGACAGTTACTTTCTTTTCCTGTGTAGTCACGAGGACACCCCCCACTTGGTCCAGCAGCCTCACCCTGCATGCACCTGTGAAGATTCTTCCCTGTCTACCCGATTACCTGGGAAAGAGGAGTCAGGCCTGGGAGAAACAATAATAAAGAATTTTGTAACATTTTTCACGTGTAAGAGGTGGAGCCTTCTTTATCACACACACATTATAATGTGTCTTCTGGACATCGACCTTCCAAACAATTTATGGATTATGTGACATACAAAATAGGTGAATATTATGAAAGAAGTTTTATAAACTTATCTCTATTTCCAGTCAGTTTCCACCACCTATAAATAATAAAAAGAGGACTCTTCTTATAGATAAACTCTGATCCAGATCAAGTACGTGCTATAAGCCTATAATATTAACCCTGTGTACAGAAACTTAGAGTACTGGGAAATAAAATGGGAAGAGTCTATGGTCAGTGGGTAAAGAGTTCAGTGTGACTTAGATGATTTTTAATTTAATAAAGAAAAATAAGTCAAGAATCATGAAAACACATCAATAATAATATAAGTAGCTAGCCTGTGAGCAAACAACTCAGTGTTTTACACGTGTTACCTTATTGAAAATTCAGAGCCATGTGGGTGAATTACTCTTATTATTTCATAGAAAGAAGAATAAACTAAGGCTTAAAGAAGAAGTTAATTTAGTTCCACAGGGTCCTCCTCCTGGTTTGCAATCATTGAAACCCTGATCTGAGTCCAAATGGTTCTCTTGGCCATTAGACTGTATTTCTTCACAAGGAGCCTAAAAGGTATATTTTGGGGGGGTGTATGACCACAGTGTTATAAATGAAAGAATAATTTCCCACCCCGCTCTCTACAGCAAGGTCACTCAGAAAGTCACAAAATTTGACGTGTGTTGCTGAAAATACATCAGTAAAGCTGAACACATTTCCACCAGTAGAGAGTTTTGCCCAAGTCCTCTTGTTTGCAGGATAATCTCCACTATGGAATGAAGTGGGGAAATGTTTTCAAAAAGTAGTATTTTGGAGCCTTCTAAAATGAACAGTTATTCCAAATGTGACTTTCAGCCATTACAAAATGAAACAGCACCAATTTCTGAAAGCGTAAAGACAACAGATTCAGAAAGCCATGGGACAGCTCCCTGGTTCTACGGTGACCGACGCTATACACAACTGCACCACACACACTCGCGAAAACCAAAGACATAAGAAAGCAGCTGCTCAGTGTTGCTTAACAGATGGGGAAACCAAGGTCAAAGAGGTTAAGGACTCACTTTACTGAGCTGAGTCCCTGCCACCTCAAGGGTCTGCCATGCCTCAGTCCCCTTAATGGGGCAAAGAGCCCCACAGGTTTCCTCTGCCTCCAGGCTTTCAGCCATGTGACCTGCTACCAAGAGCCACAGATGAACAAACCAGAAATGAGTTCTGACCACACTGCTCCCACACGTGACTCTCCAGTTGCATGAGGTGATCATTCATAGAGGCAGGGTCTTCTATTCCCTTTCTTCCTCGTGGGCTTTACCACAAACTCCCAAAGTGGAGGAATCTGAACTTGGCCTCAAAGCCAAAAAGTCTAACACTTTTGACCTAGATCATATATGCTGTATATACTACCGGACAGGACCAGAGCACTCTCGCGCAATCTGGTTCAGAACTCAAGTCTTCCTACTTCCAACCCAGTGATTTTCATTTCAAAAGGAAGAATTCCAGTATTTTCCCTGAAGTTCTATTTTCAAAATCAAAATTTAGCAAACTTAAAAAATAAAATCAGGGGGCTTCCCTGGTGGCGCAGTGGTTGAGAGTCCACCTGCTGATGCAGGGGGCGCGGGTTCGTGCCCCGGTCCGGGAAGATCCCACATGCCGCGGAGTGGCTGGGCCCGTGAGCCATGGCCGCTGAGCCTGCGCGTCTGGAGCCTCCGCAACGCGAGAGGCCACAACAGTGAGAGGCCCGCATACCGCAAAAATAAGTAAATAAATAAAATCAGAATCGGTGCTTGTTATTTTGACAGAGTTGTCCTTTGCTGATCCAGGGGAGTGGGGGAAGGATGACCATGTGATAAGGGGCCCTGGAACGATTCATTATCCAAGCAGAGAACATACAATTAGATTCCTACCTCCTATCATAAACGCAAATAAGCAAAAATTGAAAAAAAATTATAAGTAAACATAAGAAGAGTATTTTTATGCCCTTCTATTACTAGGGAAGCATTTCTTACAAGATGAGAAATGGAAAACATAAAGGAAAAACTGTTAAAGTTGACAACATCACAATTTAAAACTTACAAGTGTCCAAAGAAAGTGGAAAACAACTTATCGACTGAGAGCACATATTTGCAGCACTGAGAACTGGCAAAAGGTTACTATAAGCAATATATAACTCAATGTGAATCTATACACAAAACAGAAACAGACTCAGACATAGAAAACAAACTTATGGTTACCAAAGGGGAAAGGGACGGAGGAAGGGACAAATTAGGAGTATGGGATTAACAGATACAAACTACTATACGTAAAAGAGATAAGCAACAAGGATTTACTGCATAGCACAGGGAATTATATTCAGTACCTTGTAATAACCTATAATGGAATATAATCTGAAAAAAACCTGAATCCCTAAGCTGTACACCTGAAACTAACACAATACTGTAAGTGAATTATACTTCAATTAAAAAAACCCACTACAACTCAACACAAAATGCAAGCAACACAACAGATATATGGCAAAGGATAAAAAGGAGAGGTATAAAAGCAAAAGTGGATCAGATGGACAAAAATGTGAAAAATCCAACATTTCCAAGTATTGATGAGGATATGGGGGAATGAGAACCTTATGTACTGCTGGTTGGGATGTAGAAATGGCACAGCTATTTGGGATAACAATTTGACGTCTAACAAAGTTAAAAATACGTGCACCCTCCAGCTAAGCCATTCCACTCCAAAGTTTACCTTGAGCAGAGCTCCTCAATCAATCTACTGAGGTCTGGAAGCTTGGGCCAGTTCCTGCAGCTGTGAACAGCCTGCAAAAATATTATTTTCTACGTATCCCATAACTCAGAGAAGGTTGGGAAAGCACTGCCCTAGAGAAACTCCTGCACGTTTGTACCAGGGCTCACGTACCTGAGTATTCATAGCATCGTTGTTCGTCACAGCCAAAAGGAGAAGAAGGAGAAACTACCTACATGCTCACCTACCGAAGAAGGAGTACATGAATCGTGATAAATTCACATCATAGAATACTCTACCGAATGAAAAGGAGTGAACCCTCCCTATGTGTAAAATTATGGATGAATCACAGTCATAATGTTTAGCAGGAAAAAAAAAGTGTTAGAAGCATACTGTAGTATTCTACTCTTTATACAAAACTGAAACATGCAAATATATCTTATAGGAAACCATGTAAGAATACTCACTGGTGTACATTCCTTAAAGACAGATACGTACGTAATAAGAATGTGAAAAATTCATGGAACTGATTTCAGAAATTGAGGGTTGTGATTTCTGCCATTGGGGAAGGGAGGTCTACACAAAGAGAATCAAGTGTGTTGGTAACAAAAACAATGAATCCAGTTTATGAAGCTGGGTGATGGCGATGGCTATACAATATTTTATTATTCTTTATACCTTTTGGTATGTCTTTAAAATTGCATGATAAATTTAAAACAAAAGAAAGCCAATTATTTCCTAATAAATGTTTATCTAAGGAATAGAGAATTATGCATTTCAAAGACGAACGTTCCAGAGATGATTCCAATGCCTAAGCAGAAAGTCACATGTGCATCTACCGTCCCACTTCAAAACCAGCTGAGCACGTATTCATGGTACATGGGATGCTAACAGCAAACCCAGGAGGTAGAGTCCTTTATTATCGTTGATTTTTAGACAAGGAAACCAAGGTTTAGGAAAGGTACCTAAGTATGACCCAGAGTTACAGATCATGAGTTGCAGGGCCAATGCCCAAATCCAGGTTCTCTGTACAATCCAAAAGCCCAGGTTCTTAGTAACAATGACACTCCATTTATTGACTCCACAGATTCACATCCCACCTCATTCTCCACCAACTCTCAAAGACTATGGGGAAAAAGTCATCACCTTTGTTCAAAGAGGACTAAATTAAGAGTGGTGCACAGTAACTAATCTGAATCAATTCGCATGCTATTGATAACTAGTATAAAATTGTTACATGTACACATACACACGCATATATTATGTGTGTGTTTATATTTCTTTCCACAGAACTACAGAGAGCTGCATTATCCCCCTGACATGCTTATGCTGGCTTAAAATGGACTACAGTCACCAACCTGAGTATATTTCAATACAGTCTAAAAGCCTGAGCGCTCGCCTGGCAGGTCCCAACCCTGCCACGCTCCCAAATGGAGCCACCAGAAATGTGCCCAAGGAAGAACAGTTTACTTTCAAACTGAGGGATGAACATTCTCTCCTCTGTAAACCTGGAGGGGATTTTTTTCATCAACTTTAGCAAAGCTTAAGTGCCTGATGGTATTCAAAAAAGACATGCTTTTTTTTCCTCTAACCATCTCAAAGCTTAGACATTTATAAATAGCTCCTGATCGTTTGTCAATGACAAAATACTATTTTCTCTTTTGTAGATCCAAACTAATTTAATATTTTTATCTTCACAAAAAATAAAGGTCTTGAAAGAGGTTTTTTTTTCAGATTACATTTGATTTTTCCTGTTCCGTATGTCGAGTAATATTCAGCACATAAACTGCTCAAGAAAATTAATGATTTTGCAAATACTAGTTTCTAAGGTGAAAACAAACAAAAAATATATATCATGTTGCCCTTAAGACAAATTTGTTGGCGCTAATTAAAACAATATAATGTTCAAAACATTAAATTTGAATAGGCTATATATAAAGATAAGCAATACCTAATATGTATCAGTTCTCCCCAACTTGATAAAGCATAAATACGTGAAAAGAAGGCCATGTTTTTACAAATTTGCATGTAGATCCTTTCACTGCCAGTGTAATACAGCTCAGAATTAGGTATGAGCTTATAAAATCACTCAGTTCACGAAAAGATGGAAACATCTGGAAAAGCACATCCTTACTTCAATTTCCTGCTGTAGAAGTCAAAAATAGGGAAACTTGAGAGTTAAAAGAAGGCCTTCCTTGAAAAGTGTAATAACCATTTGTCAGTTAAAGCAGAGGGTCCCTCCAGAACCGCATCCATCCACAAAAGAACAGTTTTAGGGCTCCACGCAGGTGACCTCGCCATTGAACTCTTTCCTGCCCGAGGCACGTGATTAAAAAAAAAAAATTGAGCCACATTTTTTTGAGTGTGATGAAGGGTCATTGTTAAGGCAGATCTCCCTGGAAACATGAATAAGGCATAACGTTTACGTTATTTTTCATATGCGGTCAAACCCAAGACCCACACAGGCAAAGGAAGCAATTCTATAGGTCATGTGAAAAGGCAGCTAATCTGGAAGATATTAAGTTGGTTTCGCACGGCATATTTCGGCTTCCGTTTCAATACGGGCCTTCTCCAGTTGAGATCAAGTGATGTCATTGTCAACAAACAAAACAATGGCACATACCGTGGAATTCCGCAGAGGAGAAGCACCCTGGGTTAGTATGCAATGGTCCATTTATCCATTCCTTAGAATTCCTGAGAACTTGTCTGTGTTCAGTGGCTTTCTCTCTCTAAACATGGTACCTTCTGCAGTTTAGACCCTCTCAAAAATAGTAAGCTTGAAAGCTGCCTTTCCAGTAGCTAAGATAACTGTGGGAAAGGCCATGCTGGACTCCAGTCTATCTGCTGACTAAAATCTAACAAACGAGGTGATCAAAAAATAAGAAATGAAGATTAGCAACAGATTCATTTAAAGAACGGCCTTTTGGGAGCACCTCATAAATGATCGAGAAAAAAAAGCTGACTCACCCATTTATATGTCGGATCTTAGTATCTGTGTTCAACTGTTATTTTAGTGTCCTTCTGACTTTAAAATGCATCTAATATTTGTATCTTTTAAGAATTCAGGGCTTTAAAAAGAAACAAGATTTTTTTGAAAAAGCAGCACACACAAAACACGCATGCACCAGCTTGCTACGCTGAATCTGACATCAAAGCAATTAATAATTTGCTTCTTTCCCCCCTGCTGGTACAATGATAACTCTGTTTCACAGTAATTATTCTTAAGTAACAAATGAAGCTGAAGTTCTTTCTATATGAAATGCAACATAGTGTATCATGTTGATTAGAATGTACATGTTCAATATATTTGAAAAGACAGAACACTGAATGAAGAGCCAGAAAGTAAATGAATGTGTGCAAGTGATTTTCTAAGCTTTCCAGGACTGCAGGTGCTTGCATTAAAGCTTTAAGGGCCATATGGCTTCCATATGTTATAACCTTTAATTTTTGGTACAGGATAACTCTATGTGTTGTAACGCCGTAGGATACAATGTTTATTAACTAAGATATACCAGTCCCTGTGCAGAATGGACTTCTGATATATATATGTGAGCACGTCTTACTTGACCTGCCAACAGGAAAAGGAAATGGGCATCTCCATCCTGAGCCTTTGCCTGCCCACGGGCAGGGCCAGCAGGAAGCACCTTCCCCCATCCGCACCCCTCCACGCACCCCCTTTGGAGAGGGGCACAGCGTGCTGGGGGATTCATGGGAGAGTCCGGAGATTGGGGCAAGTGCATGGACACAGTCCGTGTCTTACTTCTACATTTCCATGGAAATGTCTTTCTTAAAGGAGGAGGAAGGCATTTTGGAGCAGCTGTTGCCAACAGGGAATAAAGAGAACATGGCAGAGAAGGGGGGCCAGGGGAGAGGAGGAACAGGGCTGCAGGGCAGGACCAGTTCCCTGGTTCCATGTTGGCAGCTTCTGGAAGGATGCCTTAGCAGCAGTCCAAGGAAGTGGATTTCCACTAGGGGAGAAAGTTGGGGAAGGAGACTGCTTGCAGGAGGCAAAAGGAGAGAGCTGCCCTTCCTGAGAATCCTCGTCTATGGAAGAGACATGGGGCAACTGCAGACCAGGCGTACCCTCTCCCTGGGATCCACCCGCAGCCCTCAGCCTCCGCAGATGGAACCAGACCAGACCACGGCAAGACCAAGGACGTCTTCCCATGTCTCAAAGATGATATAAAATCTTCACTACCCTGAGTTCTCATCTAAACCACGGGAGTCAGGCTTTGACGAGGGACAGGAAAGAGTTAAACACCACCCTCTCCCCACAACTCCAAGGAGCTGGAGTGGAGGGAAGAGTAGATGAACAGACCAAGCCCCATCCAATTCCAAGACTCAGGAGTCTGCGCTGGAGGTTACAGGGACCAGAGTGAAGCCCATCTGGGATTTTAAACCACATGGGACTTTTTAAAATAGCCCCAAATGACTGGTGAGTTACGGAATATGCCAAAGGTTATTAAGAGCTCCTTACCCAGTGGAAAAGTAAGAGCTGGCACGGCAAAGTTAGAGACACTGAATAGAAACATGAAATGATAAAATCCACAGATGTGTGACTTCTCAACAAACTAGATGCAAGCTCACCCTCTCTGCACACACAGAGAATAACAGCTACCATTTATGGAGCTCGCACTCAGCTAACTGCTGTACTTAGTACTTTATGAATCTCGTTTAATTCTCACAGTAACTATAAGAGGTAGGTATTATTATTCCCACTGTACAGATGAGAAAACAGAGGCTAGTGGTGGGAAGTAGCCTTCCCAATGGTGCAGAGGTAGTCCATTTACACTTGAGTCTGTCTGATTCAAAGTTTTGTGCTTCTAGCCTTAGATAGACAACTGTCTTGTTAATAATGTACCTTGAAAAGAAAGATCAGGAAATGTATATTCAAATAAGCATACCGTCACATGCAAACCAAAAACAAAACAAAAAAATCACTCGAGAGCTACAGATTAGTAAAAGAGAATTTGGAATACAGAATCGCAGAATCTCAAGGATGAAAGCCAAATCTTTGTAAAGTGTACAGAATCCAGCCAGAAGTGAAGCATTTTACCACTATTAGGAATTCAATAAATATTTGTTGAATTAAAATGAAACAAGGCATATTCTTGCAATTGTTTCTTGAAATTAACACAGAAACTTCAGCAGGAGATGCCGGAGTGATCAGAAGCCATGGCATGTGTATTCATTCACTCAACAAGTACTTTTGAGTGTTTACTATGTTCCAGCCTCTTTTTCTAGATACTGAATTGGGCTCTGAATGTTCAAGGATAATCAAAACAGGCCGTACATCTGCCCTCCTGGAGCTTACCCTACATACATCTATTATGCCACAGTTTCATTATCTCATTAAATCCAGAGGCTGACTGGCCTAAGGCCACACATCAAATGTCAGATCAAAAATTACAATGCAGGAATTCTGAATCCTATTACAGATTTAACCTTCAGTAGATCTTATATCTTACAAGAAAAAACTATCACTTTTAAGAAAAAAAAAAAAGATTCCACCTCTGTGAATTTGAGCAAGTTTTCTTTGTCACATTAAAGTTTCAAATAGCCCGGTTAACAAATGCACAGTGATATCTACAAATGATTTTAGGTTCACCTATTCTACTTAGTAACTGATGTTTAGTGGTCATGCATCATTTCATGCTACACTGCTGGTTAATGCGTAATCGACAGGCTTCATTATAAGGTCAGTCATGAAAAACATAAATGACACTTGATACAGAAGTTTACGTGCGGCAACGCCAAACACACCATAGCAACAGAGAGAGATTGATGAAAAAGGTTTGGTTTCTATAGCAACTATCGCGTGGACCATCTGTAAGCCGAACCAGAGCGGTGGAAGCAAAATGAGCACTTGTAACATCTACAGTAGGTCCCTTTGTCTATTTCAACATAAGGTTAAAATTTAATATTTTTTTCTCCTATAAGGATAAGCTCCTCCTGTATTTGCTGTTTTGCAATCTGATTGCTTTTTTGTTTGAATGAACCTGTTTTTATGGAGTCTTATAAACCTAACCTTTACAAAAATGACTGTGTTTTCCTGCTGAAACTTTTATGCATAAAGGAAAAAGCACAAACATAATGGATAATTGGCAGAAGCAGAGAAACACGGATTGTGAAGTTTTTATAATGTTTCCAAAGAGTCTATAAAAGGCTATAATAAAACGACAGTTCTTTGTTTATTTAGTGTTTTATATTCCAACAACCAGCTTTTCATAATAGCTGTCACTTGCAAAAATAAAAAAAAAAAAGCAGAGTAGGGAAATTACAACACGATTACCGTTCCTTCTTCATTACCATACACGTAACTGTGCTGCTTACTCTCTAGGCTCTGCTAAAATAATCGACGATCGTTCACATGTCACTTTTAAATCTCTCTCTCTACAGATACACATACACGTGTACACTTGGATTTTGTACATATGTGTGGGTCTTCACTTATTCATGCTTTCTCCCTCACTGCGTCATCTTTTTTTTTTTTCCGAAGGAATTAGTTGAGGTCATATGGAAAGTAACAAAACCTTTCAATCTCGAATAAAACTACTACCTTTGTAATGAAAGCTTTCCTGCCCTCACTCATCTGTTACCCAAAGGAAAGGAGAAAGCCATCAAACAAGGAAAAAATAGTTATTTCAACCCCATGGATGGACCTTGAGGATATTAAGCTAAGTGAGATAAGTCAGACAGAGAAAGACAAACATACTGTATGATATCTCTTCTAGGTGGGATCTAAAAAACCAAATTTGGCACTTTTGCCTTCCAAGACAGACGGCATTCTGCCTTTGGAATATGTATCTCTCTAAATAAACTTGCTTTCACTTTAAAAGTAAATAAATTAAAAAACTAAAAACCCAGCGTGAAAAAACAGAGTGGAATGGTAGCTACCGGGGGCTGGGGGTGGGGGGAACAGGAGAGACATTTTTTTTAAGGGCATAAATGTGCAACCGGTAGATAAATAAATCCTGGAGCTCTAGTACACAGTGCAGGGATGATAGACAACAAATTTGTATTATGAACATTAAACTTGCTAAGTGACTAAATCTTAATTGTTCCACCACTAGAAGAAATGATAATTATGTGACTCCACAGAGGTGAGGGATAAGACTACAATGGCAATCATATTGCAATACACATGCATCAAATCAGCCTGTTGTGCGCCTTAAACTTACTGTACGTTCCATGTCAATTACATCTCAATAAAAAAGGGGAAGGCTAATTACCAGCCAAGGTGCAAACCCCTTTCTCAATCGCGGGTTCAGGCTTAGCCCCATCCCCAACCATCTGCTGGCTTGTAGAGGTGCTGTGCCTCTGGCCCCAGCTTGCCCACTGTGCGACTTCTCTGTGGTCCCACTCCATCACAGTTCCCCCCTCTCTAGGGTCAGCCTGACTACGTCTACCTCCTGCAGTTGAGTGGAATACAGAAGAAGGAGCCAAGTTTTCACTGAGAATCAGATCTGGATGCTGTGGCCAGAGGGCACGTGCTTATTTCCTGGTGCCTCCTGTGTACCCACGAGACACTGCAGAATATTGCCAAAGCCTGCTCCCGCACTGCATGGTCTGATATTTTCAGAGGGTGAGTGACAGAAGCTTAAAGCATCAATGGAGGCAGTGTTCAGTGATGGCTCTGTTAATGAGCACCTTGTTAACAGCTTTCTAATCAACAGAAACCTTGTCTTATTTAATAACAGAGACAATATGAAACCGAGCTAATCACAAGGTCAGTATATATGTCGAGACAATGTTTCAATGTAAAAACATCATAGGTTACAAGGTGAATGCCTCTTAAGACAAAGTCAGCAGGGGCAAAGAACCTCCTGCTTCTAGGAGCCGCAGTATTTCAGATGGAGGTTACACTGCACAGGCATCACACAGCACGGATCAGCATCCCCCAGGGGCACCTGAATGTGATTCTGGAGCTGTGGACTCTGGTCCAACCTTCTCAGTTCATTCTCTTTGGCTGCTGTTTATGGAGCGATTCTCTGTTCTAGGCACTACGCTAAATACATAATCTACATTATCTCTATTTTTGGAAATCCTTAGAGACTGTGTATTGCTATCTTCCCTTTACAGAGGAGGAAAGGAAGGCTTGGAGGGCTTAAGAAATAACTTCCAGTAAATGGCAGAGCTGATTTTTAGACCAGGTCTCTCTGACTCTAAAGAGACTCTCAACATTTATAGCATTTTGTGTTTTCTTAGTCCATTTAGGGGCTGCTATAACAAAAATACCAGAGACTGGGTAGTTTATTTCTACCAGTTCTGCAGGTTGGGAAGTCCATGATTGGGGTGCCAGCATGGCCCAGTAAAGGCTCTCTTCCTGGTTCACAGTCAGTCTTCTGTGTCCTCACATGGTAGAAGGGGCTAGGGAGCCCTGTGAGTTCTCCTTTATAAGGGCCCTAATCCCATTCATGAGGGCTGCATCCTCATGACCTAATCACCTCCCAAAGGCCCCACCCCACGTATTAATACCATCACCTTTGGGAGTTACGGTTTCAACATGTGAATTTTGAGGGGAGAATTCAGACCACAGCAGATGCCACATTTGAGAGCTGAAGAAACTTAAGGCACAAGGAAGATAGTTATAAGTACTCAATCATCACCAGGGAAGAAACTAGAAATTAGATCTGTTCACCCTGAGAACACTTGTCTTCCAAACCATGCAAGATGACCGTCTTTCCAGTCCTGTTCGATCCCACCCAAAGGAATCAATAAAGTTATACTGGCAATGTTGTGAAGCCATCCACAATCAACTTTTTTTTTTTTTTTTTTTGGTCTTGTCAGGTAACTGTTTCATTGACTTCCTTCACCCAACAAAAGTAAATCTACCTTCTATTTCAGGAGACCAAAGCATGTACTCTCCCTTCTCCAACCCAATCACCACCAAACTGGGGAACCATCTATGAACACTGATCAGGTGAAATTTTCGTGAAAGAGTCCTTCAATCCAAATTAGTATTTTAATCATTTTCTATTTTGCGATATAATGAAGGGTTTTGTCACTTGTCAAAGAAAATCTGAGAATCAAAGCAGATGAACAGACACAGAGCAGGGAGGCTTGAAATTCCACCTGTTCTGTCCTACCTGGTCCTCAGATTGTACAAGAGTTTAAAAACGATACTTGAGCCTGTTAGAAGGCAGTAGGTGAGAAATCTATCAGGCCCACTGTTTTGAAAGTTCTAATAAACAAGCAACCACAGTCGCTAGAAAAAGACAGTCCTCAATACCGAATGAATAAAATAGTGATAATGCAGAGATAAACTGCCCCAAGAAGTTAATAAGTAAACAAATAATAACTCCCCTAAAGGGACATCAAAAAATTATCATCCAACAGATTGAGTTTGGCCATAAAACCACAGCCAGTGAACCATCAGCCTGATTATCCCATCAAAACCAAAATCTTACCCCATCGTAAAGGGTCTGTCTGAATGTCATGGAGGTGAATCTCAGTGAAAAAATGTATGTAGTGCAAAAATCTGCTGTTTCTAGAAGCAAAGTGTTCTAGATGGAGGTTACCGTGGGCATGGAGGCATGAGGAAACAATTTCTAAATGGCATTTCCTCATCTCTTAAATCGTCCCTACTTAAGAAATAGGGACAACAAATAATTCCTGCTTGACAATTATAAAATTATTGTAAAAATGCATGAATTTGATAAAGTTCTGTGTTTCTTAGAAAAATCTGGTGTAAGAATACAAAATGTCTCATTTTGTAAGCAGTACCTTATCAGGGGGAAAAAAAAAACTGAACCAATTCATTTAAATAGGTAAAATGATGAATAATCAAATACTACAAAAAACATGCCTAAAAGTTATAAAAACAAAGGATTACTTTTATAGGAGTTTTAGATTTTAATATTTTAAAGTATTTATGTTCATTCTTGTGTTCTCCTTCAAGCAAATCTCCCCGTTCTTTTATCAATGGGAAGGAGACACACTCAGATCTCAGACACGCCTGATGACACACCAAAGGTTATACTGAACATGATGAATTTTAAAAGTCAGTCCAATATATGGATTATATAAATCAAAATACTCTCAATTTATTCATGACTCCTACAATGAAGATTTTTCAACACAGCAAAATTTTTGAAGTCTAATTAATGCAATGTAACAGAAAGATGTCTAAATTATAGAGATTTAGGAACGGCAAACAGTGTCACAAATGCAAATGATTGCTCTAAGTCTGCTTTGATTTTATTTTGTCATTTATTTAGTATTTTTAAATAATCTTGGAACTTTTGGACACGTTTTCATAACCATCCATCCATCATTTAAAATGTTCACTGTTCAGAAGTGTTAATTCGATTTTTTAAAACCATAAACTCAGTATTTTATTTGACAAGAATAGACTTCTGGTTGCCGAGGGGGAGGGGGAGGGGAGAATTGGGAGTTGGGGATGAGCAGATGCAAACTATTATCTATGGGGTGGATAAACCACAAGGTCCTACTGTAGAGCACAGGGAACTATATTCAATATCCTGCAAGAAACCATCATGGAAAAGAATATGAGAAAGAATACATACATGTGTGTAACTGAGTCACTTTGCTGTACAGCAGAAATCAACACAACACTGTACATCAACTGGACTTCAATAAATTTTTTTAAAGTATTCTATTTGAAAAGCCACTATTATCTCACTCGTCTTTGAGTCTCTTATTTATTTATCTTCATTAATAATCACACACACGTCTGATCCATCAGCACATCCTGCCACCTCTACCTCCAAAGGACATGCACAGAATCCAACCACTTCACCCCAGCTTCACCACTGTTCTATCCCAGGCCGCCCTCATTCTTCCCTGTTCTTCTACAACAGTCTCCTCTCTGGTCTTCTTCCTTCCAATCAGGCTCCCGGAAACTCTCTTCTCTACACAAAAGACAAAGTGATTCTCGCAAAATGTAAATCAGGTCCAGCCACTACCCTGATCGAAGTCCTTCAAAGCCCTCCTGCATCATTTCAAATAGAACTGAACTTCAGGTACGGTCCTCAAGGCCCTACATTATCCACAGTCTGGCGCCCTGGATACTTCCACCTCCCATCCCTCCCTCTCCATCGGCGCCCTCCAACCATGCTATAGCTTTCTGGCTTGCCCTTAAGCACGCCAAGCAAGGTTTCTCCTCAGGGCTTCCGCTCTGGAGGTTCCCTCTGTCCCATATCATCCCCTGGGGCACCATTCAGGACTTTGATCAGAAGCCTTCCCTGCTAACTCCACCTTCTAAATATCAGCCCACTGTCCTCTTATCCTCCTTTGTTTTTCTTCCAGCAGTTGGCATGCCTGACATTTTACTATATATTAATTGGCTTGTCTCTCTACTAGAAATGCAAGCTCATCGAGGGAAGAGACATTGGTGATTCATTGCTGTAAGTTCCAGAACCGTGAACAGCGCCTGATACGTAGTAGGTTATCAGTTAATATTTGTGCTACTGATTTTCAAATTGCTGAACAGAACCTTCATATTTTCAATGCCTTCACCATGCTTCTTTGCTACCACTTTTCTCGGCGGGCACATGTAAAGTACTCAATGAGCACTGACCAATTGCAAGACAGTAACTTAGATATTAGGAGGATCGTGAATGCATATATTTCTTTGATTTTACCTTTAGGGAGAAAAGAAAAAGAAATTCCAATGAAAAATTATTCAGTGTTACAAAGCAACATGTGTGGAGTACCATGCTATCTTCATAAATGCTACAGATTTGAGAATAGAGGAAGATTGATTCAGAGCAGAGTGGTCATAAAATGCTTCAGAGAGAACAATTTATGGTGGATCTTGAAAGCAAGGTTAGGACTTTGATATGCACAGAGGAGAGCAATTATTCCAGGTGGAGAAAACGAAAGTTCAAGAGCAACGGTATGAAGCAACATTATCAGAGGATAATTAGCAAACCCATTTGGCCAAAGCCCAACCGTCTTATCAGTTCAGGCTGCTGTAACAAATTATCGTAGACTAGGTGACCTATAAGCAACAGAAATGTACTCCTCGCATTTCTGGTGGCTAGAAGTCTGAGACTAGGCGCCCGCCTGGTTGAGTTCTGGTGAGGACCCTCTTCTGATTGCAGACGGCCTTCTTCTCATTGCAGCCTCATGTAGCAGAAAGGAGACTAGATAGCTCTCTGGGGCTTCTTCCATAAGGGCACTAATCCCATTCATGAGAGCTCCACCCTCATGACTTAATTATCAACCAAAGGCCCCACCTCCTAATACCATCAAATTGGGGGTTAGGATTTCAACATATGAATTTGAGGGAGACACAAACATTTGTTCATAGCACCAGCTTTAGTACGCAAGAGAAGTGGGCGATGGATCTGCAAGAATAAAATGGGTTTATCTTCACTGGAGGCTTAAATGTCAGAATATTTTCCAGGAGGCATTGGGGAATTAGTTAACGTCTTCATCAGTGTTGTATCATAAATGTCATGTTTCAGAGAGATTAACCTAGTGGCTTTATGTAGAAAGGACTAGAAGGAGGGAGGATCCAGAGGGAGGGACACCAATTAGGAAGCTTTGCAGAGCCCAGTGGGCTGAATATTAATGGCTACAACCCCCCAAATCCATCCCCCTTCTCAACAGTACCCCCAAGTTTATTCAGCTTTCTATCTATCCTCCATAAGAGGCCAGCTTCAGGAGAAGTGATCCAACTGTATTTTTATCTCACAGTAATCCCTTCCTTCATGCCATGGCCTGGTTTCCAAATCCAGCTGTAAATGATTCAGAATTCGGCAATCCTCTGGCTTCAAGAACCGGTTCATGGACAGATCTGTGAGCCAATCCAAAGCAATGAAATGCGAAGTGATACTTCCTAGACGTTTCCAGGAAAAGCGCACCGTGAAGACACAGGTTGGAAGTCGCTGTGGTTGGATTTGAGGATCTGAATCCTTATAACCACCACACTGCTGGCCGGAGGAGGACAGGGCCAAGAGAATCAGAAAGAAACACTGCAGTGCTTGGATGAAGCCCATCTCGGAGCCTGCTTTGTCTCTGGACTTCCAGTTCTGTCAGCCAATAAAATTCCTTACTGCCTAAGCCAGGTTGAGTTGTCTTTGCTGTTACTTGCAGGCAACAATATTCTAACTTATATACCTTCGGCATGAAATAATAACCAGTGTCTGGAGTAGGTTATTGGCAGAGGAAAAGAAGGAAGGGGAAGGAAGGGATCTGCTCGTTCAGTAAACATTTACGGAGTGCCCCCTATGTGCCAAGCCCAAATGCTACGTGCTAGATGAACAAAGAAGATGAATGAGACACGGTCCCTGCCATCAAAGAACTCTGAAAATTCCTGACCAATGTCACGATCATTATCATAGTGCAATGCCTGGGTAGCAATGAGGCAGAATGGGGTGCCCAATAAGGAATGAAAAAAGAGAGGAAAGGGGAGGGGAGGGAATCCTAGTAGAGCATCCTAAACCCAGGAATAGGAAGAAGGACTCAGAATAGGAATGGAAACAAAAGCCTCTGTACTGGAAAAATCAGGAACATAGAGAAACTGGTCACTTAAGCTTGGCTGCCTGGAAGACAACTGTTCTAAAGCCTTCCCCAATGAATTTTAGAACAAAGTGGGCCACACATACGAAGGCATTTCATTCACAGTGGTGGCATAAAAGAAGAGAGAGGGTACCCCTCTGTTGGGAAGATGCGTTTGTTTCAGACACCCATGAGATGAGATGACATTGACAAAGGCAAGTCGTGCTTTACCAGGTGATCGACACCAGGGATGCACTCAAAAATGTGTTCTTGTTGTCGCTGTTTTGTGTGGTTGAACAGCTTTGTACAGTGGGTGCAACTTCACATCAGATTGTGGGATTTTAAGCCATGGAATCTCTGTGTGTCCCATCTGTAAACGAGGATGGTCATACTAATCATAGCTTCCTTTGGACAGGGTTCCTTTGAGGGTCAAATGAGTTAATATATATAAAACCTGCAAAACCCAGCCTGGAATGTAGGAAGTGCTTAAAAAGTGTCAGCTGTGGGCTTCCCTGGTAGTGTAGTGGTTGAGAGTCCGCCTGCCGATGCGGGGGACACAGGTTCGTGCCCCGGTCCGGGAAGATCCCACATGCCGCGGAGCGGCTGGGCCCGTGAGCCATGGCCGCTGAGCCTGCGCGTCCGGAGCCTGTGCTCCGCAGCGGGAGAGGCCACAACAGTGAGAGGCCCGTGTACCACAAAAAAAAAAAAAAAAAAAAAAAAGAATACCAAGGCACTTTAGTTAATGAACAAGGACCAGAAGAGGGACTCACGTGGTCAATTCAAGTTCATGGATGTTACACAGGAAGCAGCAGTAGCTTTTACTCCGTGTTCCTTTTGCAGCAGCAGCTCTGGGAGAAACTGGCCATCGTCAGAGCCAGTCGTCATCGGGAGGAATGAGCTCCTAAGCTCACCACCAAAGGCAGGTGTCACTCTCAGCAAGGGCCGTCCCCGCCGCGTTAGGCAAGGACGGTCTGAATAGAGGACGCTCTCGGCCCGCCTGTCCCAGGGCTATGAAGTTTCCCGCTGGCCGGGAGCCAGCAGCCCGTGATCCACACTGTCTTGTTGAGTGGAATGGTTTATGAGCTAGTTACCAGGATCTGAGACATCATCTGTGACCGCAGAACCAAGTGAATCGCGCTGACCCCTGGGGACGTAGAAGCGGGACCTGGCCTCTGGGCCCCTCCCGGTAACCTGGAGAGATGCAGCACCCAGCACTCTCTCTAACCGCTGGGGTGAGTTGGCTTGTGACCTCGTACATGTAAGCACTTCCTCCGGAATGAGGGACCGCGCTGGGCGCTTCCGTTTGAAGCACCGATTTTGTTCTCCTCTGTTTACACTGGAACTTCTCCTGTGGCATTTAAATCCTCCAAGTATGCAGCTTTATATAAACTGACTAAACTGGCTAACAATTGTTTAATGACTGCCTGAAATAACTGAAGTGAAAAAGAGCAAACCCCATTACGTTTTGGGAAAGTATTCGGAGAAGATCTTGAACCCTTCCTTCGCAAGAGCAGGATATTTAAAGAAACGATATTTAAAGCAACATCTTGTCTTCATTATATTGAGCCATATCTTTTCAAATTCAAAAGAATTCAATAAAATTTAGAGAACACAAACATACTGATCATCAGACTACACGCCGTTCTCTACATGCTGAATGTCAAGCTACAAGTTTAAAATGGGAAGCAAATTTTATTTCCGAAACGAACCATCTTCTGACAGACTCGAAATCAGCCATCGCTGTAAAGCGAACCCACATCATGAAATCTATGTCCTATCCCACCGCTTCCCAGGATGGGGGCTGCTAAAAGCATAATGATAGGTAGGTTCATTTCACAATGCACACATGAACATTATGAATGCATGTTCAGTATAGAACAGTGGAAGGTCGGTAAAGATGAAGTCCAATCTGGACAGCCTCAGAATCCTCTTTCAAGTGCAATCTCCTGATGACAACATGATTACAAGCCCATCTCTGCCATACTCCCCACACCTCGCTATGGTCTCCTGTCTCAACATGAACGTGTAAGGAGGAAACTGCACGGAGAAACCCGGCCAGCTTCAAGCCTTTGTTGGGGGCCCTCAGGGCACAACACCAGAAGTGCAGGGGGCGTCTGAGAATTACACGTGATCTGAACTCTTAGCTGTAAATATGTCCAAAATCTTCTAGAAGTTCCTTCCAGAGAAGAGAGTAAAAACAAAAACACACACAAAAAACTCAAATCCCTAGCAAATCCAGCGATGGCCTACAGGTCTTTACAACTCTGAGTCTCCACCTCAGTTAAACTGGGAAACTTTTGTTCCTTCATACCTGGCTTCCTGCATCCCAGGGACCTACGGTTGCTCAAGGCCCTGAGGTGTTCAGTCTTCACCATAGCTTATCAGTTTGTCATAACTAGAAACACCTGTGTGTCAGCTGAGCAAGATGGGGCAGACAGATGAGCATCAAAAGATGACTGAGTCCATCGACACATGAATGGATAAAGAAGATGCGGTACCTATATACACTGGAATATTACTCAGCCATGAAAAAGAATGAAATAACGCCATTTGCAGCAACATGGATGGACCTAGAGATTATCATACTAAGTGAAGTAAGTCAGACAAAGACAAATATCACATATCAGTTATATGTGGAATCGAAAAAAATGACACAAATGAACTTATTTACTAAACAAAAACAGACTCACAGACACAGAAAACAAACTTATCATTACCAAAGGGGAAAGGAGAGGGGAGGGATAAATTAGGAATTTGGGATTAACGGATACACACTACTATGTATAAAATAAACAATAAGGACCTACTGTATAGCACAGGGAACTATATTCAATATCTTGTAATAACCTATAATGGGAAAGAATCTGAAAAAGAATAGATATATATTATAACTGAATTGTTTTGCTGTGTACCTGAAGCTACCACAACATTGTAAATCAACTATACTTCAATTAAAGAAAATATGACTAAGAAAATGAAAAACCTGAACAAGTGGGGACAAAGATGTCACTTACTAGCGGAACCAGAGCAGCAGGGAGGGTCTCGGACCACCTGGGTGAAGCTCTGGATTCAGAGAATCACTGCACACTCAGCTCCTTCCAGTCTGTGCTCAGTTGCCAGCTCCTCAAAAGGGTCTACCCTGCTATCCTATTTAGTAGTTCAAACCGCCCCCCATCCCAACTCTCCAGAACCTTCTTACCATACTCTACTTTTTCTCTTTTTTCCATAGCACTTATCACCTTCTAACAAACTATATAATTTACTTATTACATTCAATTGTTCTGTGTCTATCTCCCTCTACCAGAATGAAAGCTCATGAAAGCAAGGAAATGTATCTATTTCAGTCACTGATGGACCTTGAGCAACTAGAAGAATGCCTGGTACATCACAGATGATTCACAAATATTTACTGCATAAATGAATGAATCTAAGACGACCTGTTTGTCCAGAAAGCTTTGGCTTCCTTCCTACAAACCCTCCTCGCTTGTCTGCCAACTCATCCCACCTTCAAGGAGAGAGAACAGGAGTGAGTCCCTTACAGGCGAAACCTCCACCCTCCATGCTAGAGTGGGGAGATCACAAGGTCAGACCAAGGGACTGAAGTCCTGAGTTCCAGAAGGAATTCTTTTTAGGGTCCTTTTGGATCAATCTCCTTGAAGATTTCTTTTCCTCCTGGCAAAATAAGGTTGTCCTTATTTCCTTTCTGCTTTAAGGGGGCTCTTTCCTCAAGTAGAAAGCAGGAATGGCTTAATACAAAGAAGCCATTTATACTTCACACCCACTATAATGACTATTAGAATTAAAAACAAAACAGAAAATAACAAGTGTTGGCATGATGGCGAGAACATGGAACACTTGTACATCACTGTACAATGTCCATCCACCATAAAAAACAGTATGGTGGTTCCTCAAAAGTTACACATACAATTACTATACAATCTCGCAATTCTATTCCTAGGTCTATACCCAAAATAATTGAAAACGTGTACTTAAACAAGTATACATACTCGCATGTGCATAGCAGTGCTGGTCACAATGACCCAAAGGTGGAAATAGCCCAAATGTCTATCAACAGACAAATGGATAAAAAAACTGTGATACATCCATATAATGGAATATTATTCAACTATGAAAAGGAATGAAGTATTCATTCATGCTACAGTGTGGATGACTCTAAACATTATGCTAAATGAAAGGAGCCAGACACGAAAAGCAATATACTGTATGATTTGCATTTATATGAAATATGCAAAATAGATAAACCCATGGAGACAGAAGGCAGATTGGTGGTTGCCAGGGGCTGGGGGGAGAGAAGGAGGATCGGCAGAAACTGCTTAAGAGGGAAGGACTTTTACTTTGGAGGGATGGAAATAAGTTGGAACCAGGGAGAGATGGTAGTTGCACGACACTATGAATGTATTAAATGCCGCTGAATTGTTCACTTCAAAATGGTTTGTTCTAGGTTATGTGAATTTTACCTCAGTGAGTTATTTTTTTAAACAAAATTTTAAAAATGAAGCCACTTAGTTAGTACAGACAAAAAGTCCTTGACGGTTCAAGTCATCAGATCCACTGGGGTTTGGGTTCAAAGCCCAGATGAGTAACACAGGGGCCTTTGGCCTTGTTCTCTGCCTCTGGACCCATGGGGCATCAGTGGAAGCAGTGTAGGGATGGGGAAGGTGGTTGTCCAGGATTCAGGATTTAACCTCCTAGATCCCTGCCTCAAGACTAGTTATCGCAAGTGCATCTTGTAGGGAACATGCTAATCCTTTTAACATGTGGAGGTCAAGAAAACCAGATTTGGAAGTGTTTCATTTTCCCCCAACCTCACTCAGTCACTGAAACGAGAAGCACAGGATTGTGAAAGAAGCAATGCACCAGGGCAGCTGCTCTCAAGTTCTAGTTCCTGTACCAGCTCCCTGACATTGACATCAGACACGTCATTCAACGTCTCTGAACCTCAGTTTCTTCAATCATGAAATACAGATAAGAATTCCCATTTTACTTGTCTACAGAGTTATTTCAACTGTGAAACGAGAAGAGGAATATAAAATTACTTTGCAAATACCCAGCTACCCAGTCCTGTCCATTCTTCCTTTCAGTATTTTGCAAACCCATCTATTTTTTTCACCTTCACATTCACTGACCTGTTCATGACATCATCATCATCCTGCACGTGGTTGACCTTAACCTTCTAAGGAAGGTCTCTGCTGCTTCCACTGTGCACTCTTCCTGTGCATTCTCTGCTCTGCCACCAGATGATCTTTCAAAACCAGATCCAAGGATGCCCCACCCCTGCTTAAAACCCTTCCAGAGTTTCCCATTGCCCTTGGGGCAAACTCCTTAACTGGCTTTAAGACCTTTTATGATACATCCAGCATCTTATCTCTCCTGCTCTTCTCTCATTCACACTTAACATTCAGTCTCTGGAACACACTATGCTGCATGAGAGAGTTTCCCCATCTCTCCACCTCCCTCAAATCCCCACACCCCCCACTCGCACTACTGCCACCTTCTCCAAGCCTTTGCCTCGATACATTCTATCAAATTCTAACATAAAGTTTCAATAAGACATTGCCTCTTTCAGGAAATCTTCCATGACACCCTCCCTCCCCTACCAAGTCTCCCACACTTAATCCAGGGGGGTCACCTAGATCGGTTAGATCTCAGAAGCAGATAGAGAAAACATGGTAGGTGGGTGGCTGGACCTTCTCTTTTTTTTTTTTTCAATTAATTTTTTATTTTTTGGCCACGCCACATGCCACGTGGGATCTTAGTTCCCCGACCAGGGATCAAACCCACGCCCCTTGCATTGGAAGCGCAGAGCCTTACCCAATGGACCACCAGGGAAGTCCCTGGGTCTTCTCCCACTGAAAGAGTAGCTGGAGGGAATATCCTTGAAGGATTAGAAGCTACTCCTATACCATCATGTTCTTGGACCGTCCGTATCTGGGAAAACCCATGTGAATACGTCTGTATTATTACAGGGCTCTTCTTGCCCCCTGGATCATGGTACAAAGCCAATGTAAGAGTCCCTTTAGTATTTGTTGAGAGCCTGCTATTCTAAGTGCAGAGAATACACATGTGAGTTAAACAGGCTGGGACCTCACAGGGCTCCAACAATGAAGGGGCTCAGGGGGTAAGAAGGTCATCCCAGGGCTTCTCCGTAAGTTCCCACATCCCCACCGCTCATCTGAGCTTTATAGGAGCCTTAACACACACACACACACACACACACACACACACACACACACACACACA